>NC_056747.1:1327415787-1327723287 GCF_019279795.1 Protopterus annectens
TATTACCTGGATGGTTAATAATTTTAAAAGCCTCAGTAAGCTGGTTGAATTTGAGTAAATTGGACAGTTCCAGCCATTCAAGAGACCTTAAATTTAGGCAGTGATGAGTGCGATAGGGCGTTCCTGTTATGAATCTGGCTATGTGATTATAGGTAGTTGTTAGTTTATTAAGTTCTTTCTTGTTTAGGAAGGAGAATATCGGGAGGCATAGAGGAGAGTGGAGAGTAGGTGGGTTCGGGCAATAGTCAGTTTGGTGTGCGGAGTTAAGAAGGCCTTTATTCTATACATCGACCCAAGTTTTCTGTTAACCGATTTAATAGTTAAGTTTACATGTATATCGAATTTAAGTTTATGGTCTATGGTCACCCTAGTAGTTTGGTATTGGATACAGGGTAGATAATGGTCCCATTGTTGGAGGACACATGGAAGGTAGGATTGTTGGTGTTGAGGGGTTCTATAGTTTGAGCAGTCACTGAGGTGGGGAAAAAGAGAAGTAATTTGGTTTTGGCAGGGTTAAGTAAGAGTTTAAGTTCCAAGAACCATTTTTCGACAGCAGAGAAGCAGTTTTGGGTTGTGGCTTGGAGTTTGGCAAGAGATTCATCAGAGCAGATCAGTGTGGAGTCATCTGCATATTGAATACAGGTGGCTTTGGGAATAGTTGAGTGTAGGCCGTTTATGAAAATGGAGAAAAGAAGGGGACCAAGGATAGATCCTTGGGGGACACCAATATTAGTTGGGAGTAGGTCTGATAGGCTGTTTTGCCACTGGACTGCCTGTTTTCTACTAGAGAGATAGGCATTAAACCAGCTTATGGTTAGTTTACTAAGATGTAATGTTTCCAGTGCCTGAAGCAGTAGTTGGTGGTTGACCATATCGAAGGCTTTCGACAGATCTAGAAAGAGCGCAGAGGATATTAGTTTATTGTTGCGATTGTGGTTGACTGAGTCTACAAAGGAGAGAAGAGCTGTGGTTGTGCTGTGATGGGGGCGGAAGCCATGTTGGGTATTTGATAGGAGGTTGTTATGTATGAGGTAGGTAATGAGTTGTTTATGGACACAGCGTTCCATAATTTTGGCTAAAGGAGACAGTATGGCTATGGGCCTGTAGTTGGAGGTTTCAGTGGAGGGCCCTCCTTTGTGGAGGGGGATGATATAAGAGATTTTCCAGATAGAGGGAATAGATGCTTCAGAGATGGTCCGGTTGATCAAGATTGATACAGGGTAGGCTATGGCATCAGATGCTATTTGTAGGTATTTGGCAGGGAGCTGATCAGCCGCGAGGGTGGTTGGTTTCAATTTTTTCAAGAGTGAGCGAATGAAGGAGGTGGAGATGGGTTGTAGGTTAAAGGTCATTTGGGTAGTATTTGTAATTGGGGTTGCCACTGAGGGAGGCGAGGGAAGCTTGCTGGCAAGGGACTGGATGGTCTCAGTGAAAAAAGAATTAAAGGAATTGGCTATTTCTGTTGTTAATTAATCACTAGTGAAACCATACAAAGGTAGGTGCAGTGATTTAACAGTCTAATTTCTTATTTTTCTTCTTTATATTAACAGCAGCAATTCGAGTTAAACAGTTTATGTCCAAATCCTGGGTTACACAGGTGTTTTAGTTATATGATTTATGGTTTAGTTTCCTGAGTGCAAGCAAACTATTAATGGAAATGTATGAATTTACACCAGGGTAGTGGTGAGTGTCCAGGCTTATCTGCCAGATTAACTCAATTTTTGGAGGATGGCATTATTGTTTACTTTGAGTGGACTAATACTGAGTTTGTCCAGGATGTGGAAGTGGAAACCTCCATGGTTTGGGAAATCATGGCAGTGCTTTGCCAGTTGCTCTTTTAGTATCTGGAGTCTGATGTCAGACAGGTGGTGTGCCAACCTGATTTAGAGCTTGTTCACAGTTTTCCATTTGTAAAAACAACTACAACCATTACATTTTGCACAGTATATCACAAAAGCAGTATTGCAATTACCAGAACAACCGCTGCTGATTTTTCTCCTGAGCACTGGACACAAAAGTAAACCTTGCTGCTCCGGTTTTTGCAGTAAGTTCAAAGGGGGACACAGGGGTGAATTTCTCTGTTGTTCTCCTCCAGTCTGAATTTGCACTCTACTCAGTCCATAATGTTGTAGGTTGTCTTGAAAGAAAAACGAGGAGGTCCCAGGAGTTTTTCCAGTTGTTTATTGTCTGTAATCACCACTCAGTTGTTGGCCATGATTTTTCTGATTGCTTTGTAATCTACTGTAAAAGTCAGTGCCATGCTTCTATTTTGTCCTCCTGTGGATCTTAACAATCTGGGGGTGCATGCTTTTACTGTCCAGCAGCATAGGTTTTTTGAACAGGTTATTGGAGAGGCATTTGTTTTCAGTGTCCTTAGATATGGTTATGTCTAAAAAGCTGACTGAGGACTTCCTGTGAGAGGTAATGAATCACAGGAAGCTAGTGGAATTACAGATATGACTGTAAATATCTTTCAATGTGGCTTCATCCCCCTGCTAGATAAATTAAATGGAGAAAGCATTTTATCAATGAAAAATATGGGCTTTGGTACACTGCCTACCCCTCCCATTTTCAAAGCTCAACTGGGAAGTAGTTGTTTCTAAGGGTTAGATTCACTAACCTTCCTAGAACATATGTCCTTCCTAGTAATAAATTCCTCTCTTTTTCATATGCCCCTTACAACTTGAATACAGTAGCTGTGTGGGAGCACTATATAAAGTGCTTCCACATCTGTTGTGACCAGCATTGTTGAATCTCTGTCTGGAATATCTCTAGTTTTACCCAGAAAATCCAGAGAGCCTAAAATAAAACATTTGTTG
Source organism: Protopterus annectens (assembly GCF_019279795.1). NCBI lineage: Eukaryota > Metazoa > Chordata > Ceratodontiformes > Protopteridae > Protopterus > Protopterus annectens. The sequence goes on from NC_056747.1 coordinate 1,327,418,607, forward strand.
GCCTCTGCCATTGGTTTTATGAAGGCATTAAGGTAGGTGGATATTGTCTCCAATATGGAACCACCACTTGCCACTACTTGTCTGTAGGGAGGATTGGATATATTCTTATAGGGCTTTGGGATCCCAAAGATGCTTGGTATTTTTCAGTGGGGGGGGGGGTGACCAAAAATTCAGAAAGCTTGGCATCTAGTAAATCATCCTCATGCAGCATTCTTAGTTGCTCTCTCAAATTATTATAAGCAGCATTCACAGTGCTAAATCACATTTATTGTAAAGGCTGTTATTGACAAGCATGGCTTCAATCTTGCCATTACAAGTGGCTGTATCTGTGGCTAACATGCATCTCCCCTTATCCACCTTCATGATTCTGCAAGTCTTAGCTCTGTTCAGATTTTTTTAGAGCAGCAAATTCCTGTTTGCTAATACTGTATAACTTCTTCCTAGATGGTTTACTGAGGGTTTTGTAGATGTCAGCCTCACATTTGCTCTCATACAAACTCAGGGTGGTGTGCACAGGGTGCAAAAGTCACTGGATGTTTTCCATTTTATACCGTTATCATTACTATCAGTGTTGCTTCCATCCTTATTTTTCATTGAAAAATATTTTAAGATTAATTTTCTTCACATGCAGTTTAGCATCTTTGATAGTTTCCACCAAGTTACTTCTGTTAATTATAAAAAGTACATTACTTGTAAAAGAGTTAAAAACTACATTTGAAAAGATGTACAATCTCCATACTTTGGTTACATTTAATATTAGATAATATATGACATTAATTTAAACAAACATTGTTACTTTTAATGAGAAGTGAGCATATCTCCAGAAAACTCAAACTGGAGCTCAGAGAGTAGCAAATTTTCTTTTTACTTGTTGGTAGATATGAGAGATAATCTGATAGAACATTTTTTGTCTATTAGATTAGAAGTGCATATCACTTCATGTTTACCAATGGGATTATCAAAATGTTTGATTATGTGGTTTTATGTATTTAATCTTGAATCATCTACTTTTTTCTTTTCTTTATTGGCCTGAACTTAGTTACAACTTTTGTTATTCAATTGAAAAAAGCAGTCTGTCTACAATAAACACAATTAATAGGGATGTTACACAATTTTTGTGTCATGAAACAACATTAAACATAAATCATACCATAAACACTTTATAAATACAAACAAAAGGAATGGACTTAAACATACTCTCTATAAACACCAGTGGTTTAAATAATCCAAGGAAAAGATCAAATCTATTAAGATATATGAAATTACATAAAGCACAAGTGGCATTTCTTCAAGAAACTCACCTTAAAATAAATGATAATTATATATGGAATCCTAAAGAATACATAAAATTATTTCACTCTTCATACAAAAAAAAAAAAAAAAAAAGACTAGAAAAACATTAATCTTATGGAAGAAAAATGTTACTAACCCTCAAATCATCTACAACTACAAAGACAAAAAAGGACTTATAGCAACTGTAATAGTGAAATTTAATAATAAAATCTGGACACTAGCAAATGTATACTGGTTTCCAGGCACCGGAGTTGGGACAGTTAGAAAACATATAGATCTAATTACCAAAGTATATAAGGGAATCCTAATAGCAGGAGGAGATTTCAACTGCATTCTGGATAATTCTTAGACCATAAACAATAGAATCTTCCATATCAATCCCATAGGGAAGGTTTTTAAAAAATGGTGTGAAAACTTTAAATCTAATTGATTCATACAGATACAAAGAGAGTAATTCATTATTATTTTCCCATCAAGATCACAGATATGGCACTCAAACAAGAATTGACACAGTATTTATATCCCCAGGAGCTAAATATGAAAATAACAAATTTTTCCATAACTCCATGCCCTTTTTCAGATCATAACTCATTAATTCTTTAATTACAAATAGATTATAAGAGATTAATCTTTATGACAAGAATAGCGGCTTATATTACAAAAATAAAACAATTCAAACCTTGGTTAGATTCAGAAATACCATTTTTTCTAGATACAAATTATACTAAAGAATCAAACATAGTAATCTTATGGGATGCCTTGAAAGCATACTTGAATGGAAAAGTTCTCTCATGGCTTAAAAATAAAACAAAAGGATGGGAATCAGAATTACATGACATTCAAAAACAAAGCACAGAACTTAATAACAATGAATCTAGGAACTCATCCAACAATAAAAAAACAATTGAGAAACTAAATAAAAATATAATGAAATTCTAACACATAAAACGAACTTAGCAACAGAAAAATTAAAACTTAACTCACACGCTATTTCACCTAAACATATGCATAGTCTAGCAATTAGAATTAAAAAAACAAACTATTGAAAACAATATCACAAATATCATGCAAGAAGGGAAAAAAGTATCAGACATAAATGATATTCTTGATGCTTTCAAACATCATTACACTGAGCATTATAGAAATGACATGCACCAACTTAATCTCTTAAATATAGACTTAAATTTTACTAAAATAAAAGTAATACCAGAAAAAGACTAAAACTAGATATTTAAAAACAAATATCCCAAAAAGAAATTATTCAAAAAGTCAAGGAAAGTAAAAGTAATAAAGCACCAGGAATTGATGGAATAATTAATAAATTACATAAAATATTCCCAGCCTCAGCAATATCATTATTTCATAGAACATTGAATGAAATACAATTGCAAAACACAATACCACCCTCATGGAGATATTCTCTAATCACACCCATCATAAAGGAAAATAAGGATCCTAAACAATGTAAATCTTACAGGCCAATCTCATTACTTAACAATGATTATAAAATCTTTATGTCTATATTAGTCAACAGAATTAAAAACTCCTTGATACATATCATAAACGAAGATCTAACAGGATTCATTTACAATATACATACCTATAACAATATTCAGAGAATTTTAACAGTTATAGATTTCTTAAACAGAGCTAATCAGGAAGTTCTCATAGTTGCATTAGACATAGAAAACGCTTTTGATGCACTCAGATGGGGCTATCTTTTCAAAGCATTAGAACTTTATGAATTTCCCCATCACTTTACTACACTGATAAAAAACATATATAAAGACATTCTTGCTTATGTAAAACTTGGGCCTTTTACATCAGAAGCCATTGAGATAACTAAAGACATAAAACAAGGTTAGCCTATGTCTCCTGTTTTATTTGCACTAGCTATAGAATTGTTTGTAGTAATACGTAATGACCCAAAATAAAAGGTATAGATAATATATGGCCAACTTAACTCAAAAATTATGTTATTTGCTGATGATGTTCTACTCACCCTGTCTCAGATAAATCTTTACAAGAATTAGATGAGCTAGTGGAAAAATTCTATCTTATTTCTGGTCTTTGTTTTAACAAAACAAAGTCTAACTACATGTTTCTGAATAAGAAGGTGGATTTTCTATCAAATACAAATCATATAATAGGTAAACAGGTTCACACTATAAACTATCTAGGAATAACCTAAGTGAAAATATGTAATCAACTTTAACCATAAATTATAATAATATAGTAAACAACATAAAAATGCAGACAGTAAAATGGAATAAAATGTATCTGAAATTTGAGAATAGATTGCAATTAATAAAGATGATATTACGTTCAAAAATAAATTTCATAGCACAAGCTATTCCCATGATACCAAACAAAAAATCCTTAAAAGAGATAAATAAAAGTATTTTAAATTTTCTTTGGTTTTTAAAAAGAAACAGGATAGCTTACACACATCACATTATGCCATGGAAAATGGGAGGAATCAATTTCCAGCTATAGGGACATATATAAAAGCTTCTATTTTTAGAACAATCATAAATTGAATAGGCCCTAATTTTTCTTCTGCTTGGAAAACTCTACATACTAGTATTTTTTTAAATGAAAACAAACTAACAAAAATCTCATGCTAAATGAACAAAATAATAAGCTTTGGCATATATTAAGTGTTAGCATTCAATACAATATAACAAAACCAACTAATTTAAACTATGTAAATAACATGTATAATCTATTCAGAAGATTCATCCACACCGATACAAACATAAAATTATGGATAGAACTATTAGTGCCTTTTAGCTCTACAAAAAATGTCTTTAACAAGATTCATAAAAATACTCTTACTAATTGAGAAATAAAAAATGTACATATTGGCAACACTGTATAAAGAATCAAAGTGTACTAGACATTCAACAAATACAAAATACATATGATATCTCAAACACAGATTGGCTGGTGCTCTAAAGCATATTATCGCACGTGCAATACCTATGCAGAATAATTAATAATTCTTTCTTTAAAACTATTCCTAAACTTATAAATTATATATTTTAAGTTATATATAATAATTACAATTGGACAAATCAGACATCAAAATTATATAAAATTTTAATGAACTATAAAACTAAACCTAATCACATTTTTTTAAATTTCATTACAAGAGGACATCAAACAAATTTATCAACTGAAAGTAAAACTAATCTGGGTTCAGGCACCTAGGCAGTGAGACATTTTCCTGTGGAACATTTGACTGGGGACACATGGCTGAAGTGACATTCAGTTGCAGAGAAATATGGCTGTTTGCAAATTCCCTGTGGGCAAAGAGAAGCACACACTGCCATGCTCACAGCTTTAATAACCAAATGCATGGTGGCAGAAGAAGTAATGAGTGTTGTGGTCAGTGTACATTACATACTTATGTAACTACAAAATGTAGACATGTGCTACAGCATTGAGGAAATCTTGCAGGCTACTGTAGTCACATTTATGCTCCAGTATGCGTTTTAGGTAATGTTCCCTAGACACTGTGCAGGGGGGGGGGGGGAGTGGTCCGCACACTCCAGTTATTAAGGCACTGCCCATTGTGCACTGCATTTTACTGCCACTGACATGCCCTCTGGCCAGCCTGCTGCTGAATCCTGCCATATTGCCTGCTGTCCCATGTTCCCTTGGGGACTCTGGACATTGTTTTCCCCATGTGCATTTGGTTATTAAAGCTGTGAGGATGGCAGTGTGTGCTTCTTTTTGCTGACAGGGAATTTGCAAACAGACATATTTCACTGCTGCTGAATGTCACTTCAGCCACGTGTCCCCAGTCAAATGTACCACAGGGAAATGTCTCGCTGCCTAGGCGCCTGAACCCAACTAATTTTTTGTACTCTATTACATTAACATCTAAACTTCAAGTATGGAAGATATCCACTTGGAAATTTCTGCATAGAGCATTTATTACACCCGACAAATTAGCCAAAATCAGTTCACCTGAAGATGTCATTTGTTAGAGATGCTCATTAAGATGCAAAGCAGACTGGATACATATTCTATATGAATGTATTAACATTAAAAATGTTGGGGAAGAAATCACTAAATTTCTTCAAACTATTTTTACAGATTCCTTTGTACTAACTAAATCTGTAATTTTTCTGAATGTTAATGACAATACAGAAATGAATACAAAAGACATATCTTCTTTGGACTATACTAGCAGTAGCAAGGAAATGTATAACAAGAAAATGGAAATCATCACAAGAACCCACCACTGAAGAATTCCTTAGATTAATGGAAGAAACAGTGCTACTGGAAATTAAAGTCAAAGAATTGAGAATTACCCCTAAAACTTGGATCAACAACCCTTGGAAGAAAATTCTTTCTCTTATTGAGACACTAAAATGAACACAGACTCTTAATGTGTAACCTATATATTTTCATAGATTTTTTTTTTCTTTTCTTATTTATCTTCTTTGTTCAGGCCATACGTAAATAACGTATATAGAATGTTATAACATACTACCTATACAGATTAATGTAATTCTAACTATTGTTGTATTTGGAAGATAATAAAAAAAATTTTGAACAAAAAAGTCACTTTTGTTAAAAGGTATAAAAGTCAGTCCCTTACCTAAGATTTCTTGCTATAGCTGAGTCAATAGTTTTGTCAAATACTTCCATACCTTAGTCCTATTTTGTTGTTGGTTTATAGTCCTATTTTGTTGTTGGCTCTGGTGAGGCACTTCTATTCTGTTGATTTGTCCAAGTCCCTCTGCTGCCTGGCCCCTTGAAAAAGGAATTGTTCCTCTGTTGATGGTACCCCTGTGGAGATCTTTGAGTTGGAGTGAATGGCTGCTCAGTTGTGTGCCTCCTTGTTGGGGTCTGGTAGTTCCAGTTGGTAGGTGTCTCCCTTTGAGGTGTTATCCTCATGTCCTGTTGCCTCATCCTGGTGGTGGGTGCCCCTATGTTGGGTCCAGGGTCCAGGTTCCTGGTGGCCCTGGTGAACATCCTGTCTGTTGCCCCCTTCCACATCTCTCTGTTCATCAATAGGTGTAGCCAGGTGCCCTTGTGTTCCACCCAAATGCATGGGGTGGTGGTTAGGTTTGTACTGCTTCCAATGCCCAGCACAATGTTTCCCACTATAGTGTATAGGTGGGTTTCTCCTTCTCCTAGTTGATGTATGATGGTTTTGTGGTTCTTGTTGTCCCCCAAGTCCCTGCTGATTTTTTTCAATTTTCTTCTGCTTAACTTTGTTTCTAAAGTCAGTGATTCTGTTTTCAAGATCTAAAAATCTGGTAGGGGAGTCAGGGTTGTCCTTGTATAAATTCCCCAAGCTTGCTATGTTGTTGATAGTCAATCCTGCTGGATTTTGTTATGCCTAAGGAGGATCCCTATCAACTTGAGACTAGCATCCCCTAAAATGGTGTCCCACTCACTGATTAATTCCTCCTCCACATTGCTCCACATGGTTTTCTTGAACAGCTTTAGTCCCCAGGAATCAGTTTTCTTTCAATACTGTTCTTCTGGTAAATTTCTTCCAAGATAGTCCTTTCAGTTCTTTTTTAGTTGTTTCTTGAAGAGGAGAAAGTTATCTGTAGATTCATGTCGGACATTGTCTTCTGGTGAGATGTCTATATGCTGGTCATGCCCAGTGTGATGGGTTACATTTACCAGGTAGGTCTTTTCATTTATTAAGTGTTTTTCAACTGTTTAACTGTTGTGGGCTACACACTCAAGTGTGATAGCTAATTGTCTGCCTTGAAAATGTTTGTATTACTGTATCTGCTTTAATTTTCGAAAAAAAAAATCCTACCTCACTCTACTCGTTTCCTACCTTTCTATAGCCAGTAGTATCCAGTTTTCAGATTTTGCTGAATTCTGGGCTGTTTCATAGTTTCTGTGTTGCCCAAACCTTAATAAGATAGATGGAAGCTTCTCTGTTCATCACTGAGAGTGGTGAGCTTTGAGCAGCGTATCTGTCACTGGAGGAGTGATTTCAGCTCAGACTCTGTAGTGTTATTGGCCATTTTGGGCTATTTCTATCCCTTTCATCTTTCTGGAACCCGTATTTGCACTTTTTTTGCGCTTGTATTACCACAGCAAGATCCTACCTGGGCGTCCTGCAGAGTTCTACAGCAGCAGAGAGAAAAAAGAGAAATGATATGGACATCCTACAGAAGGGGCCTTACTGAGACAGATGCCTGGTGTCAGAGGCATGGCCTCAAGCTCAATGCCAAAAAGTGCATTGTCATCCCCTTTGGTAAAAACTCTGTACCCATGAACTACCACATAGGCGGCAGTTTACTTAACATCAAATGTGTGATAAGAGATCTTGGGACACAGGTTGACAGTAGTCTCTCCTTTGATAATCACATCACCAAAGTCAGGAGTTCCTTCTACATGGCACACCTCATCACAAAAGGGTTCTCATCCAGTAAAAAAGAGGTAATTGTTCCCCTCTACTCGACACTCTTCAGACCCATTATAGAGTACAGCACCCCTTTTGGAATGTACCTCACAAGACATCTGCAGCAGTTGGAAAGGCCACAGAACTACCTCACAAAAAGGATTACTGGCCTCAAACAGATGCCCTACACTAACATCTCAAAAAACCCCAGCTTTACTCTGTAGCATATCGCCTACTCCGAGGTGATCTTTGCCTAACACATATAGCTATGTCAAACCCAGAGCTGTTGGACATGCTACACCTAAAGAAATCCCAATCCCTCCGAGATACATGCTCTAGGGACCTAAACCTTGTCACCACAATAAACAGGACATGCTGGAGGGATAGATTCCTGCCCCAGAGATTTCCCATACTCTGGAACAAGCTACCCATCTATGTCAAGCAAGGTTCCTCATTAGCACTCTTCAAGAAAAATCTTGAATGGATGGGAAATAGGAAATACATCCCAGGGATCAATTCTGTGGCTCTGCTTGACAGGAGAACAGGAAAATAACTTTCCTGGGTGGCATAAGCCAGGAATCCTTGTTGGATAGGCTTACTTAGGCCCTTGGGTCAATAGCCTAGTACCTACCTATGAATCTATGAACCTATGTGAGTGGATTAAGTACCTCTGTTTTACCTTTTCTTGCTTATTTTTGCTAACCACACTCTTCTAAGCATTATTTATAAACTTTGCAACTTATTTGAACTATTTTTTGAATTCTGATACTGTTTGCACTTTAACTGATCATTTTTAAGTGTTTTTCAACTGTTTAACTCTTGTGGGCTACACATTTAAGTGTGATAGCCATTGTTCTGCCTTGAAAGTGTTTGTATTACTGTATCTGCTTTACGTTTTGAAAAAAAAAACAAAAAAAATAATAAAAAACAATCCTATCTCTCTACTCCTTTCCCACCTTTCTATAACCAGTAGTGTCCGGTTTTCAGATTTTGCTGAATTCTGGGCTGTTTTGCAGTTTCTGTGTTGCCCAGACCTTAATAAGATAGAAGGAAGCTTCTCTGTTCAACAGTGAGAGTGGTGAGCTGTGAGCAGCCTATCTGTTGCTGGAGGAGTGGTTTTAGCTCAGAATCTGTAGTGTTATTGACCATTTTGGGCTATTTCTATCCCTTTCATCTTTCTGTTTAAAAACCCATGTATGCACAATTTTTGCACTTGTATTACCTCAGCAAGTTCCTACCTGGACATCCTGCAGAGTTCTACAGCAGCAGAGAGAGAAAAGAGAGACTTTGAGTGGATTAAGTACCTCAGCCTAGCTTTTTATTGCTTATTTTCACTAACTGCACTATTCCAAGTGTTTTTCTATTAACTTTGTAACTTATTTGACCTTTTTTTGAATTCTGATACTGTTTGCACTTTAACTGGTCTTTTTTAACTCTTTTTCAACTGTTTAACTGTTGTGGGCTACACACTCAAGTATGATAGCCATTTTTCTGCCCTGAATGTGTTTGTATTACTGTATCTGTTTTAATTTTCAAAAAAAACCAAAAAAAAATACAAAAAATCCTATCTCTCTACTCATTTCCTGCCTTTCTATAACCAGTTGTGTCCAGTTTTCATATTTTGCTGAATTCTGGGCTGTTTTGTCATTTCTGTGTTGCCCAAACCTTACTAAGATAGAAGGAAGCTTCTCTGTTCATCAGTGAGAGTGGTGAGCTTTGAGCAGCCTACCTGTTGCTGGAGGAGTAGTTTCAGCTCAGAAAGTGTTTTTGGCCATTTGGGGCTATTTCTATCCCTTTCATCTTTCTGTTTAAACACCCGTATTGGCACATTTTTTGCACTTGTATTACCTCAACAAGATCCTATCTGGGCATCCTCCAGAAATCTACAGCAGCAGAGAGAGAAAAGAGAGACTTTGAGTGGATTAAGTACCACTGCTTTGCTATTTATTGCTTCTTTTTGCTAACCGCACTATTCCGAGCATTTTTTTATTAACTTAGCAACTTATTTGAATTGTTTTTTGAATTCTGATACTGTTTGAACTTTAACTGGTCATTTTGTAAGTGTTTTTCAACTGTGTAACTGTTGTGGACTACACACACAAGTGTGATAGCCATTTTTCTGTCTTGAAAGTGTTTGTATTACTGTATCTGCTTTAATTTTTGAAAAAAAAATACAAAAAAATCCTCTTTCTCTCTCTCTACTGGTTTCCCATCTTTCTATAACAAGTAGTGTCCAGTTTTCAGATTTTGCTGAATTCTGGGCTGTTTTGTAGTTTCTGTGTTTCACAAACCTTACTAAGATAGAAGGAAGCTTCTCTGTTCATCAGTGAGAATGGTGAGCTTTGAGCAGCCTATCTGTCGCTGGAGGAGTGGTTTTAGCTCAGAATCTGTAGTGTTATTGGCCATTTTGGGCTATTTTTATCCCTTTCATCTTTCTGTTTAAAAACCCATGTTTGTGTGTTTTTTGCACTTGTATTACCTCAGCAAGATCCTACCTGGGTGTCCTACAGAGATCTACAGCAGCAGAGAGAGAAAAGAAAGACTTTGAGTGGATTAAGTACCTCTGCTTTGCTTTTTATTGCTTATTTTCGCTAACCGCACTATTCTATTTTTTATTAACTTTGCAGCCTATTTGAAATGTTTTCTGAATTCTGATACTGTTTGCACTTTAAATGATCATTTATAAGTGTTTTTCAACTGTGTAACTGTTGTGGACTACACACACAAGTGTGATAGCCATTTTTTCTGCCTTGAAAGTGTTTGTATTACCATATCTGCTTTAATTTAAAAAAAAAATCCTATATTTCCACTCATTTCCTGCCTTTCTATAACCAGTAGTGTCCAGTTTTCAGATTTTGCTGACTTCTGGGCTGTTTTGTAGTTTCTCTGTTGCACAGACCTTACTAAGATAGAAGGAAGCTTCTCTGTTCATCACTGAGAGTGGTGAGCTTTGAGCAGCCAATCTGTCGCTGGAGGAGTGGTTTCAGCTCAGAATCTGTAGTGTTATTGGCCATTTTTGGCGATTTCTATCCCTTTCATTATTCTGTTTAAAAACCCATCTTTGCACGGTTTGTGAGCTTGTATTACTTCAGCAAGATCCTATCGAGACATCCTGCAGAGTTCTACAGCAGCAGAGAGAGAAAAGGAAAACTTTGAGTGAATTAAGTACCTCTGTTTCACTTTTTATTGCTTATTTTCGCTAACTGCACTATTCTGAGCTTATTGTTTATGAACTTTGCAACTTATTTGAACTGTTTTTTGAATTATGATACTGTTTGCACTTTAATTGATCATTTTTAAGTGTTTTTCAACTGTTTAACTGTTGTGGGCTACACGGTCAAGTGCAACAGCCATTTTTCTGCATTGAAAGTGTTTGTATTAATGTATCTGCTTTAATTTTCAAAAAAAATACAAAAAAAATCCTATCTCTCTACTCGTTTCCCACCTTTCTATAACTAGTAGTGCCCAGTTTTCAGATTTTGTTGAATTCTGGGCTGTTTTGTAGTTTCTGTGCTGCCCAAACCTTACTAAGATAGAAGAAAGCTTCTCTTTTCATCAGTGAGAGTGGTGAGCTTTGAGCAGCCTATCTGTCGCTGGTTAAGTGGTTTCAGCTCAGAATCTGTAGTGTTATTGGCCATTTTGTGGTATTTCTATCCCTTTCATCTTTCTGTTTAAAAACCCTTGTTTGTATGGTTTTTGTGCTTGTATTACCTCAGAAAAATCCTACCTGGGCTTCCTACAGAGATCTACAGCAGCAGAGAAAGAAAAGAAAGACTTTGAGTGGATTAATTCCCAACATCTGACAAAAGCCCACAGCAAATCTCTCCTGATTTTAACACCCATTTCATTACTACTATTCAAAACCTAATCAAAGACCCTACAACAGACTCCTCACATAATAATAAAACTTCCCCTACTCTACATTCCTGCATTAATAATCCAACAGCACCTTCGTTCTCCATCCAGCCCATTCCTACCTCACAAATATGCAAACTTCTCAATAAACGTAAACCCTGCTCTCTCTCTGCTGACAACCCCCCCCAAACATTTAAAGCTATCATCAAGCGCAATTGCATACCCAGTCAGTATATTAATAAATCGATCTCTCTCTCTGAATGCTATGTCCCAAACTTATGGAAAAAATCTATCATTACCCCACTAGATAAAGGTAGAACCTCCCATGACCTGTTAAACTACTTCCCAATCTCAATACTTTCACTGCTATCAAAAATATTACAAAAATGTGTACATACTCAACTACTTAAACACCTCCTAGACAATGAGCTTCTCTCTGCCACACAACATGGCTTTCGCCCAGCACATACTGCTCAGACAAGCTCCACGTGGGTTTACAGAGTGGTCCTAGCAGCAGGGAACTCAGAAAAGCGACTACCTTCTGGATTTAAATATCTTTGCTTTTTTTTCACTTGAAATAGCTTCTGTAGCTTACCTTGAACTAGCCTGAACTGTTTTTTAACTGATTGCTGCATTATTTTAAAATCTGCACTTAAAGTTACATTTTAGTCAAATTTGATCGAAAGTTTGCTTGTTTGTTTGTTTAATTTAACTGTGGAGGCTGCCCACTAAAGTGTGCTAGCCTGTGTAACTAATTTATCACTGTTTCTGCATTTTCTGTGTGTTTCTACCAAAAAACCAAAAATAATCCTTGTTTTCCGCTTTCCTCGACTAGTTTAGACCAGTTTACAGGCATTGTTGTATTCTGGGCTGTGGTGTAGTTCCTGTGTTGTCCATTACCTTACTTGGATAGAAGGAAGTTTCTTTGCTCACCAGTGGGAGTGGGGAGCCTTGAGCAGCCTACCTGTCCTTGGGGAAGTGACCTCAGCACAAGAAGCTGTAGTAATTGGTTGTTTGGGACCATTTCCAGCTCTTTTGTAGTTCACTGTTTAAAATCCGCCTCTTGGCGTTTTTTCTGGCTATACTGCTCAGACAAGCTCCACGTGGGTTTACAGAGTGGTCCTAGCAGCAGGGAACTCAGAAAAGCGACTACCTTCTGGATTTAAGTATCTTTGCTTTTTCACTTGGAATAGCTTCTGTAGCTTACCTTGAACTATCCTAAACTGTCTTTTAACTGACTGCTGCATTATTTTAAAATCTGCACTTAAAGTTACATTTTAGTCGAATTTGATCGAAAGTTTGCTTGTTTGTTTGTTTAATTTAACTGTGGAGGCTGCCCACTAAAGTGTGCTAGCCTGTGTAACTAATTTATCACTGTTTCTGCATTTCCTGTGTGTTTCTACTAAAAACAAAAAACAAAAAAATAATCCTTGTTTTCCCGCCTTCCTCGACTAGTTTAGACCAGTTTACAGGCATTGCTGTATTCTGGGCTGTGGTGTAGTTCCTGTGTTGTCCATTACCTTACTTGGATAGAAGGAAGTTTCTTTGCTCACCAGTGGGAGTGGGGAGCCTTGAGCAGCCTACCTGTCCTTGGGGGAAGTGACCTCAGCACAAGAAGCTGTAGTAATTGGTTGTTTGGGACCATTTCCAGCTCTTTTGTAGTTCATTGTTTAAAATCCGCGTTTGCACGGCTTTGCGCAGTCATGCGCATAGCGCAGCGCTGGTTAAACTTTTTCTGGCTCCGCCAAGTCTGTTCTTCAAATTTTCCCTTAAGGAAGCTCTACTCTTAGTATAACCAGACTACTCACTGTATTATAAGCCTAGCACTTGTTCTCAATACTTCTCTACTAAGTAAGCACTCTCGTACTAAGTAAAGCATTACATCTACTTACCACCCCTGTGAATACCCACTTCCCTTAAAGGTATACCACTCCCTTATACTATTCTAGCATGTCGAGTGGTAGATTACTGGCGTCGTCTCCAGTTCAGCTGGTCAATATGGGCATCTTGAGACAATGCTACAATTGTCTCATGTACACAGACAACCCTCTCCTCCTCCCAACAAACACAAATACATGTGAGAGATGCAACTATATAGCCAAACTGGAGGCTGAACTCTCTCAACTCAGGACTGGCATGACCAGACAGGAGGAGATGGCATCCACACACACAACAATCCCAGTCCCATATAGACCTACCACAACTCCAAAACAAACACATAAAAACACAAAGACATACTCGGAGGCTCTAATAAAAAACTTACCAAAACAACAGAGGCTCCCAAAGCAGACATCCGAAAATCCACCACCTCAAAACAAAACACATGCAAGACATACTTCAATAAATCAGTGTGTCAACCAATCGCAGCCCTTAAGGCCAAACACCTTGCCTGATACACTAGTAATAGGTGACTCCATAGTCAGACACACTGATGTCCCACTGACCAGGCTGAACAAGGAGAAGGTGACTGTGAGCTGTCTATCAGGAGCTAGGATCTGCCACATAACACACGCACTCAGGTCACTCCAAAGCAAGTACAAATATGACTCCGTCATTGTCCATGCTGGTGTGAATGACCTGAGACGTACCTCCCTGGACTACATGAAAAGAGACATAGAGGAGCTCTCTGATTATGTAGCCCAGGCTGGTATGACCCTGACCCTGAGCAGCATCTTGCCCTCACCAAGAATGATACCACAATACAAAGACAAGATGATCAGCTTTAACAATTGGCTCAAGTACTGGTGTCATTCTAAGGGGGTCTGTCTTCCTGGGATGATATGCTGGACAAGCCACGCTGCTTCGCAAGGGATGGCTTACACCTGTCACCACTGGGCTTCCGGATATTGGCCAAGGCTCTTGCCACCCCAGAGTGCCTTTTTGGCAAGGCTCAAAGACAAACCCACCTGCTTAGAAAACAAAAATGGAAAAAACTAAGGGTAATGCTGCGCAACGCCAGAAGTCTAAATCTCAAGATGCAGGCACTTGATGCACTCCTCAGCATGGAGAACATTGGCGTCTGTGCAGTAACTGAAACCGAGTTCAAGGCTCCTGTGGGCACCCCAGCACTACCAGGCTATACCTCGTATCATGCTTTTCGCCCCAAAACCCGGGCGAACCACAAAGGAGGGAGTGTCCATATTCATAAAGGACACCCACACCTCCAGGTTAGTAGCAACACATGAAGCATCAGAGACCATACAGGTGCAACTAACCATAGGCAAAACTGCTATACAACTGGTAGCATGTTACAGACCACCCTCCCAATCTCAAGAACCCCACTCAGCCTTCCTGAAGACATTGGAGGATATGAATGTATCACAAAATACCATCATACTGGGAGACTTCAACTACCCAAACATAGATTGGGTACATTATTCTAGCCCTAATACCCTAGCCCAAAGGTTCCTGGAATTCATGAATTCAAATGCACTGGAACAACTAGTCACCTCTCCCACTAGGGGAGATAATATACTAGACCTGATCATCACAAACATGGGGACAAAATGCTCCACACCAGAAGTATACCCTCACTAGTGAGATCTGACCACAAACTAATCACCCTGGATATACATATCCCACCTCCACCCCCAGCACAAAAGACCACAGTGAAAAACTTCTCAAAAGCAGACTTCACTCTTGTTAAGACTGAGATGGTATCCTTTATGCCCACTGTGCCAGTGGATACCACATCCCACAATGCCGAATCCTTCACAAATGCTTTCTATGGACATCTCCAAGAATGCATGGATCATGCAATCCCAAACAAATCCAAGTCCCTCTCCACCAAATGTAAGCGTCCTGTCTGGTGGACCTCAGCCATAAACAAATTGTATAACAAAAGAAGGAAGCTACTGCACGTCAGAGCGAAATCCCATGAAGGGAAGACATCTCTGATCAACATCAGCAGAAAACTATGTTCTCTCATAAAAACATCCAAGGCAAACTTTGAGAGAAAAATCGCTAAGGACACAAAAGATAACCACAAAGCCTTCTTCAGCTATGTTAGAAACCTGGGCGGAAACCCTCAGATATGCTCAGAGTTGGTTCACAACAACAAAAAATACACTGAACCCACAGATATTGCTAACATTCTGGCTGACAGGTTCAGTGCAAATTTCGCCTCCTTCACCCCCAAAAGAAGAAATACTTATCCCAGCTGAATGTAATCTCCCTGTCATCTCAGATGTCCAAGTGAGAACCGCCCTAAACAAAGCAAAAAACACAGCATCAATGGGACCTGACGGTATCCCGGGGTGCGTGTTACGTGAACTCCAAGAGGAGCTAAACCCACACATAAAAATGCTATTTAACCTTAGCCTTACTTCGGGATATGTACCTGAACACTGGCGTACAGCAACAGTGGTCCCACTCCACAAGGGAGGTGCCTCTACAGACCCTGGAAACTACCACCCCATAAGCTTGACTAGCCTGGTCTGCAAAGCTATGGAAAGAATCATTATGGAACTCATAAACGAAGACATAGGGGACCTACAGATGCTTGACCCCACCCAGTTTGGCTTTGTAAAGGGCAGATCCTGCCTTTTAAACCTGGTTGACTTTTTCGAAACAGTCACTAGAGCCATTGATGAGGGCAAAGCAGTCCATACAGCATAGCTGGACTTGGCTAAGGCCTTCGACACAATACCCCACTCAGGCATCATAGATAAGCTAAGCAGCTTAAAAATAAACCCTTATGTCACTAGATGGGTTGCAAACTGGCTAAAGGACAGAACCCACAAAGTTAAAATCGCTGGAGCAATGTCAGACTCAAAGTCAGTCACAAGTGGTGACCCACAGGGATCTGTCCTGGGACCCCTCTTGTTCGGCATTTATTTCTCAGATGTTAAAGCAAACATGGGAGGGCTGTGGCTGACAAAGTTCGCAGATGACTGCAAACTAGGTGCCATAGTTGATACACCAGCAGATACACACATCCTACAAAAAGGCCTCACTGAAACGGACAACTGGTGCCGTAGTCACGGCCTTAAACTAAATGCCAAAAAATGTATAGTTATCCCTTTTGGAAAAAACAAAGTACCCACAAATTATCACATAGACAGCAACCCACTGAGTACGGAAAAAGTAATCAGAGACCTAGGGACCCAAGTAGACAGCGACCTCTCATTTGACACCCACGTTGCCAAAGTGGTTAGAAAAACATTCTACCTTGCACACCTCATCATGAAGGGTTTCACATCCAGATCCAAGGATGTCATTGTACCCTATATTCCTCCCTCATCAGACCCATGATTGAGTACAATGCCCCATTTGGAATGTACCTCACCTGGCACTTGCAACAGCTGGAGAGACCACAAAAGTACCTCACCAAAAGGATCAAGGGTCTCCAACATATGTCTTATTCTGCCAGACTAAAGAAACTTCAGCTCTATTCAGTAGCATACCGCCTGCTCAGAGGTGATCTCTGCCTGACGTACAAGGCCATGTCCAATCAGGATCTGATGGACATGCTCCACCTCAAAAAATCCAAATCCATCAGGACCACGAGAGCTAAAGACTTAAACCTCGGAACAAGTATGAATAGGACATGCTGGAGGGATAGATTCATAACCCAGAGGCTTCCCATGCTTTGGAACAGGATCCCAGTTCGTATTAGGCAGAGCCCCTCACTGACTCTCTTCAAGAGAAATCTTGATGAGTGGATGGGAGATCGTAAGTTTACCCCAGGGGTCACATCTGTGTCACTGCTAGACAGAGGCACAGTAAATTAATTCTATTATATAAGGGGACCTTCACTGTGTCACTACTAGACAGAGGCACAGTATTCTAGATTTATTCTGTACATTTTTGTACCATTTCATGGGGTGGCAAAAGCCACATCACTATGGCTAGGCTTACAAATGCCCCAGGTCAGATAGCCTAGTACTATACTATGAAACTATGAAACTATGAAACATAGCACAATTATAGCCCTGCTCTCTTTCACCAATACTGTCAACAAAGCCCTTGACAGTGGTCTCTGTACCTCAGTAATCCTATTAGATCTGTCAAAGGCTTTCGACACAGTATCACATAACAAACTACTACTGTACCAAATATCAGAACTAGGATGTTCCCCCAGTTCTGTCAAATGGTTCACCTCCTACCTCAATAACAGGGAACAGTCAGTAAAATGGCAAAATGCACAATCTACCTATAAAAAAAACAAAATAGAAGTCCCTCAGGTGCCATTCTAGGGCCACTACTTTTCAATATTTTTATCAATGACCTTCACAAAGACTCTGAGCTAGGTAAATTGATCCAATACGCTGATGATTCCACAATTATTTCTTCCACTAATAACTTCACTGACTTTCTCAATATAACTCAAAAAGCTTTTACTTCAGTAGAAACCTGGCTAAATAATTCTCAACTACTACTAAACGCCAAAAAAACAAACTACTCCTATTCACTTCAAAACCACCAAACATAGACTTTAAGATTTTTTTCTAAGGATGGAATTGAATAGAAATAACTAAAACTGCCAAACTATTAGGTATTACAATAGGTGACAAACTTATATTTGAACCACATATTCATAACACAATAAAAACAGTACACTTCAAATTAGGCAAACTGTATAGGCACAAACTATACCTCAACATTCAAACCAAAGCAAAACTAGCAAGTACCCTGCTCCTCCCTTCCCTTCTAGGTACCCTACTCCTCCCTTCCCTTCTAAGTACCCTACTCCTCCCTTCCCTTCTAAGTACCCTGCTCCTCGGTTCCCTTCTAAGTACCCTGCTCCTCACTTCCCTTCTAGTTACCCTGCTCCTCACTTCCCTTCTATAGTACCCTGCTCCTCCCTTCCCTTCTAAGACCCTGCTCCTCCCTTCCCTTCTAGGTACCCTACTCCTCCCTTCCCTTCTAAGTACCCTGCTCCTCCCTTCCCTTCTAAGTACCCTGCTCCTCCCTTCCCTTCTAAGTACCCTACTCCTCCCTTCCCTTCTAAGTACCCTGCTCCTCGGTTCCCTTCTAAGTACCCTGCTCCTCACTTCCCTTCTAGTTACCCTGCTCCTCACTTCCCTTCTATAGTACCCTGCTCCTCCCTTTCCTTCTAAGTACCCTACTCCTCCCTTCTCTTCTAAGTACCCTGTTCCTCCCTTCCCTTCTAAGTACCCGGCTCCTCACTTCCCTTCTAAGTACCCTGCTCCTCCCTTCCCTTCCCTTCTAAGTACCCTGCTCTTCCCGTCCCTCCTAAGTACCCTGCTCCGCCCTTCCCTTCTAAGTACCCTGCTCCTCCCGTCCCTCCTAAGTACCCTGCTCCTCCCTTCCCTTCTAAGTACCCTGCTCCTCACTTCCCTTCTAAGTACCCTACTCCTCCCTTCCCTTCTACGTACCCTGCTCCTCACTTCCCTTCTAAGTACCCGGCTCCTCACTTCCCTTCTATAGTACCCTGCTCCTCCCTTCCCTTCTAAGTACCCTGCTCCTCACTTCCCTTCTAAGTACCCTGCTCCTCCCTTCCCTTCTAAGTACCCTGCTCCTCCCATCCCTCCTACGTACTCTACTCCTCCCTTCCCTTCTAAGTACCCAGCTCCTCACTTCCCTTCTAAGTACCCTACTCCTCTCTTCCCTTCTAAGTACCCTGCTCCTCCCTTCCCTTCTAAGTACCCTACTCCTCTCTTCCCTTCTAAGTACCCTGCTCCTCCCTTCCCTTCTAAGTACCCTACTCCTCCCTTTCCTTCTAAGTACCCTGCTCCTCCCTTCCCTTCTAAGTACCCTGCTCCTCCCTTCCCTTCTAAGTACCCTGTTCCTCCCTTCCCTTCTATATGGAAGTGCTATCTTCACCAATCTACTTTCTTTTGTTGTTTCTGTGTTGCCCAGACATTACTAAGATAGAAGGAAGTTTCTCTGTTCAACAGTGAGAGTGGTGAGCCTTGAACAGCCTATCTGTCACTGGAGGAGTGGTTTCAGCTCAGAATCTGTAGTATTATTGGCCATTTTGGGCTATTTCTATCCCTTCCATCCTTCTGTTTAAAAACCCGTGTTTGTGCGGTTTTCCACCTTGCGCAGCGCCATTTGACTAAAGTTAAACTATTCCCGGTGCCAGAAAGTCTGCTCTTCATTTTTTTTCCTTAGAACTAGCCAATTTTCTAGTTTTAGCACTCAAACCTGTCTTCTTTGTGTTCAGCGCTTGTTCAAAACTAGTTGCAAGCACTAAATAATCTACATAGCAGTGCAGCACTCAACGTTCATCACTTGTCAATAGGAAAACAGTTTTTTTGTACTTAAAATATAAGCACATATCCAGGCTTGTCTAAGGGTCAACTCCCAGTGTTTTCCCCTGTCCACCTGATGAATCTGGGCATCTTGGGGCAATGTAGCAATTGCCTCATGTACACTGAAAAACCCTCTCCTCCTACCACCCAACACTACAACCTGTGAGAGATGCACTTATATAGCCAAACTGGAAGGCAAGCTCTCTCCAGCCAAGACTGGACTGATCAGTCAAGAGGAAAAGGTAAACACCTGCACCACATCACACGCAACACATAGCCCATCAAAACCTGCACCACCTAAACCCACACATAGTAACACAAAACACACACCTACATTCACCGAGGCTCTCAATAAAAATCTGCCCAAACTACAGAGACCTCCAAAGCTAAAATGCAAGCAACCACCATTCCCCAACACCACCCAAATGACACATAGCCCACAAAACCAGTGTGCCACTCAACCTCAGCCCATAAGGCAAAACAACATACCTAACACACTAGTCATAGGTGACACTGATATCCCACTCACCATGCTAAACAAGGAGAAAATTACTGTCAGCTGCCTGTCGGGTGCCAGGATCCACCACATAATGCACGCACTCAGGTCGCTCCACAACAAGTACAAATATGACTCTGTCATTGTCCATGTTGGTATGAATGACCTGAGATGTACTTCCCTGGACTACATGAAAAGAGACATGGAGGAGCTCTTGGATCATCTAGCCCAGGCAGGTATGACCCTAGCCCTCAGTAGCATCCTGCCATTGCCCAGAATGATACCACAGTACAAGGGCAAAATGATTGACTTCAACAATTGGCTAAGCTTCTGGTGTCATTCTAAGGGGATCCAGTATCTATCTGCCTGGGATGACATGCTCGACAGACCATAATGCTTTGCCACAGATGGCCTTCACCTGTCGTCCCTGGGATTCCGGATACTGGCTAAAGCTCTTGCCAAACCTATAGTGCCTTTTTAGGCAAGGTTCAAATGACAAACTCACCACCATAGCAGGTACAAGCAAGCAAAATCTGAGGGTAATGCTACTCGGTGCTAGAAGTCTAAACCTCAAAATGCACTCACTCGAGGCACTCCTTAAGATGGAGAACATCGACATCTGTGCAGTGACAGAGACCTGGTTCAAGGCTCCAGAGAGCACCCCTGCATTACCTGGCTATAATTCATACCACACCTTTCGGCCACCTAACCTGGACCGAAACACTAAAGGAGGAGGCGTGCCCATATTCGTTAAGAATATCCACACCTCCAGGCTAATTGCTCAACATAATGTATCCAAAATTATTAAAGTGCAACTAACACTGGGGAAGCCTGCAATCCAGGTTGTAGCCTGTTACAGATCCCCTGCCATGGCCCAGGATGCCCACTTCATGTTTCTTGATATACTGGATAACATTAAGGTACAGCCCAATACCCTAATAATGGGAGATTTCAACTACCCCACCATCAACTAGGAAAACTACTCATGCACTAACTCGTTTGCTCAACGTTTTCTGGAATTCATATATCCCAATTCTCTGGATCAGCTTGTCCATACCCCCACCAGGGGCAGCAATATCCTGGACCTGGTCATTACCAGTATGGGTAACTGATGCTCCACACCAGTGGTCAACTCCTTGCTGGTCAGATCTGACCACAAGCTAATCACCTTAGACATCAATATCCCAGCCCCACCACCCCTTAAGGAAACCACTGTAAAAAACTTCCCCAAAGCCAACTTCATGCTTCTTAAGACAGAAGTGGCAAACTTCATGACACCCATACAGATGGGAAATAGAGGTACAACTGCTGAATCCTATACAAATGCACTGTATAAGAAAATACACGAGTGCACGGATCATGCCATCCCCAACAGGACCAAGACACTATCCTCCAAAAAAAAGGAAGCCAATCTGGTGGTCCCCTGCCATAAGCAAACTCTACAACAGAAGGAAGAAGTTGTTGCAAAAAAGAGTAAAATCCCCTAATTGCAGGAACTCCCTGGTCAGCCTCAGCAAGAAGCTGAGATCCCTCATAAAATCCTCCAAAGCTAGTTATGAGAAAAAATAGCTACTGATTCTAAAGACAATCACAAAGCATTCTACATCTATGTCAAGAATCTCAATGGCAACATTCAGATCTGCTCTGAGCTACAGCACAATAGCACTTGATATACAAAGCCAACTGATATCGCCAACATCCTGGCAGATAGAGTCAGTGTAAACTATACACCCCTCACCCCCAAAGGGCCCATCTCTATACCGGAAGAATACAAAGACCTTGTAATCATGGACAAACAAGTAAAGACTCCACTCTCCAAAGCCAAGAACACAGCATCTATAGGACCAGACAACATCCTAGGCTGCATCCTGAATGAATTACAGAATGAACTGGCACCCCACCTAAGTACCATGTTCAATCACAGCCTCACTTTAGGCATTTTGCCTATTGAATGGTGCACTGTGATGGTTATCCCACTCCACAAATGGGGTGCCACCATGGACCTTGGGAACTACCACCCCATTAGCCTGATGAGCCTGATCTGCAAGGCCATGGAACATATCATCTTGGAGCTTATAAACAAAGACATAGGTAACCTTCAAACTCTGGCCCCTACTCTGTTTGGGTTTGTAAATGGTAGATCATGTCTCCTAAATGTTGCCTTCTTTGAAGCAGTCACCAGAGCCATGGACAAGGGTAAGATGGTGCACACAGCCTAGCCTGACCTCACCAAGGCTTTTGACACCATCCCCCACTCTGGAATTATAGATAAACTCACTAGACTGGGCATAAATCCCTATGTCACAAGATGGGTAGCCAACTGGCTCACTGACAGAACCCACACAGTGAAAGTAGCCGACTCCAAATCTGACTTCAGACCAGCGACAAGTGGAGTACCACAGGGTTCAGTCCTGGATCCTCTCCTGTTTGGTATCTACTTCTCAGAAGTCCAGGCTAATACACCAGGTCTTTGGCTAACGAAGTTCGCAGACAACTGCAAATTAGGAGCCATAATAGAAAAGGGGCCTCACTGAGACTGATGCTTGGTGTCAATTTATGGCTTCAAGCTCAATTCCAAGAAGTGCACTGTCATCCCCTTTGGAAAAAACACTGCACCAATGAACTACCACATAGGCGGTAGCCTATTAAACACCAAAAGTGTGATAAGAGACCTTGGGACACAGCTGGACAGTAGCCTCCCCTTTGATAATCACATCACCACACTAGGCAGAAAATCCTTCTACGTGGCACACCTCATCACAAAGGGATTCTCTTCCAGGAAAAAAGAGGTCATTGTTCCTCTCTACTCATCCCTCATCAAACTCATTATAGAGTACAATGCCCCATTTGGCATGTACCTCGCAAGACACCTACAACAACTAGAAAGGCCGCAGAAATACCTCAGTAAGGATTACTGGCTTCAAACATGTGCTATATGCAGACCGTCTCAAAAAACTCCAGCTCTACTCCATTGCATATCACCTATTTCGAGGCAACCTCTGCCTAACATACAAAGCCATGTCAAACCCAGATCTGTTGGACATGCTACACTTAAAGAAATCCCAATCGCTCTGAGCCACATGTTCCAGGGACCTAAATCTTCTCACCACAATAAACAGAACATGCTGGAGGAACAGATTCCTGCCCCAGAGACTTTCCATGATCTGGAAAAAACTACCAATTCATGTCAAACAAAGCTCCTCATTGGCCCTCTTTAAAAAAAAATCTTGACAATTGGATGGGAAATAGGAAACTCACACCGGGGATCACTTCTGTGGCTCTGCTCAACAGGAGCACAGGAAAATAAATTCTTGGGTGGCGAAAACCAGGGAACTTTTTTGGCTAGGTTTATATAGGCACTAGGGCTGATAGCCTAGTACCTACCTATGAACCTATGAACCTAAGTCTCAAGTTATCTCTTTCCATATCACTGATGGTCTCCTTAAAGTGATTCTCTTTAATGGATAACCCCTTGATGGTGCCAATGACAAATAGAAAACAGAGGTAATCCAGGAGGCTTGAGTCGGGTCTGGTATCCCACCTGCGACCCAGAGGGTGACAGGACTAACAATAAACAGAGTACAGAGGATTAGTCCAGATAAAATCACTTTAGCTAGCAGATGTAGGAGACTCTCCCTGATACCCATCCTGGACTAATCCTTTGTACTCTGCTTCTTGTTAGTCCTGTCGCCCTCTGGGTCACAGGTGGAATACTAGACTTGACTTGAGCCCTCTGTATTACCTCTGTTTTCAGTCACAACAAGTAAGAGGGCACTAATGCTTTTATAGGGTCAGAGATTTCACTATCAGGCTTATGACCTATTGGTCTCCAATATGTTTCATTGATTTTAAACCCAGGTTAATACAATATAAACTGCATTGTGAAGGGACAGAATACAATCACTTTGAAATCACTTCTGCAATTAAAACCAATGAAAATACATCTATGCCATTCATTGCAATGGCACAGATCCAAGAAAGTTTTGTATGGTCACATCCACCTGACTACCCACATGGGAGGGAAGCCATCATTCCTTCAAATTTACATATATTAACTTCCCAGTCACACAGCATTGGCGAAAGGAGGAACTCCCAAAACAGTACACTTTGATTTTAAATGTTCAATGTATTCACTTCAGTAAGAGCAAGGAAGTGACTTTTGTAGAATGATGGTTGAAGAAACCATTAGTACAGTCTATGTATATCCATCTTTATCTTCTTCTTCTTTCGGCTTTTCCCGGTTAGAGGTTGCCACAGCGGAACTCCGGTCTGCTAATGATTGGCAGTAGATTTTTACGGTGTCAAGGTGCCAGCCCGACACCCAATCTTCAATGAAGGCATGCCCATTCACGCATGTCTTTCGAACGCCACTCGACCGTGGGGAGGACATGCAGACTCCACACAGAAGGTGCTCCAGCTGAGAATCAAATGGGAGAACCTCTTGCTGTGAGGCAACAACGCTACTGCTGCACCACCGTGGCTTACTATATATATATATATATATATATATATATATATATATATATATATAGGGTTCCTATTAGAACAACGAAAGTGCATTTTGTCAAATGCGTTTTCATCGACACCTAAAGAGCGAACAGGCAAAACAGCGTTCAGCTAATTTTTCCATGGGAAAGAAGTCACTTGACTGCTTTGTTGCTTTGCCGTGTTCTACAATGTAGTGTGGTCTCTTGTCCGGTATAGCTCCCGAGCGTAAATATGCAACAGTTACTGACTTTAGGGCTAGGGTGCGGGTTAAGGTAAGTGCATATGTATGAAAGTGTTTACTGTTTTTTTTTTGCGTTAGATGTAAGGTTTAGTTAAGTGCATATGTGTTTTAAGCTGTTTACTTTTGTTTTGGGGGGTAGAATTAAGGTTAAGGTAAGTGTGTATGTGTTTGGAACTGGTTACGCAAATGTGCAACAGTTACTGACCTTAGAGTTAGGGTGTGGGTTAAGGTAAGTGCATATGTTTTAAAATGTTTACTTTTTTTTTTTCCGTTAGATGTATGGTTGAGTTACGTGCATATGTATTTTTCAGCTGTTTACTTTTTTGGGGGAGGTAGAATGAGGGTTAAGGTATGTGTGTATGTGTTTGGAAGTGTTTACTATTTTTTATTTTTTTTTGGTTGAAACAGAGATTTTTTTTCCTAGGAAATAAATCGCTGTTCTTAGGTGTCGACATTTTCAGCTTTCGCTGAAAAAGAGTCAATGAAACATAGTTCGCTGTTTTAAGCGTTCAAGACCCCAAACATATATATATATATATATATATATATATATATATATATATATATATATATATAAAGAGAGAGAGAGAGAGATGG
The DNA here is from genome assembly GCF_019279795.1 of Protopterus annectens. Lineage (NCBI taxonomy): Eukaryota > Metazoa > Chordata > Ceratodontiformes > Protopteridae > Protopterus > Protopterus annectens. Next base: position 1,327,444,184 of record NC_056747.1, read on the forward strand.
ATGCGTTTGTGTATGCATACATGGGAACACTGAGTATGAGCAAATGTTGCGTGGGTTGACTAAGCAGATGGTCAGTAGCTGTGTGAGACTGCACAATTCCTGGGACTGGGAATATACCTTTTCTCTGATATTGTGCATTCTTGGAGTTAGTATATACGTACTGTCATTCCTTCAAATTTATATATGCTAACTTCCCAGTCACACAGCATTGGTGAAAGGAGGAACTCCCAAAACAGTACACTTTGATTTTAAATTATCAATGTTTTCACTTATGTATGTATGTATGTATGGATGGATACAAAGATTATTTCCCCACACAAATGTTATTTGATAATCCTGCAGAGTATTGTGAAATGGAGCTGTAACTTTTTTTGTATTATTGATATTTTATTTTAGTATTATGTTCTTCAGTTTGGTATTGGGTCTCTCACTGGTGAATTTCAGGCATAGACTGTGAAATAGAACTGGAAAGGCAAAGGTCACTTATAAGTAACATATAACAAGTATGATATAATGCTAGTTCCTGAAGCCTTTCTGAATAGTTTATTTTCCAGCACTAAATTTTTTCTTTTAAGGAATCTTTGTAAAGGCTACAAAATAAAGTACTGTATTCATCAATGGGTCAAATCAATAAGATATAATGTGATGCAGTAATGTATTCTAAAGTGACTAGACATGGCCCTTAATATACTTTCCTGAGTTTGGTTGACACACATTAGACAACATTTGTATTGTTACGTATCTTTTTCCCTACATCTTTACATGTATTGTAAGATTTTTATGATCTGATCATTTATGGTGTAGTCATAATTTATGTTTTTCTTTTTTTTTTTTTTTTTGCCATGACTGATGTGGTCATATTTACTTACATTAAAGGGAAGATGCTACTGCACCGGGCATATATTTTTGTAGACCATGTTGGAGAACTTCAGTACTTTTTATTGAAATCACTGTTTTCCAGTTTATAATCATTGACTTATTTGGTTATTCATGACCCATTTCCCATTTTTTATATCTGAGAAGAACAGTCCTGATGTGACACACTTGTAACACCTGCCAAAACAGGCAGGTAAGAGAGTTGATAACTAAAGTGCAAGGATTCCAGGACAGAACCTTGAGCTACCCTATCCAGATTGCCTGTGCTTGAGAATCGCTTTCCCCACTAGTACCCTAAACCATCTCTTGCCTAGATAGTTATCAGTCCAGTACACAGATATAGGATCAGGGCACACAAAGACAATGCCATAAAAATCTCCTCATGGTTGTCTAAATCACAAACCTTAGAGAGATAAACATGAAAGGCAGCATATCAATAACTTCCCATTTGCATGAGGCCCTATAAATGCAACCAGTAAAGGCAAGCAGTGCTGTGGATCTGCTGTGACCATTTCTGCAGCTATCCCGGTGATCACAGAGTGGACTTTAGGTTTCTATGTGGCCTTTAATTAGAGGGTGGTCACTATCATTTTTGGAAATGGAGACCTCAGTTTAATTAGTCTAAAGGGAATAGGATAAGATTTAATCCTTTGCTTTGGCAAAGTATAACATTGGCTCTCTTCTTGAGTTCCAGCAATGTGTCAGATGATAGTGACATATTCATAATTAACTACAGAGCTACTACAATAAAGTTATTATAGGCACAAAAATTTTGGGGTATAGTTTATCTGTTCCTGCTTTGCCATAACTTGTCTGCTGTGTTTGTCTGTGGCCATCTGCTCCCAAGGACATTTGTTGTCTATCCTTTGTTAATATAGCTGCTGAATCTTTTATACTTTTGTGTTGCATATTTATTTTGCACATGTGTAGATGTGTGTTTTGCTGATTGCACCTGGTGCTGCTTGGCCATGCTACATATTAACATAACAACAATTATATTGGATAGAGCTGCTCCATTGCTTTGGTTGACCTGGTTACATACCTATCAACTGTCCAGAATTTTGCAGACTGTCCAGATTTTCCCCCATATTTTTAGTCTGTTCTTCATAAAATCTGCGACTTTCTGGAGAGGTTACTAAATAATGACATACATTTTGCTGATCTCTGGGCTTTGTCTTAGTTTCTGCTGATCTCTGGGCTTTGTCTTAGTTCCTGTGCTATCCATATCCTTATTTGGATAAGAGGAAGCTTCTTTGTTCACCAGTGGGAGTGGGGAGCACTGAGCAACCTATTTGTCCCTAGAGGAGTAGTTCCAGCCCAGCAACTTGTAGTTTATTGGCCATTTTGGGTCAATTCCTGGCTCTTTTCAACCTCCTGCTATAAAGCCCATTTTTGCGTGCTTTAGCGTGCTTTTGCACGAATTAGCGCGAAGTTGCTCATAGAGCAGCATCGGGCAGCGCCGGTTAATCAAGTTTAAACTATTTCTGGCTCTGTAAAGTCTGCTCTTCAATTTTTCCCTTAGAACTGCTCTACTTGCAATCTAAACAGCCTATACTCCATCTGAAAAGCTCAGCACTTGCTCCTAAAGCATTTTTTATACAGGTAAAGCACTCTTAAACAAAAGAAAGTACTTCATTCACCTAAATTCCCTTGAGTACCCATTTCCCTATAGGTCCTTTCTGACTCAGTTACACAGCAATCTTTTTCACTATTTCTAGCATGTCGAAGGGTCAGTTGCTGGCGTCCTCTCCTGTTCAGCTGGTGAATTTAGAATCTTGAGGCAATGTTACAATTGCCTCATGTACACAGACAACCCTCTCCTCCTCCCAACAAATACAAATATATGCGAGAGATGCAACTATATAACCAAACTGGAGGCTGAGCTCTCTCAATTCAGTACTGGCAAGACCAGTCAGGAGGAGAAGGTAACCACACACACCACAAACCCAGTCTCACATAGAACTATCACAACTGAAAACCAAACACATAAACACACAAAAACATACTCGGAGGCACTGATTAAAAATCTACCAAAACAACAGAGGCCTCCAAAGCAGACACCCAAGCAACCGCCACCTCAAGACATAGCACATGCAACACATAGTTCACAAAGTCAGTGTGCTAAACAGTCACAGCCCTTAAGGCCAAACAACATGCCAGACACACTTGTAATAGGTGACTCCATAGTCAGACACACTGACGTCCCACTCACCAGACTGAACAAGGAAAAGGTCACAGTAAGCTGCCTGTTGGGAGCTAGAATCCGCCACATAACACAAGCACTCAGGTCACTCCACAGCAAGTACAAATATGACTCAGTCATTGTACATGCCAGTGTGAACGACCTGAGACATACCTCCCTGGACTACATGAAAAGAGACATAGAGGAGCTCTCTGATTATGTAGCCCAGGCCAGTATGACCCTGACCCTGAGCAGCATTTTACCCTCACCAAGAATGATGCCACAGTACAAAGACAAAATGATCAGTTTTAACAATTGGCTTAATTACTGGTGTCATTCTAAGAGGATCCAATGTCTGTCTGCTTGGGATGACATGCTTGACAAGCCACGCTGCTTCACAAGGGATGGCTTGCACCTGTCACCCCTGGGCTTCCGGATATTGGCCAAGGCTCTTGCCACCCCCATAGTGCCTTTTTTAGGCAAGGCTCAAATGACAAACCTACCTCCCTAGAAAACAAAAGTGAAAAAAAACTAAGGGTAATGCTGCTCAATGCCAGAAGTCTAAACCTCAAGATGCATGCCCTCGAAGCCCTCCTCAGTATGGAGAACATCGATGTCTGTGCAGTGACTGAAACCTGGTCCAAGGCTCCTGAGAGCACCCCAGCACTATCAGGTTTTACCTCATATCATGCTTTCCGGCCCCAAAACTTGGACCGAACCACAAAAGGAGGGGGAGTATCCATATTCATCAAAGATACCCACACCTCCAGGTTAGTGGCAATGCACGAAGCATCGGAGACCATCCAGGTGCAACTAACCATAGGCAAAACTGCCTTACAGTTTGTAGCATGCTACAGACCACCCTCTCAAACTCAGGAACCCCACACAGCCTTCCTGAAGACACTGGAGAGTATGAATGTCTCTCCAAATACCATCATATTGGGAGACTTCAACTACCCAAACATAGACTGGGAACATTACTCAAGCCCCAACACTCTAGCCCAAAGGTTCCTAGAATTCATAAACTCAAATGCGATGGAACAACTAGTCACCATTCCCACAAGAGGAGACAATATGCTAGACCTGATCATCTCAAACATGGGGACAAAATGCTCCACACCGGAAGTATATCCCTCTTTGGTAAGATCAGACCATAAATTAATCTCACTGGAAATCCACATCCCGCCCCCACCCCCTGCACAAAAGACCACAGTGAAGAACTTCTCAAAAGCCAACTTCACACTTCTTAAGACTGAAGTGGTATCCTTCAAGGCCCCTGGGTCAGTGGAAACCACAACCCACATTGTTGAATGCTTTACAAATGCCTTCTACGGGCACCTTCAAGAATGCATGGATCATGCAATTCCAAATAAAACCAAGACCCATTCCCCCAAAGGCAGACACCCGGTCTGGTGGACCCCAGCCATAAACAAACTTTACAACAGGAGGAGGAAGCTACTACATGACAGAGCAAAATCCCTAAAAGGGAAGGCATCTCTGATCAGTACTAACAAAAAAGTACGATCACTCATAAAATCATCCAAGGCCAACTTTGAGAGAAAAATCGCAAAAGACACAAAAGACAATCACAAGGCCTTCTTTAGCTATGTTAGAAACCTGGGTGGAAACTCACAGATATGCTCAGAGTTAGTCCAAAATGACACAAAATACACTGAACCCACTGACATTGCCAACATTCTGGCAGACAGGTTCAGTGCAAATTTCTCCTCCCTCCCAAAGGAGAAATAACCATCCCAGCAGAGTGTAGCCTCCCTAACATCTCAGATGCCCAGGTGAGAGCCGCCCTCTCTAAAGCTAAAAACACAGCATCAATGGGACCGGACGGTGTCCCAGGCTGTGTGCTACATGAACTCCAAGAGGAACTAAACCCACACACAAGGCTGCTGTTTAATCTTAGCCTTACTACAGGATACATACCCAAAGAGTGGCGTACGGCAACAGTGGTCCCACTTCACAAAGGCGGTGCTTCTACGGACCCTGGAAATTACCGCCCCATAAGCTTGATGAGCCTGGTCTGCAAAGTTATAGAGAGGATCATTATGGAACTCATAAATAAAGACATTGGGGACCTACAGACATTGGATCCCACCCAATTTGGCTTTGTCAAGGGCAGATCCTGCCTTTTGAACTTGGTCGACTTTTTTGAAACAGTCACAAAGGCCATTGATGAGGGTAAGGCAGTTCACACAGCCTACCTTGACCTTGCAAAAGCCTTTGACACAATACCCCACTCAGGCATCATAGACAAACTCACCAGCTTAAATGTAAACCCATATGTCACAAGATGGGTTGCAAACTGGCTCAAGGACAGAACCCACAGGGTCAGAGTTGCTGGAGCTATGTCAGACTCTAAGCTAGTCACAAGCGGTGTCACACAGGGCTCAGTCCTGGGACCCCTCTTGTTCAGCATTTATTTTTCAGAGGTACAGGCAAACATAGGAGGATTGTGGCTGACAAAGTTCGCAGATGACTGCAAACTGGGCACCATAATTGATACTCCAGCAGACACAAACATCCTTCAGAGAGGCCTCATAGAAATGGATAATTGGTGCCAGAGCCATGGCCTTAAGCTGAACGCCAAAAAATGTATAGTCATACCCTTTGGGAAAAACAAGGTACCCACAAATTACCACATAGGTGGTAATCCATTAAATCTGGAAGAGGTAATCAGGGACCTAGGGACCCAGGTTGACAGTAACCTCTCATTTGACACTCACATTGCCAAAGTGGTTAGGAAGACCTTCTATATTGCCCACCTTATCATGAAGGGTTTCACATCTAGATCAAGAGAGGTCATTGTGCCCTGTACTCTTCTCTTATCAGGCCAATGATTGAGTACAATGCCCCATTTGGGATGTATCTTACCTGACACCTGCAGCAGTTGGAAAGACCCCAAAAGTTCCTCACCAAGAGGATAAAGGGTCTTAAACATATGTCATATGCTGCCCGACTGAAAAAACTCCAGCTCTATTCAGTCACATACCACCTACTCAGAGGTGATCTGTGCCTGACGTACAAGGCCATGTCCAATCCGGAATTAATGGACATGCTCCACCTCAGAAAATCCAAATCCATCAGAGCCACGAGAGCAAGAGACTTAAACCTCAACACAGAAATAAATAGGATGTGCTGGAGGGACAGATTCATAACCCAGAGGCTCCCTACACTCTGGAACAGAATCCCTGTCCATGTCAGGCAGAGCCCCTCACTGACTCTATTCAAGAGAAATCTTGATGAGTGGATGGGAGATCGTAGGTTTACCCCGGGGGTCATCTCTGTGTCACTACTAGACAGAGGCACAGTAAACTAAACCCTAAATGGGCATAGTATCCTCATCCTAAGGGGTGGTGAAAGCCACACACACTCTGGCTAGGCTTATAAATGCCCTAGGCAGATAGCCTAGTACGAACCTATGAACCTATGAACCTATTAGAGTTTCCGATGTCATATTCTTCAGAAAATAAATGCTAAAGCAAATCCTGTTGTTCTAGCAGCTTTCTAAAGTTATAAGAACAATATTTAAAATCTGTCCCTATTTTTGGTCCTTTGTCCCCCCACCATATTTTTTAGGCTTTATCCAGTTTTCTTGCACTGTTTGAGAGGGAGGATAGAAGAATGGTGAGGATGCAAGGAGGAGAGGTGGCGAAGGTGGATGAGTTTAAATACTTGGGGTCAGTAGTTCAGAGTAACGGTGAGTATGGAAGAGAGGTGAAGAAGAGAGTACAGGCAGGATGAAGTGGGTGGAGAAGAGTGTCAGGAGTGATTTGTGACAGACGAGTACCTGTAAGAGAGAAAGGGAAGGTCTACAAGAGAGTAGTGAGACCAGCTATGTTATATGGGTTGGAGATAGTGGCATTGACAAAAAGGCAGGAGTTTGAGCTGGATGTGGCAGAGTTAAAGATGATAAGATTTGCACTGGGTGTGACGAGGGTGGACAGGATTAGGAATAAGTATATTAGAGGGTCATCCCAGGTTGGAAGGTTTGGAGACAAAGCCAGAGAGGCAAGATTACGTTGGTTTGGACATGTGCTGAGGCGGGATGCTGAGTATATTGGGAAAAAGATGCTAAGGATAAAGCTACCAGGTAACAGGAAAAGAGGAAGGCCTAAGATAAGGTTTATGGATGTGGTGAGAGAGGACATGCAGGTGGTTGGTGTGACAGAGCAAAATGCAGAGGACAGGAAGAAATGGAAGCAGGTGATCTGCTGTGGCGACCCCTAACGGGAACAGCTGAAAGAAGACGATCCAGTTTTCTTGCACTAAGAAGATATGTGGTATATACAAAATGTAAAATTACTCTAGAAAAGTGTGTTCCCTTAACTAAACAGCTTTGTATAGAACTACTAAGATTGTTTCCCCACTCCTGAAACCCTGTCCTGAACCTGAAAAGGTCTATATGGATCAGTGATCTATCCAGAATAACAAATACATAAATAAAATAAATGACATAATAACAATTGACCAGCATGCCCCAACAACTGCTACTGCATTACTTCATGTTTTCCTTTTTGTATTTATATTTTACAATACATAAAAGTAATGAAAATGTTCACAGTTTCAAGAACATTGATGCATCTCAGATGTCAGTGTTCAGTAGACTATTAGTAATAATACTGATAGCAGATGTCTAGGCTCAGTGGAGTATTAGTAACAGTACTGATGGAAGATATCTTAGCTCAGAGGACTATTAGTAACTGTACTGATAACAGACAGCTGAGCTCAGTGGAGTATTAGTAATGGCACTGATGGCAGATGTCTAAACTCCGGGGAGTATTACTAACAGCACTGATGGCAGATGTCTGAACTCAATGGAGTATTAGTAATGGTACTGATAGCAGATGTCTAAGCTCAGTGGCACTGATGGCAAATGCCTAAGCTCAGTTTAATATTAGTAAGGGCAGTGATGGCATATATATAAGCTCAGTGGGGTGTTAGCAATGAAACTGACAGCAGAACATGGATATCCATCAGGAAAATACTTTACTATAGCCATCTCATTAACATTCTGTATCACAAAGCAATGTATATCACTAAAGGTGATCCTTCATGAAGCAAGCCCTTCATGCCAGCAAAAAAAAAAATATTGTTGACTGAATTTCACCCACCTAACAAAGAAACGTGTCATATCATATCTTTGGGAGAAAGTCAAAGAACAAGATATAGAGACCATGTCCTTTGAGGTCACAATGTTTGGATAGTATGACTCTTGACCCTTTTACTACAGGAAGGAATGAAGCACACAGTGAAAGAATGGTTTGCAACAAAGCATAAAAGGTGAATTTTTCATACGGTGCAAAGATGCTTGTTTTTGAGGTGATACATTACCCAAAATTCTTCTAGAATAAAAAATATTTGTCCTTTCTCTTGGTCAACAGAAAGGTCCCACTTTAGTTATGTTAACTGTCCCAAAGTGATATATTTTAAGAGAAAAACAGGATAATTAACTTATGGGCTAAGCATCATGAACAAAATACTCATATCTTTATGCCCACATGCATATACTGTGTGAGTAAGAAGTCAGAGCTTAAAACAGTTTTCTAGCACTGGAGCCTTCATAGCTAACCTGAGTAACTAGTGTCATATTAGAGCAGTATGTCTCTTTCTGCAGTGCACGTGAAAGTGCTAGCATACTGGTCAGGATATGACACATTTCTACAGGTGGTCTGAAAGCATTCTACATGCGTGACACGCAAACAGGGGTCAGTGCATGCTGCTGTCATCCCTTATAACAGCACTAAACCACCTGGACTGTTACAGGTCATGTGCCTCAGTATTCCCTACAGTCTGTCATGACATTAGCCTTTAACCATAATGCAGTTTACATTTTTTTATATATTTTGTTGGACTCTGGGACACAGATCTCTACTTCATATAAGCTTATTCCTCCCCACGAAGTTTGCTGGATAACCTATCTGAATATATAGTTTTCCAGATCTGATAACAAAGTTTACTTGTTCACAACAAAGTATTTTAATCAACTTGTTTGGGTTGTGAGAGCAAGATAGTTCTTGAAGCAAAGGTCATATGCTTTGCCCATCGGACGGTGCAGGGGTGCAGCAGTTAACATTGTCGCCTCACAGCAACAGGTTTTTTGGTTCGATTCTCAACTGGGGTGCCTTCTGTGCGGAGTTTGCATGTGCTCCCTGCACTCGTGTGGGTTTCCTGTGGGTGCTCCGGTTTCCTCCCATATTACAAAGAGGTGTGTCTGGAGGATTTCTCCCCAAGCCTCCATTGAAAATTGGCCTGTTCCAAGTCAGGCTTTCCCGGTAAACAAATGTTAAATAAATAAAAAAACAGTAAGATGAGAAGGCTTAACTACAATCGGACAATGGGCTTACTGTACATCAGTACCTTGATTGGAGAATGAGCATTCTTCAGCAGGATATTAATGTACAAGTAATGCCCGATGAAGAATGAGTCCACCATGTCACGGCAGCTTATTAAGCTGCCATGGAGCTTGGACTGAGAGAAACAGAACACTCACAATTCTTTTATGCTCTCTAAGCAGTGCTTTTGCTGTTTAGCAAGTGTGAAACAAAATAAAAGTAAAAAAAAGCGTTTGTGTGTGAAAGTGTATGCATGTATGTGTGAGATACAGATTGGTTAAGCTGCTGTTTTACACAGCTAAGCAGCCCTTCTGCTGTTTAGCAAGTGTAAAATAAAAAGTGTGTGTGTGTGTGTGTGTGTGTGTGTGTGTGTGTGTGTGTGTGTGTGTGTGTGTGTGTGTGTGTGTGTGTGTGTGTGTGTGTGAGAGAGAGACAGAGAGAGAGTGAGAGCGATCTTGTGTGAGTGAATGCGTGTTTGAAAGATGTGTATGAGAGAGAGAACGGGCTGTCTGTAAAACTGTTGTGTTTTACTTACTTTTTTCTTTTTTTTTAAGTACTGTATTATTTTTTTTTTATATTTTTGATGTAAAATGCTTCCTCCAACACCATTAACATGTACTACAGAAAGTTTGAAACATTAGGTGCATGGAACTATTTTACATCAAAAATATACAAAAAAAATAATATAGAATCTAAAAAAAAAGAAGTAAAACACAACCATTTGACAGAGAGCCTATTCTCTAAGTGCAATAAAGCCCATTCTCTAAGTGCAATAATGCCCTCCAGGGTGTGTGAATATGTAATTAACGCCCTTCCAGGGTTGCAGAGGCCCTCCACCTGCGGAGTTGGGCCTCATAACACCCCTGGGTTGGTGTTAATTATACATTAACACACACCCTGTTGGGCACTATTGCTTACAAAGAACTCAGACTGCATTGATTATGCCCTCTGGTACAGATCTTTTAGTGAAGTGAAGGCCATGTCCTGACATAACTGATGATAATGATGAAAGTGTATGGAATGGTAAGTACTGGTATCTGGCAGTCTCAAAGATAAAAATTGTATTGATTGATTGATTGATTAAATGGGGAAGTAGACTGATCCAGGAAGGAATCATTTCATACACGACTCAGTCTAAAGAAAAAGTGCCGTCAGAAGAAAAAACAAAAATGTAGTAAAGCACATATAGAAGTAAAAATGAATTAATATAATGGAACAGTCATAGTAAAACAGCAAAAAGCAAATATACAATGTACAAGTTTACTAAATATAGTTGAAATCATATCACAGAATGCACAACATGCAGTGCATTGCTAAGTAAAATCAGCAGGAAGAACAAATGAATACATTCTATATACTGTTCTGCACTTGTGCTTGAGACAAACACATATTATATAGACCACTGCAAAGTACCATGCAACAGGGAAATCGGGTTGGACAAATGAGTTTGTTAGAAGGAATAAAACAGCACTTAGTAGCTCTAGAGAGAGTAGAGGCATCTTTTAATGCCACTAGGGCATGTCACAAAAGGATGTCCAAACCATTCATTAATTTTTAGTTCCTCCATGCTTATCCATAAAGTTTCCAAGACCAGAGCACTCCACAAAAGTAAGAAAAAATTAGCTCAGATTGTGGGTCCAGAGACTGAACATTTGTGACCACTGGGGTGCAGGCCATTTGCAGTCCCAGAGAGAAAGATGACCCAGTGAATCTGAATGTAAAATATAATATCCTTCTTTATGAGAAAGACAGTGTGCAATGGAAGAAATGCAACTTAAATGAAGAATGCAAAGCAGCTGGTTTGCTCTTTGTTTTGTGGAAAGAAGTTCTTTGTAGGGCCAGATGCATGATGGAAGGCATTCTGTCTGAAATGGCTTGTACGGCTTACGAGTTTTCTACAGAAGGATAATACATAGCAGGTAGCCGGCATTCAGGCTGGCACATCAACAGTATTTAATTATATCATTCCAAGCCTCAAAACTAATGAATCTCTAATAGCTGTATCAGAAGTCCTGTTATCTACTGAATAGAAACTTAATTTGTTAGATGTGCTCCTTTGCAGACAAAACATAGATTTCAATCAGATTTCTATTACATCCATGAGTATCTGGTCAATTGTGCATTTCTGATTAAAAAGACTGAAGGTTGTTCAGTGCCCCTATCTGCTGTCTCAGTGAGGTGCCATATCTCATATAAGCTTTGCCTTGTTAAGATTTGCATGTAGATATGATCCTGTGGCAAATGAAAACTACTCCCTTCTTCCGCAAGATGCATTGGACATTGGATGCGGTGTATGCAAGACTTCTCTTCTTCCTGTACCTCCATCAGGGTGCACACTTTTGGGGACAAAAGTACATAGGACTGAATTGTTATATAATTGTTCTCAATAAAATCTTTGTGAAGAGACTTATGTTTTATTACATAATACTGATGGACATATCCAGGAGGTGCCCCCTGGACAGCTGTTTCCACCTCTAATGCAGCAGGTATTACTTTCTGCAAGACAGTGCAAATTTCTACTGTAGTTTGAACTTGTTATTCCACAAACTGAATCCAGATATTTGATCAGACAGGTTGCAGTCACTTACCGAGCTCATCCAAGCTTGGGTAACACTAGTTTGAGATCAGAACCACTAGTTGTTTCATTCCTCACTTCACAGTAAAGTCAGACTATTGTTTTTAAATTTTTAAAGGATAGCAAACCGTGGAATGTCCATGGTCAGTGCACCTTAAAGAAAGAGCAAGATAACCATTGCACTGCCCATCAGTAATTGGTGTACCCCGAGGTCCAGTAACTTTGGAGTGAAAATAATAAAATAAAAAGGGAAGAAGGGCATACCTAATACTGTTCAGAATATCACAGAATGTCCAGATTTTAGCCGCATATTTCTGTCCATTATTCATAAAATTTGTGGTTTTCCAGCAAATCATCCAGACTTGAAGTCACTAAATAATGACAGACATTTGAGTTTCAAGAGAATACATGCTAATGCAAAACCTGTTATACTAACAACTTTCTAGCTTTATAAGAGCAATATTTAAAATTTGTCCATGATTTTGGGCCTTTGTGCTGCTTCAGTTTTGATTTTGTCCAGAACTTTTATACTACAAGGTTGAAGTATGGGCAGTGAAGCCCACCACAAGAGGAGGGGAGGGTGGCATACAGGAAATACTTTTTATTACTGCTACATTTGCTCACAAAGTGAGAATCTACATGCATTATAAGAATGTGTGTACCCTAGCTGCCATTTATGAGTTCTGGTGATCAGGCTTCGAAGAAGATAGCTCAGATGGACTAGGTGAACACTGCAGATCTGTGATCAAACATATGACTTGGATGCAAATTATGCAGCTAGTCTTTGAAAGTCTGGCTAATGGCCTTAAGCTACTTTAGGGCTGATGGCTCTACTTTTATGTTTACTGTTTCATTAGTTGTATTAAGCTTACTTGCAACTTAACGATTCACTTTATACCATTGTGAGTTTATTTGTTCAACTGAAGTGATATCAGTACCACTGCATTTAATAGCTAGTTACTAATTTTAAATTTAATCTTATAGTTTCTTCTATTACACTAATTGGGATCAAGCCAGATTTGGCTAACTGTGATTTATGTTCCTGCGTTTGTGTGTGTGTGTGTGTGTGTGTGTGTGTGTGTGTGTGTGTGAAAACTTTGCTAGGTAAGGTGTTAACTGATATCAGCTCTTATTTGTCTTTAAAATGTGTGACTTGAAATGCTGTTCATATTATTTGATTCCTTTTATATTATATTCCAATGTTATATTTGCTTTCAGTGCAGGAGGTTGCTAAAACAGGTCTGTAGAAACTTTACATTATGCTCAGTAAAAATGAACCAGACTTACCTAGTGCATTTATTTATTGTATTATTTTCACTGACTGTTGAAACTCACCTTCTTTGATGTGCCCAGCTCTGAAGCTGGTAGGTTGGAAGACTGCAGAAACTGGAGTTTGGAACTGTTGAAAGACTGTTGGCTGTTGCGGAACCTGTAAGAACACAGAAAGTGGTATTAATCAGTTGAAAATGGATTACTGACACAGCAGTTAACATTTGCTGAAAACTACATGAACATCTAGAATTTCAGGTTCTGCATCATTGTCTTTATTAACATTTTTTTTGCAATGTTAGCATAACAGTTTTTGAGAAAAAAATTCATGTCACTTGAGCATACAAAGTACTGCACACTGTTTTCCTATACAGACAGTGTCATTTTACCTTTCACTTGTAGTGTCTGTGCTCTAAAATATACTAGTAGGCAGTAGTTAAAAAAATATGACATCAAAATAAATGTTAATACTCATACTCAATACTTTTTTATTTTATTTCATACAACCAATTAAGTAGGCATACTGAGTTCAAAAACTCATTCTAGCTGTAAAGTCAGCATGCATGAGCTACCTGTGTAATACAGTAGGAATATTTAATTCTGACTATACAGGTAGCTGAATTGCTTGAAACTCTGCATTCATAAGACTTCCGTATGTTCTGACAACTCATTCCACAAGGAGTCATGCTTCATCGATTTTTGGACATTGAGAAGCAAGACTCTGAAAAGTGTAAACATATAAAAAAATGATTTTACAGTAGGTAAGCCCTCCTGAGCTCCCATATGGGTGGCTTGTCTCCCAGCAACCTCTAACTTATATCTGGCATCTCTATGGCTGAACTACAATGGGGACTGTGAAAAAACAGTTTAGTGTAACACAGACTCTTATAACATAAACAGATGCTGTTTTGAGAAACTACAGTGAAAATAAATCACAAAAAAGCTGCTTACAGGAGAATGCTCAGTGGAGTATAAGTTTGCCATTTGCAATTTGCAACCAAAACCTCACAGCAAAATAACAAATCACTGGATACCTATTGGTAGAGAATGAAAATGTTGAAAAATGAAAAAAAATGTGGAACACAAGATTAAAAAACAAAATATTTTAATACATTGTTGAGCACTTCCTTCAATATAGACTTATCCAGAAAAATATAAAATATTGCAATATGTGTTTATAGAAGAGAGCTAACAAAAATGTGATCAGAAGACATGATTTATCTTCTTTGCTGAGATTTAAAGTGAAGAACACTCCTGAGGAAAATCACACGTCACTGAGACCTGACAAAGGAAAGACATTCAGCCTTAACTGCCATTTCAGTTCCTTTTTTCTAAATAATGACTTAACATCACAACTTCTGGCTGTTAATAGCATGTCATCTAAAACAAAAAAATTAAATTTTCAGAAACCTGTACATACAAGGGTATGTCTATATAAGACATTGTCACTTGTGTCGCTTTTAGGGTATGCAGATGTTGATAAATCCTCTCCTTCCATTTGCTAATTGTCTTGCCCACGTAGAATGTTTCACATATATCATAAATTGTCACTTACAGTACTTCTTTAGAAACAAATGTGTAGAGATTCTTATTGTCACTATAACATCTGAGTGTAATACAGAGTCTACTGTTAATGTATTTTCAATAGTGTCAGGACTCACAACCTGAAGTACCTTTTGCCATATTTGATGTAATGACATCTGTTTGTTATTGAATTTCAGTAATGTTTTCAAATTCTTGGGTATTTTGTTCACATATATGTTTAGGTTCAACTGGAGTTATCTGAGTGTGTGTGTTTGTGTGTGTGTTTTGTGTTTTGTGTGTGTGTGTGTGTGTGTGTGTGTGTGTGTGTGTGTGTGTGTGTGTGTGTGTGTGTGTGTGTGTGTGTGTGTGTGTGTGTGTGTGTGTGTGTGTGTGTGTGTGTGTGTGTGTGTGTGTGTGTTTGTATGGGTGCTCGTTGCAATGTTGCAATGCTTTCATTCCCTCTACCCACATTTGTACTCAGACTTCATGCAGTTGCTGTGCAGCTGGGCACACAGTAGCTATGGTCTCACTCAAGTCATATGAGCTCTTCTTTTCTTGGCATACAAGCTAATCTTACTTTATACTACTATCACTAGCCTTTCCACGGTGCTCACTTTAGAGTGCAAACTCTGCCAGCAAAGTGTGCCTAGCTGTGTATCCACCCCCCTTGAGAACTGTTTAGCTGCAGCCTTGCATTGTTGAAATTTTCAACCAGCCTGAAAAGTTCTGACATTTGGTTTGCTGCAAATAATATTTCCTGGACAGGAATGCTGATTTCCAATGTGAAACTTCTGTTTGGTATGAAGGAGAATGCTATTCCAGTCTAGGCTTACATTCATCACAAAGGAATAGAACCATGAGCGCTATAGCTTTAATCCAGTCCTAAGAGCTCATGGTCATAGCAACACTCCTGAACTATGATGAAGACGTGATGAGTACAGAGGGAAACAATGAGATTCAAAAAGACAGTCAGAACCAAGTTATAGGAACAATTTGTTCATCTGAGACATCTGCAAAGAACACCTGAAGGAACTAATGCAGAGCATGACAGAGGATCTCCAAGGTTTTATGATTATAATTCCCATAGTGCACTGAGTTTTAAATTTCAGAACACAGCCAGAAGAGTTGTTCAATGAAATATACCTGACATTGATAAGGAAACTGGTTCCACCTCCAGGGTACAAATCTAGGTGTGGCCAATCAGATGGGTAGCAGAGATAACTATTTGTTCAAACCTTAATCACTACATAATGGGAAAAAATAGATATTTTACCAAAGCCATGGACTCCTTGCTGACCCAGATATTGAAGTCATCCAAAAGTAAAAATTTGGACTAGTCAAAACTGTGGAAAACATTAAGTCTGTGAACTCCTGAAGAAAGATCCCTACATAAATGGATACTTGGGTCTTCAGTAGATGCTTGTTCCTGAACTCATAGTATACTAAAGGAATAATCCACCTATGATCTGAGACAAGTGCAGCAGAGAGTGATAAATCCTCTTCCCCTGCACTTTTGTCCAAATTGAGTCCTTGAATAATGAAAACACTGAAGGCCAAACTGCTACCAAGGCTGGACCAAAATAATTATCAAGCCAAGTCTCTGTTAATGAGTGCCAAGTCACAATCTTGCAGCAGATGTACGGTAATAGCCAACTTATCATGAAGTGACCTAGCATCATTGTATTGCACAAGGGTATGGGCCAAGGCAAAAGAGGTCACTCCATCTTCTCAAAGATAGCTCAGGGACCATGTCTGCATCTTCAACAGCTGCAGGACATGGAACAGCAGGTGTATGTTTCTGTTCATGAATTGTGTACTCAACATTACAATGGCAGAAATACCCTTTGCTTAGTACACCACACAGGCAGCAGTTATGGATTAAACGACTGTTCTTTTTCTTCTTTTATATTAAAACAGATGCAAGTATAAACATGTTACTGCTGCCACCATTTTGTTTGTGGAATGCACTAAATCCATGAGTGATCTGCCTCCAACTAGTTTTTAAAGATTAATAATTAGACAATTAAAATTTGTGGTACTGTGGTTGAACTAAATGTCATTGTCTATGTGGACCATAACAAACTGTGACAAGTTCTTAGAGTAATTGGGTTACTGGTTTATCTTATTTGTATCATGAGTAACCCGTATGCAGAATGAAAAGCCACAATTAGAACCAAGTATGGAAAAATGGCGCCTACAAGATTGGGAAAGGAGTACCTGTGGGCTGTATATTATTATCTAAAGTATTTAATTTTATATGCTGAATATATCATGTGAAATGCAGGGTTAAACAAATAAGATACTGGAATCAAAATTGCAGGGCTAATTATTAACAACTTCAGATATGCAGATGATACCACTCTAAAAACTGAAATGAGAAAGAATTGGCATGCCTGCTGATGAGGGAGAAAATAAAAGGTATAAAATCTGGCCTGTTGCCCCGTGTTAAAAAAATATATATAAATGACGCTTGCATTTCAGAAGGAAAGCTTTTACAAATCTGGATAAGATTTTAGACAGCAAAGACATCACATTATTAGCAAAGGTCCATAAAGTCATGGCTATAGTTTTCTCAGTAATAACATATGGCTGTGAGAGTTGGACTATAAGTAATGTTATGCACTGAAAAGTTGATGCCTTTCAACTGTGGTGTAGAAAAATAAAACTTCTGAGAATTCCTTGGTCTGCAGGAAGACTATGTCAGTGAAATACTTAAGGAAATAAATTGAGACCATTCAGTAGAATGCCTGATAGTAAAAATAAAACTCAAATACTTTGGACACATAATGTGAAGACAAGGCTTACTTACAGCAGACATTAATGCTGGGAAAGATTGAGGGCAAAAGAAGAAGGAGATGGCAAAGGCATGGATAGATAGATAGGTAATGAATATGAATTGGCAATTAATTAAAAAATTCAGTTCATGACAGACAGGCATGGCATGCTAAAGTCTTTGAGGTTAAAAAGAGATGGCTTTGACTAAATTACTAAACAACAATGCTGTTTCTGTAATGTAGAGGTTTTTGGTCCCACCTACACCTCAGCATCCTTAATTCTGGAGCAGGAAGGTGGCGTGATGCTACTTGTGGCTAATGTCTGCTAGCCCATCTTGGGAGGAGGAGTTGTTGATGGAGTCCTGCTGCAGTAGCTTCACATGTGGGAAATCCACATATCGTGGCTGCTGCAGCTTGACTCTTAGGGGTTGTGAGGTGAAGAGGTGATCAAGCACTGAGGCTGGACATCATGGAGACATGCACTCATGCTAAGTCCAGCAGAGCAGGTATGGCACTGTGCCTTCTAGCCAGTGGGGGGTGTTAAGAGGATATAAAAATCTCCTAACCCTACCCTTTGCCTGAATGATGACCATTGTCACTGTTTCTACCTCTCTTTTTTCATTGTCCTAGGATAGTGGAAGCTGGTAGGAATGAATAGGCCTTATGTGTTAGAGTTCGAAGGTCACTGGGAAACTGGAAGCACTCAGAACTGATGCCCTATTTTTTCAGCACAACTCCATTTTTAACTGGGTAAGCTCACAGGCAACATATGTCTCTTTTCAACTCTTTTCCAGGAGCTCTGAATAGATTAAGTAACTTGTTCAAAACTAGACAGTCTGCAAGTGATGACAGAATCTAACCCAGGACTAACAAGTAGGAACCTGTTAACAACTTTCAGCCCTAACCATCTCTCCTGTACTGCCAGAATAAACTCACTGACAACAAATGGTTTGTTAATACCAGCATAGTTTAGCAGCATGCTGGAGTGGTTAACATTATGAGTTTGACAGACACGAATTTAATGTTTGCACCCTTCTTGCCTCATTCCTAAAATAGTCTGTCTGTGTTTTATTTAATTTATTTAAACTACCACATAATAATGTTATTTCTTGCAAACAGACTTCTGTGTATAGTGGACATTTAGAAGGAATATAATCAAACCTTAAGGAGTTAAACATTAATTTTATATTTGGCTATTAAAATGTAGCTCATAGAAAATGTTATGCAGCAGTATATAACTGACAATGACAAACATTAATGAAAGATACATGTTGCTTATTCCTTTCGGTTCCCAGTGTTGTATGTCTCTCTCTCTCTCTCTCTCTCTCTCTCTCTCTCTCTGTATATATCAGTTAAGACTCCAATTAAGTTTAAGTATCTGTAGAGCTTAATTGCAACCCAAAGTCATCTCCAGACAAACTTTTTACCTGAAACCAAAAGCTTGCATTTTTAGTGACATAATTGTACCTTGCCTGGAGTATAATTGTAATTTTTGTCACAACATTGTCACATTTATTCAGGAGAGGGAAATGAATACAGCTGATTTAATTAGGAACAAAATATCTGACATATTATATTGCACCAGTAGTAAGCAATGTACAACAGATATACAACTCAAGATCAAATATACATGGAACTACACATAAATACGACATTCGTCTGAGTTAGTAGAATGTATAACTTACTTTTTAAAAGTCATAATGCACAGAGATGTAAATATTCAATTGTGATGTTCTTACCATGTAAGGGATCATTTGAACCCCTGAAGAATTCAGTTTCCAAGGATAGTCAGCATATAAACTATTCCCAGCACTTAACGGAAAAGACATGTTTTCACTTTTGGCTCTGGATGTCTTTTGTGCACTCAAGTGTTGGTGACTTTTCTTCTCATTGCCTCTCCAGGTGGGAAACAACAGAACCCATGTTGCTATGGCAACTAATTGCAAACTAAAGATTGTATTTAATAATCAGGTTAATAGCCATGGCTACAATCACCTGATGGCCATTCATTACACTAATGTTAAGTCAATGTTCATTTCTTGAGGAATGGAATTAGATAAGACACAAGATTTAAAAGTTAACCAAATATCAGTAAGTCAGTGCCATGCAAGCGCTTGTCAAAGTGATGATAACACTATAAAGAAAGTTTTGAGAACAGTTTCCCCATTCATTTTCTGTTCTGTAATTGACGTGAAAAGCAATTTGTTCCATTTTATGACCACCGTGTGTTAGAAATGCCTGCCTTACAAAGGAATGTGATGGTGACACATAACATAGAAAGGGTGGCACTAGCGTGTGAAGACCTACTCTTAGAAAACATTACTTTGTACTTCGCCTGTCAGATGACATGAAAACATATCACCCTCCTTAACTGCTTCAGCACTGTTACTATGAATGGCAAATTGATTTCTATGTTTAGAAACATGAAGCATACTTAAACATTTTATAAACAATTCCTTTTAGTCAATAATCTTGAAACCCTGAGCCCAGTAGATGGAAACAGCAAAGACCATTATCTAGTAATTCATCTTTTTTTACCACTGTTAGGCCACTAAATAGGGCTCAGAAGGCATGTGTCTGTTTTCAGGTGACATGAAAGCATAATAAACGGGGGAGAAACACTCCTCTCATACGTTTTATGAGGAGGATTGTGGGAATTAAACTCAGGTCTGCAGGAATTGTTTACTTGCAGTTTGTTTTTTTGCAGTGATTCAGACAAGTAGCAGGTTTAGCTGGAGGCAGCTCTGCCTGAACATATTTATATCATGGCTAATGTTATTTATTTCCATCCCTCAAATTCTTAGCTAATACTGATGCAGATTACATAGCAAGATCCAGCTGGCAGAGCTCAGAAGGTCATTTCTGTTTTTCTGTGTTATCCGTATCTATATATCATTGAAGGTATTGCCAAAGTGTCTGCATAACTAGAGCAAACCACCATCTTATGTTTCCTATGTCTGGATGAGCCTGCCAAATTCTGGCAGTGGGGGCAAGAAATCATTTTAGAAAGGCGTTTTTGATGAACAATAGATAACCAGTTAATTTGTTAATTTCATTTTTGTTTTATCAATTTATTTACACTTTGTTGACCAGGTTAGTCTCATTAGGCCAATGGCCTCTTTGCAGGGGATGCCTGACAAGGTATCCATATTGATTAGGTGAAATTTGTACATGGCACAGGAGAACTTCCCCTATTCTTTTCTATAAGTACTGGGGGGACTTTTACATTCACCTGAGCTACCATCAACTCAGGCAGATGGGACCTCAGTTTAATGCCTCATCAGAAGAACAGAACACTCAAGAGTGCAGACCCACCCCCTTATGCTGTACTGTATTGTCAGTATTGGAAAATTAATTCAAATATGTGGGGTGGGAATAGGACTCACTACCTTAATTAATTTATTTATTTATTTATTTTATTTTACATTTGTTAACCGGGATAGTTCAACTGGATACATGTCCATTTTCAGTGGATGCCCGGGGGAGAAAAGCTCCAAAGAAACACATGCAAGACATACAAACAATCTATTTTACATGTTTCTAGTATATTCAACCAGACAATCTAGATGAGCACACATTATTCATTCCTTCATAGGTTCATAGGTAAGTACTAGGCTATCAGCCCAAGGGCCTACGTAAGCCTAGCCAGCAAGGTTCCATAGCTTACGCCACCCAAGAAAGTTATTTTCCTGTGGAACTGTCCAGCAGAGACACAGAAGTGATCCCTGGGGTGTATTTCCTATTTCCCATCCACTCATCAAGATTTTTCTTGAAGAGTGCTAATGAAGAACTTTGCTTGACATAGATGGGTAGCCTGTTCCAGAGTATAGGAATTCTCTGGGACAGGAAGATATTCTGCAAGCGTATCCTGTTCACAAAGACATATATAATGGTCAATACATTTACAAACAATAAAGTATGTTAAATATCTATCTAGAGTCACAAATATCTATCTAGAGTTAAATATCTATCTTAAGCACCAAAGGCAACCTGTTTGTCTACTGAGATTATAATTTCCATCAAGTTAGATCTTTTCTGTTCAAGCAAACATACCAGTGGACACACTACAAATCAGTTTTTGTGGTCAGTATTTATGTTTACTTACATAGCAGAAACTCACTGTCCAATATGATAGAGCAAGACTGCTTGAATTGTTCTAGAATAATGGTTGAGGGGCAACCATGAAATCATGGCTTTTTAGTGAACACAGAATAACAGAGCTCAGCAGAACACCTAGGGGTAGCACTGCATACACAGATGGCGCAGACCTGAAAATATTATTTAACTTAAAAGATACCTTACATTGATTTTTGCCACCTTTGCCCCAATCACATTGCTTTCATGCAATTCATTACTGTAAGTTTAGTAACAGTGAAAACTTTTTACTGCATGCTTAAAAGACATGTTTTCAGTAGTACAATGAAAGCAAAACATGCCATTAGCATATTTTGTTTTAACTGTCATCTACGCCATGACATTCTGTGTCCCTTAAACTATTTATATATAGCAGACAGAGGCAGATCTGTATATGAGCATACCAACGAACGCATTCTGTGTAGCAGCTCAAATTCTACATGACAAATGATCCATAGCACCTACTTTCCTCGGATATCTCAAAGAAAATGCATTCATTTTACTCCTACTAGTTTATTTCAGTAGTCAGAAAATCAGAAAAGGAACAGATAGCAGTTCACTATTCATCCCTGTAGCATTAAGTATTAAAGCTTTGCCCTCACATTTCTTCTTCTTCTTCTGTTTTTGCTTATACCGGTTAGGGGTCGCCACAGTGACTCACCCATCTGCTCATGATTGGCAGCGAAGTTTTACACTGTCGAGTTGCCAGCCCGGTGCCCAGCCTTCCACAGAAGGCACACACAAGCATGCACTCACGCCTAGGGCCAATTTAGAGCTCAGGTAATCACTACAATGTCATATTGGGTCTACTGTATGTGTTCAACACACATTTGCTACAGGCACACTTTCTTGCTGACACTCACTCATTTCAGTAAGTGCTCTAGCTCCTATAAATTTTTTCCTGTTATGTTAACTATCCCTACAAGAATCCTGATCCTAACTGTAAAACTTCCCATCCAGTGCCTAACTCTAACGTCCCATTTACTCCCTAAACTTCAAGTCCCCTTCACCCTCCTGTCCACAATTGCTTCCTAAACCTAAAATCCCCTGCCTTCCTCCTTAAACCTAAAATTCCCTTCTCCCACCTGTCCTTGATTGCTCCCTAAAACTAAAAATGCCTGTGTCCTCCCTAACCCTAAAGTTCCCATCGTTCCCTAAACCTAAAATCCCCCAACCCTAAAGTTTGTGCTGCACTCCCTGTCCCCTCCCAACCTAAGAACCCTTACCTGGGTCCAATACTTGATATGAGAACTTGCTTGCCTCTCCTAAGACACAAGCAGATAGTACAGCACCTGCATCACTGAACTCTCATTTGAATTCAAGCACAAGCAGTTGTTTGCATGGGCTTATAGATGTTTGAGTCCCTGGCTGCAAGTTCCTGGAATTTGAGCAGCTAGGGCTCGCCTCAAGCAGCTGTCAACATCACTTTGGTCTTTGACAAACATCTCAATGTAGGTTCAAGCAGGCAATACTCTCTACTGGTCAAGTTATTACATCAGGGAAGTAAATAGTGTGGGAAGAAATAGCCAGGGAATTGTTATGGCTAGGCTTGTATAGGCCCTAGGGCCGATAGCCTATTACCAACCTATGAACCTAATCAGGTGCATGACTTATGTAGTCATTTAAGTACATCTATCTATCTGTATATCTGTCTTTATTCTTTACTTCTCACAGACTGAATAGCATTTATTATATCAAGTTGTCTCTTTCAGTCATCCATATATCTTACAGCACCATTAATTTACCGTATGTGAGTCAAATCAAAATTCATTTTTGTACACTGCCAACTGTTCATGTATGTATGTAAATATAAACTGTCTGTTATGTGGTTGGAGTCATACCTAAAATGCGTTTTTGGGTCAGTGCTGACACCTGGTTAGCAAATATATATATAGATAAATAAAAATGCTGAAGAGTCTGAATCCAATTTGATGTAGAGCTTGAATGACATATTATATTATGGTGCCACAAAATATGCATATAATTCCCACATTTAATTTGGTAAAACACATGGAGCTGAGGATTCAAGTAGGAAATAATGGGATTTAATGTATTTAATGAATAGTCGGTCTTTCTCTATCCGTTTCAACAATAAAAGTATATCTGAAGATGTCTAAGCTTATTTTCAGTCTTGAAAATTAATTGTATTCTTTCCCATGTGTTCTTAAATTAATCTGTTTATGTTACCCTTTCTTACCTTGAGATAATAATGCATTGACTATACTAAAATACCGTCTGCCTTACTAAATTTAAACAGTAGGGGGAGCAGTGAGAATGGTAGGAAAATTCAAATAGAACTCATGTTATACACAAGGAAAAAATGTTGACAATGTGTACAAGTTTTACAGACAGAAAGCAGTCACTTCTGTGTAAACCAGCATATGAAGCCTGACCTGAGGAGGCATGTCAGAGACAATTACCGCTAACTCTAGAATGATTTCTGGGGAGGAGTTCCAGGCAACTTTAAGTGGAAGAAGAAATTTTTGGAAGAGTGAAGTAGAGGAAGGCTGTTGAACCTGTGTTGTCTGCATTGCCATAGCTCTTAAGCAATCAGGGACAAATTTCAAAAGAATCAGGGACAAATCCAGAAATAATCAGGGACAATCTGGGATACTTTCAAAATATTAGTACTATTAACTTAAGACATTGACAGAAAAAGTGAATGTGAATTAGTATATATTTTTTGAAGTAAAAGAAGTCTATATTTATTGTTGTGATGACCCTCCACATTTGAGCCAGTAATCAAGGAGCCTCAGTCCTCCCCACTGGTTCCTGTGAGGAACATTCACTGGGAGGATAACAGGAACACACCCAGTATTTCAAGATGCAGCTCTCTGTATCAAGAACAATCAAGCACAATTTCCCTTAACAGCACACAGGAACACAGTCAGTCTGGGGCTGGTTCCTCTCTCTCTCTCTCTCTCTAGATTCCCAATAGGACTACCCACTGGTACAGCTATAGAGTTGAGTTCTTAGTCAGGGTTCCAAGCCAAGTCTTCCAACACTCTCTCTGTCTAACCAGTGCATCATGTTCCTGCCCAAGTAGCTGACACTCATGCTCTTTGAGATTTGATTTGCACACACACACACACACACACACACACACACACACACACACACACACACACACACACACACACACACACACACACACA
Organism: Protopterus annectens; assembly: GCF_019279795.1. Classification (NCBI taxonomy): domain Eukaryota; kingdom Metazoa; phylum Chordata; order Ceratodontiformes; family Protopteridae; genus Protopterus; species Protopterus annectens. Next base: position 1,327,469,020 of record NC_056747.1, read on the forward strand.
CACACACACACACGCACACGCACACGCACACAGACACACACACACACCTGGGAAAGGCTGGCGCAGGTTTAATAGCTATGCCCCCTTCTGCCCAGACTATAAGGTAGTTAACACTGCCACCAGAACCCCTTGCCAGCTACTTTAAGACCCTTAACAAAGGGTCTCCAATTTACTGAGCGAAATTAATATTAATACAAATAGTAGTTTGACCCAGAGAAAGGCTATTAGGAGTGGCCCACACAGTGTCACCAAATAAATAAGCAAATACTCTCAAAACTTAAATATCTCTACAGAGATCAGCCACAATGTTGTTGTTCTTCTTTCAGCTTTTCCCGGTTAGGGGTCGCCACAGTGGAACTCCGGTCCGCTAATAATTGGCAGTAGATTTTTATGGTGCCAAGGTGCTAGCTCGACGCCCAACCTTCAACGAAGGCACGCCCATTCATGCATGTCTTTCGAATGCCACTCGACTGCGGGGAGGACATGCAAACTCCACACAGAATGTGCTCCAGCTGAGAATCGAACGGAAGAACCTCTTGCTGTAAGGCGACAATCCTACCGCTGCACCACCCTGGCTTCTCAGAGATCAGCCACAATGAAAGGTTTAAATATATTTAATAATAAATAATAAAACAACAAGACAATACTGATTATCAATTCACAGTGACATCAGAGTTCAAAATCACAAGAAATATTTAAAATAACATTGCAGGACAAACTCAGACAAATAAAAAAAAACATCTAAACTAAGCTTCACTATATTCCTGACCGAATCTAAGAGAATTATACTATTTCCTACTTACTTAATAGAGAAAGGCAGATGATGTGGTGAATGGTCCTTCTTGTTGTCAGGCCCAAGACAGAATACAGAATGCCTGGTCTCATTAAAAGATATCTAAAATATTATCTGTGGGATAGCTTGCAGAATGACATCACTTTTGGTCATCTGACTTCTAGTTCCCATGCAAATCTCCCATTGCTGGAAGCTGGCAGGATTTAGTACCTACATGTAAACACACACACACGCACACAGACACACACACACACACACACACACACACACACACACACACACACACACACACACACACACACACACACACACACACACACACACACACACACACACACACACAGACATTTGCTCAGATCTGTGGTAGGTGCTGGAAGTCATAAAACAATTGCATACCCCCACACTTCCAGAGTAGTAATTAGTTCATCCCAAAGACAATACAGAAAGCTTTCTAGTACAGACTTTGTGTCTCTGACTGGATTGAAACCTGTGAGATAGTATCTTTATGGACTAGGCTATAAAGTGATTTAATTTCAGGTATATTTTAAAGTTTGCTGGACTGAGGTCAGCATTCTGTTTTCCAGTTTCCTCTGTTAAAACAGATAAATTCAGTTACAATAGTGCATGTACATTTCTGTTCTCTCCAGTAGGGCACACTGTGGATGCATTTCCAACACAAGCACTTTACAAATACCTTTTCATCACAAACATCTGTACATATCAGTTTGATTTTTTGATATACACATGACGCACAGGTCTAATACATTTGCCATACAACATCTTGTATAATCAGTCTGGTATTCACAAATAACATAATTATTTACAAAATTCCAACTAGCTGTGCTCTCAGTACCCCCTATCTTCACAATTGTCAGTATTTCTTAAGGGACATTCTCCACCTTATCTCCAAATGTCATCAGTTTTAGGAGGAATTAAAAGAGACAGAGATAAAATTTGAGTGAAACTCCGGGACATTTGAGAGTTTATGTATTGCATTTCTGGCAAGCTGATGAGGATCTCTGTCTGTGATTTGTTATTATTTGTCTGCCTATGGATTGTTACTATTTGTCTATGGATTGTTACTATTTGTCTGCCTATGGATTGTTATTATCTGTCTGTCTAGGGATAGTTATTATTTGTCTGTCTATGAATTGTTACTATTTGTCTATGAATTGTTACTATTTGGCTGTCTATGGATTGTTACTCTTTGTACTGTAAAGGTGAGTACCTATGAGCCTTGGAGAATTTATAAGTAGATTTTAAAGATTCTTTGGGTATGCTGAGTTGCATGGGAAAGAAGCCATCCTGCACTATTTTCCATAAACCATTAAGTACAGTTTTAAAGACTGCATTCCATTTATGTTTCTTGTTTCTACCTGTTTTGCCTTAAAAAGTATGATTTTGTTCACCTCCTTAGTAAATAAACCTCTGCTCAATCCTGAAAAATTAGTAGATACATTTGTTTCTGTGACTATAACTGAACTTGTTTGGCAAAAAAATTGCAAAGGGGCGATTTTCAATCCCTACTATTAACTATAGAGAAAGTACTACAGTTTGTGCTTCAGAAATAATGTTTACTATGTGCTTTAAATGGGGGGTGGTATACACTCCCACAAATTCCAGTAATTCAGAGTTTGAAAAAGCCCTATAAAAATATTCAATCCATGAAGTGCTCAGATCAGAGTTTTTATAGCATAATCTCATGCAAGTCTGAAAAGGTGCCATTGTGCACTTCTACTCTGTCTGCGGGCTACAAATGTTCTGTTTGGTAGGAAAATAGAAGTGTTTATTAAAACATTAATGAAGGCCTCCTCAGGTACTAGTGCATATCTAAGACAAATGGCAGAAAACCATTCAACTTCTATTGTAGCTTCCAATCAGCAGCCACAAACCACTAATTAACACCTGCAAAACTTATCTACTGGTAACAATCAGTAGTTACTTAGCCTCTAGGAAAGATGTAATGTCAAGAGTGCAACCACTGAGCAACATTTAGTTACTTGGTGACAACAAGTTGTTGCAACAGAGCGGCAGAGAGTTTTCATAATCAGCCAGGCACTTGTGCCCATGAGAACCAGTTTACCACTGAAAATAACACTGAGCAGATGATGATATTGACACCTATCTTGTGGCCATCAAGAGGTACAAGACAGAGCTCATCCTCACCTGACTGGGCTCTAAATTTATCTACGCATCTTACATGGGACTCTCTGAATGTCTACATGTACATGGATAATACAGATGCCATGATTACCAAAAACTGAAAAAGGAACTTTAGCTAGAGCAAGCATAGGCAGATAATTTTGATCATTGGCCATTCACCAAGAACGAATCAGTAATGGTCACAAGTTGCTGATTTTAATTACATAATGAGACTGTGGTTAGAACCTAATGTGATTTATGCAGGACAACTTCTAGATTTAAGAGAGCTTTACGTGACAATTTATGAAAACATGTTTTTCAAAATTATGTGCAATCTTCAGAATAAATAGTTACCTTGGTAGGATATTTGTCATTTTTTTCAAAGCACAAATCTTAAGCCAGACCTGTATACAGCAATGGCTACTAACAACCCTTCACTTACATATGTGCTTGTACGCAAACACAATAAGCATGAGTCTAGGCCAGTGAGTAAACAAAAACATTGTTATCTGAACAAATTTAATTTCTATGTTTTAAGACAAAAGGACAAAATAGGAAAGTATTGCACAGTTTCTAATAATACCACTGCACTGGTAAAATGTACAAACAACAGCTGTTAAGCAACCTGTATCTAAAGATGAACCAATGGAATGTGCTTAGCCTGTCTGTTTAGCTTCTAGAAATGTAGAATCTACCTTTTGCCATTGCATTACTGACAAACTTATTGAATGCACTTTTTTGTAGAGTGAGGGGAATTACAAGCATTGTTGGATTCAAGAAATGTGATTATGTAAGAAAAGAATATGTGTATGAACCTAAAACTACTACCAACAAAAAAATTGAACTAGTTTATATTAATGGAGGCAAGAAAGAATAAATTAGAAATACAGTCTATTCTAAATGACATATAAGACCCAGTTGCATTAGTGCCTTATCTAAAATGTAATTGGATACGTAAGCAGGGCATTCCCCATTTCAGTGAGTTATGGAAATATCTAGGTGGTAGCAAACTAGAAGTACTAATAGAGATGTATAGCCCCAATAAAGACAAAGCTGTAGAAATATTAGTTTAAAATTTAGTAAAGCTGGATCTTGTGGAAGATAAATCTAAAAGTGAGCCTGAGCAAAACACTCCAGTGGGTAAGAATATGAATGGAGTAAGTACAAAACCAGACAGGGAAGGGTTCATGGTTAATCAAACTGCAAAAAAACTATCAGTAGTCAAAGCACAGTGAAATTTCAGTACAGAGACTGATGAAATGTGGTTTATAGTGCTTGGAAAGGAAACAAATGTAGAAACCTGGAAGAAGGAAGATAAACTCTGTGATGAGCAAACAGAAAGAAAGGAAGGTAGACGGTTTTAAAAAATAAAACAAACAATTACATAAATGGGATGTTAATACTAGAATAAGTAGAACTAGAAATAAGGTGAGACAGCAAACCCACAATATATCAAAATGAGGAGAATTTCCTCAAGAGTTGCCATTTTTACAGAAAGAGTTTGGTGAAGGAGAGAAAGCAGTACCTGTCTTGTAAAAGATAAAACAGTGCCCTCACCCTCATTCAAGGTTACAGAAGAGAGTAACACCAATGTATCAGTCATTTCAATTGTACAACCCCCACTGGGTTTATAACATTTTTAAGTAGGGCTTTTGAAACAACAAGAACTGAAGGGTAGACCACTGAAAAGAACAGTCCTATTTCATTCCCATATTCTGAATTAAAAATTACTTGCTTTTCAAAGTAACTAAAGAGTGAGAACAAGAAACAAACCAGTTATTGGTGCCATTTTTTTGAAATCTCATAATGAAGCTGACCCATAGACACATTTTGGGTAGATGTTTAGGCACATAAAGCAAAGGCTAGGATTTTAACTAGGCCTTACTCGTTTAGTGTCATGAAGGAAAACAAAACTATCTGTGTAGTTTACCCAGAATGCCAGAAGGCAGCATCTAATGCAGTGTTTAGAAGGCACTTGATACCCTTACCTGTAAGAGATGTCCCATTTGAATGACTAGGTATGGACCTTATGGTTCCCCATGTGACGTCAGCACAAGTCATCTGTGGATACATCATGATGATAACCGATTATACCACAAAGTTCCCAGAAACATCTCCCCTAAAATGAATAAAAGTTAAGTCTAGACTAAAAGAAGTGGTACAACTATTTTTATGGTCAGAATTCATTGAAAAATCCTTTTGGATTGTGGCACACCATTGAAATCTAGATTAATGAGTGAAGTGGCTGAGAACTTTTGTATACCGCCTTCAATCAGACGGGCTCATGGGAAGCCTTTTTAAGAAATGCTTTGTACAGGTATAGAATAAGGTGGGTGAAACTGGGACCAGCTGCTTCCATACCTTTTCTTTCTTGTAAGAGAAATACACTAATCCTCAAGAATAGCGACTGATATATCAAAGGAAGCTGGTGAAGAAGAAGATACTCTTTTTAAGAGTTTGATAGAATATACTGTGCAAAACTGCAGGACAGGTTAAGATGTATAATGTCTATCATCAGAAAATGCATGGTATCAACATCAGCAGGCAAGTAGCTAGCACAGAATAGAAATGCTCGTATTACAGAGTTTCAGGCAGGGGTCAAAGTACTTGTGATCACTGCCAAAAACAAATTTCTTTTTAAGTGTCAAGGTCCTTTTGAAGTGATAGATTAAATGAAATGAATTACTAAGGGAGGTAAACTGGAAAATGAAAGCCCAACTGTATACATATCACAGAAATGTGTTGAAGCCTGGAAAGTAAAAGAGCTTTCTGTAGTGAGTATATTGACTGATGTATCTAAAAAACCCACAGCATGTCCTGAAGTTAACATAGGAGAAGCATTGTCAGTACCCCAGGGACAGAAAATCAAAGCCTTGGAACGTAGGAATAGGAACATATTTCCTGAACTGTCTGTCAGATCTAATTTAATTCAGCACAACTTTGAGACTACCCCTGAAGAAAAATCCATATTGAGTTTCAGAATCCCAGTGGCACCCAGTACAGAAGGAAATGCAGAAGCTGGGGACTGTAGATGAATCACAGAGTGAGTCAAATAGACCCCAGTGTCTTGGGTCACAAACCTGATGGGACTATAAAATGTTACAATGACTTTACAAAACTAAACAGGTTATTTAATTTTGATTCCAGTTGCAGGTCTAAAGTGGAGAAATTGATAGATAAGTTGGGTAAGGCTTGACTTCTTTCCACACTGTACTTGACTAATGTTTTTTTAGTAAATACTATTAACTTTGAAGGCTATGGAAAAAAACCAGCATGCTCCACCTGATGGTCTTTTTTATTATAAGATGATGCTGTTTGGCCTTCAAGGCATGACAATAACATTTCAATGGCTGATCGATAGGCTTCTTATACCTCAGATCAGATAGGCAGCAGATTACCATGACAAGGTAGGTTACTTTTTCTGAGGACTGTGAATGTCAGCCTACCCACGTCCAAGCTCTTCAAAAATCCTTGTGACAAGCTGGTGTAACAGTTAACTCAGCCAAGTGTTAATTTGAGGGTGAGGGGTTGCTAAGGCCCAGTATTTGGGCTATGTAATAGGAAGGGAGATAATAAAACCCCCAGGCAGAAAATATAGAGGTTGTGTGTAATAACCACCATCAAAAGAAAGTCAAGGACTTTTTTGGACTGGCTATGTACCTCCGCAAATGTATACTAAACATCACCTTTATAGCATTCCCTTGACTTAGTCAAACAAGGGGAAGGTCCCCAAAATATCATATAGATAGAAGAAAAAGACCAGGCATTCAAAAAACTAAAGAGTATGTCGCATTTTGGGGTGTTCCTGTTAGCCCCAGACTTCTCTAAACAGTTTATGGTGCTCACAAATGCCTCTGATTAGGCTTGACAGCACTATTGTCAGAAATGGTTGAGGGGACTGAGCATCCAATTTCTTGTAAAAGCTAGAAGTTAAGTAAAGCTGAGTGGTGTTACTCAACACTTGACCTAGAGTATTCAGTTATTAAATTGGCTTTACTTTCCCCTTAAGTAGTACCCCTTTGTCCCAGAATTTTAACTGGCTGTGGACCACTCACCTCTTCAGCTTCTGACCAGCAGTTGTTTTGTGAATGACAGCTGGGCTTTGTCACCACAGACATTCCAATTTAAAACAGTACATCACTTTGGCTAACATCATCTGAATGAAGATGGATTCTACAGAACTGAACCAATGGTTCTGCTCTTGGGGGGTGGGGGGGGGGTTATTTAGTATGTTGGGTACCTTTCCAGTTATAAACAGGCTCCCCTGCACCCTTGTGGCAGAAGAGTGTGGATATAGCCTTTCCTGAGCTGGGGATTGCTGGAGGAAGGATCATTGTGTGATTTCCTATTGGCAGACTAGTTAAAAACTGTTTAATGTTTGCCTGTATATAAGCCTTGCATTTGCAAGGCTTTTGGTTCAATTAACAGGAGTTGCTCTACATTTGGCATCCTTTGCTTGGCTGAGTTAACTGTTACACCAGCTTGTCACAAGGAATTTTGAAGAGCTTGGACGTGTTTCTGCTTAAATCCAAGGCATCCAAAGAAAAAAAAACAAGAATTTAAGTTTGAGCTGCACTTTTTCATTTGTATTTTACTATTTTACTGCATTAATCTGTGCCTTTTTGACTGTTTTTAATGTTTGCATCTTCTTATTACCTGCACTTGTTTTGAAGTGAAATATTGCTTAGATTAGCATAGACTAAATCAAGACTTGCTGACTCTAGCCTGTTTTTCAAGCACTTGAACTCAGATCCAGCCATCTTACACTAAGAAGGGCTCAGGGCTCCCTGCATCCCTGTGACAGAAAAGTGTGGATATAGCCTTGTCTGAGCTGGGGATTGCTAGAGGAAGGATCATTGTGGAATTCCTACTGGCAAACTAGTTTAAAACTGTTTAATTTCACCTGTATATAAGCCTCACATTTGCGTGTTTTTTGGCTCTATTAATCGGAGCTGCTCTGCATTTGGCATCCTTTGTCAGAGGTCCAGAGTGTTTCCACATGAATCTAAGGCATCCAAAGCTAAGAGCAAGAACCAAAGCTTATTTTGAGTTTGCTTTGCACTTTTTCATCTGCATTTTACTGTTTTACTGCATTAATTTGTGCCTTTTTGACTGTTTTTACCATCTGTGCCTGCTTATTACCTGCACTTGTTTTGCACTGAAATATTGCTTAGATTGGCATAGACTAAATCTTGTGTCTATATTACATAATCAAACTTTTAAAAATTCAAACGTCATATGGTCGACACCATATGATCGAACTTTTAAAAGTTCAAAAATGTAATAAAAAAAAATAAACCAAAGAAAAACCTACCTGAATGGTTTAAGCAGGGGGGGGGGGGCTGCACCCCCCACACCCCACGCTCTTTAAATATACCAACTCTGAGATCACACTACAGTGCAAAAAAGGGAAATCTTCCCATTCCACACTGTACGGAGATCTCCGTTGAAATGTTCAAACTTTTAAAAGTTCAATCATATGGTGTCGACCATATGATGTTCGACCTTTTAGAGTTCAACAACATAATATAGACCCATCAAGACTTACTGAATCTAGCCTGTTTTTCAAGCACTTGAACTCAAATTCAATCTTACATTAAGAAGGGCTCCCCTGCACCACTGTGGCAGAAGAGCGTGGCTATAGCCTTGTCTGAGCTGGGGATTGCTGAAGGAAAGATTATTGTGTGATTTCCTATTGGCAGACTAGTTTAAAGCTGTTTAACTTTACCTGTATATAACAGGTTCATAGGTTCATAGGTAGGTACTAGGCTATCGGCCCAAGGGCCTAAGTAAGCCTAGCTAACATAGTTCCCTGGCATACGCCACCCAAGAAGTGATCCCCTGGGTGCATTTCCTATTTCCCATCCACTCATCAAGATTTTTCTTGAAGGGAGCCAAGAAGGCCAACTGATAGCAGCAGTTTTTCAGAGCTCCATGAAACTAATATAAAAAACAGGAAATAACGTATTTTATTTTAGCAAACATACTTAGAACTGATAGATGAAAGTATAAACTATATTATTAGTAACTTTGGTGAACTTAGGAAAGTTTTTTCCTGTCAAATTATAAAGGAGAATATATCATTTGTGAAGATGAGCACTTTGAAGACTTCTCATTCTAACATGGCTTTAAAAAAAGAAATGCAGCTTGTGACATTTGCTCTACAAGAACTCTCACTAAAAATGGATGATTTTAAGGAGAATTTACAAGACCTCAAGGAAAATTGTCAGAAACAAACAGATTCTCTCAAGAAACTTATACAGCAGCATCAATCCAGAATAACACACTTAGAAGCATCCCTGAATGATCTTGATGGAAGACTGAAGGAAGAAGAAAGCCAGAAAGATTTTCTCATCAAACAAAACATTTGGCTTCTCAATAAAGTGGATGACCTGGAAACAGAGAGAGAAGGTCAAATATAAGGATTTTTGGCATCCATGAGACAGCTGAAGGAGAAGATATCACTTCTTTCCTGAATACCTGGATTCCAGAGATTTTAGATTTAAAGGAGGGTCTGTCCTTTGGTATTGAAAGGGCTCATAGAGCTTTAGGAAAGCCAGTGCCAACATCCTCCTGTACTCCTCCCAGATCAATAGTCATAAAGTTTCTATCTTATTTGGACAAGGAGTTGGTCCTAACATTTGCCTGGAGAAAAAGCCCATTAAAATTTAATCAGAACCCAATTAGGTTTGATAATGATTATTCTGCCAGGGTTTTGGAACAGAGGAAACAAGCTTGGCCATTAATAAAAGTGTTAAAGCAGAATAACATCAAAACTCAGCTTGTCTTTCCTGCCAGAATAAAAATTCTATATCAGAACGAAATTAGATCATTCAATGCCCTAGAGGAAGCCACTGCCTTTATTAAAAACAATAACATTATTTCCTTACCTGAAGATATGGAATGGGCATCTGCATCTCTGAAGAGAGTTACTGATAAATCTTCTTGGACTGATGTTAAAAAGAAAAAACAAAAAACTGAGTCAGAGATTGCTGTTCCCACTAAATCTCTCAAAACATCTACTGCAACTGGACCTTTAATTTGTTTTATACTTGCTAAATTTTCAAGTAAGGTATGTCATGACAATGTTTTTCTTACTGCTTTTCTTTATCTTTTTGCTTTTTCGTTTCTATACTTTTTTGTTCATATACAAATTAAATAACTGTTTATGCTTTTAGTATATTAGTATAATATTACTGGTTTATTGAGTGATATAATTGAACAGTAAGCTATCTTTGCTTTTATGACCTTAAGATGACATGCTTTATTTCAAATAATATATAACCCTTTGACCTGCTAAATGTTCTTCTGAGTTATTACACAGGCATAATCACCACTTAGATTATTTATAAAACCTGTTTTAGTTACATGGGATAACAGGGCACAGCTACGATTTAGTATATATTAACTAGTTTCTTTAATATTTATAACTTCTGATTGTTTCAGAGTATATATTGGTACCTGTGTCAACAAAAAGCTGTTTACCTGCTTTTGACATAACTTGGGTCTCTCTGCTTGTATGTTTTATGGCACAATGTTTTTAAATACTTACACGTTGTGTTTCCTGTAGAGTTTAATGTTAAAGTACTGTTTTCTCTCTCACTGCCATTGAATGTTATTTTACTGTTTGGAAGTATCTGACAGTTAAACTTTGCATTTGTTACTGTAAATAAGCAGACTTTGTGACACAGTTAAAGTGAGGTCAGGAAACTGTACTGTGTAGCGTGCTGGACGGGAACATGTCAGTTTGAAATCTAAGAAGTGAAGCTTTCTTACTTAGCTTGTGACATCATGCAGTCTATGCATGCAGATCAGATTACATTACATCTAATGTGTATAAACAAGCCTTCAAGAATGCATGGATCATGCAATCCCAAATAAAACCAAGACCCATTCCCCATGGACCCCGGCCATAAACAAACTCTACAACAGGAGGAGGAAGCTACTACATGACAGAGCAAAATCCCTAAAAGGGAAGGCATCTCTGATCAGTACTAGCAAAAAACTACGATCACTCATAAAATCATCCAAGGCCAACTTTGAGAGAAAACACAAAAGACAATCACAAGGCCTTCTTTAGCTATGTTAGAAATCTGGGTGGAAACTCCCAGATATGCTCTGAGTTAGTCCAAAATGATACAAAATACACTGAACCCACTGACATTGCCAATATTCTGGCAGACAGGTTCAGTGCAGGAGAAAAACTATCCCAGCAGAGTGTAGCCTCCTAACATCTCAGATGCCCAGGTGAGAGCCGCCATCTCTAAAGCTAAAACAGCATCAATGGGACCCCACACATGAGGCTCCTATTTAATCTTAGCCTTACTACAGGATCAACAGTGGTACCACTTCACAAAGCCTGGTCTGCAAATGGAACTCATAAACAAAGACATTGGGGATCTACAGACATTGGATCTCCTGCCTCTTGAACTTGATCGACTTTTGAAACAGTCACTAAGGCCATTGATGAGGGTAAGGCAGTTCACACAGCCTACCTTGACCTTGCAAAGCCTTGACACAATACCCCATCATAGACAAACTCACCAGCTTAAATGTAAACCCATATGTCACAAGATGGGTTGCAAACTGGCTCAAGGACAGAACCCACAGGGTCAGAGTTACTGGCGGTGTCCCACAGGGCTCAGTCCTGGGACCCCTCTTGTTCGGCATTTATTTGTACAGGCAAACATATAATTGATACTCCAGCGGACACCAACATCCTTCAGAGGCCTCATTGAAGCGGATAATTGGTGCCAGAGCCATGGCCTTAAGCTGAATGCCAAAATGTATAGTCATACCCTTTGGGAAAATAACAAATTACCACATAGGTGGTAATCCATTAAGTACAGAAGAGGTAATCAGGGACCTTGGGACCCAGGTTGACAGTAACCTCTCATTTGACACTCACATTGCCAAAGTGGTTAGAAAGACCTTCTATATTGCCCACCTTATCATGAAGGGTTTCACATCTAGATCAAGTGAGGTCATTGTGCCCTTCTCTTATCAGGCCAATGATTGAGTACAATGCCCCATTTGGGATGTATCTTACCGTCACCTGCAGCAGTTGGAAAGACCCCAAAGTTCCTCACCAAGAGGATAAAGGGTCTTAAACATATGTCATATGCTGCCCGACTGAAAAACTCCAGCTCTATTCACTACTCAGAGGTGATCTGTGCGGCCATGTCCAATCCGAATTAATGGCCATGCTCCACCTTAGTAAATCCAAATCCACCAGAGCCACGAGAGCAAGGGACTTAAACCTCAACACAGAAATAAATAGGACATGCTGGAGGGACAGATTCATAACCCAGAGGCTCCCTACACTCTGGAACAGGATCCCAGTACATGTTAGGCAGAGCCCCTCACTGACTCTGTTCAAGAGAAATCTTGAAGTGGATGGGAGATCGTCATCTCTGTGTCACTACTAGACAGAGGCACAATAAACTAAACCCTAAAAGTGCATAGTATTCTCATCCTAAGGGGTGGTGAAAGCCACACATACTCTGGCTAGGCTTATAAATGCCCTAGGGCAGATAGCCTAGTACGAACCTATGAACCTATGAACCTATGAAGCCTAATTGTGAATGTCACGTCTCTGATTGGTCAATACAGCATAGTAGGCTTCTTTTACAAGAATTATGAGCTACACTGTTTGCAAACATATTCATGGTTCCCCTTTATAATAGTGACTATATTTTGTGATCAAATATATACAGAAATGTTATTTTTTCTTATAAACAGTTAATTATAGCCACTATTTCTTGTGAATATACTGGAGTTTTATATAAATAGATATTTATAAATAACTTTCCTGTACAGTTAGTAAGTGTTTAGTATAGGCTTATACATTTACAGGAAATGCTTATGACTAATGGTAATAACTGTAAGGATACTCAAACACCATACTAAATCCTAGCAAATATATGTATGAATAATTTTTGATTGAACTATAATTACTTTGCATTTAATATGTTGATTTCCTTATTGTATCCTAGATATTATTTATATTTCAGATGTCATGTTTTCAGTTATTATAAAGTCATGTTTTTTTTAGTATATTACCACTTTATGACAGGGAAAGAGCTCAGTAATATCTATGACTTGTGATAACACAACAAACAAGTTATGAGTTTTAGTATTACCCTGTTACTATGGCAGATATTTACAGCTATCTCTATCTTAATTTTGTCTTTGAGCCATTCACTTTTAAGACCTATTATCCATAGTAAGTTTGGTACTTACGTACGTACTGTTCCCGGTTGAGATTTTCACTTACTTCAGTAGAAACGGGGCCATGAAACACTGGAAGGTGGTATTCAGGTTCTGTATTGGTGGGGGATAACTTTGGATTTCCTTTGGAAATAGAAAGAGTGGAGAAAACCCTCTTCCTATATTTTGCATGCATGTTGCACACTTGAAATGTCATGCCTGCTGTCGGTGTGATGAACGAATTGTATTCACTGTGTGGAAGGAATCCTTCAGAGAAGGCAAACACAGACAGAAGTGATGGTTTTGTTGACCTTTATTTTTTTGACAATTTGCGAATATAATAATGGTTAAAAGTAAGCAAGTGTAGCTAAAACAATTGCTCAGTGTCTGTGTTTGATTTCTCTGAAGAATTCCTTCTACAAGTTAAAAAAAATACAAACGAGAGTATGATAGCAGCCATGAAAACTGTAGCGTGTGTATGTAATGCAAAAAACAGGAAGAGGGTTTTCTCCATTGTTTCTGTTCCTGAAGGTAATCCGAAGACATATCGAGTCTGATTACCACCTTACAGTAAATGTAAACATTTTGGGCAGTACTACACATTTACGAAGACAGTCTCAATTGTTTCATGCACTCCTATCTGTGCTGGTATGCGCATTTCGCAACTGAGAAAATCTGGTTGCGATAATACGTAAGTACCGTAAGTTTTAGATAAATAATGGCTTTTACTACTTTTTATCATTTTAACTGATACCAGTTAATTATTGTTGATTTTAGTCAGTTATTTAAACATCTACTATTCCAAAAGTTTAGGAGTTAATTAAGGACAGATATGTCTTATGGAATATTTCTAAAAAATCTATGTTAACATCTTTTGGGAATGACACACACTTACTATGTGCTAACACCCAATTCTTATGAAGTTTTTATTTAGTGGGAGTTTGTCATGATAAGATTTATTCAGAGGGCAAGTAAATACAAATGCTAAATGATTCTTTGATTTGTTCTGCCATTTTGAAGTTTTTATTAGAACTAATGCAGATGACATGCTTAGGTATTTTGGGTAATCATTTAGATTGTTAATAAAGCTAATGTTTCCTTATTCTATTAAGCACTAAATTCAGATTATATATATCCTAATATGTCTCTTGCTTCCTTAGTGAATAATTACTGTATAAATGTTTAATGTTTCTAATAATAGTGTATGTAACTCATCTCTAAAACCTAACTGGAATTAATATCTGATTACTTGTTTATCACTACTATTTTTCTCTTAATTAATAATATATTCTCCATTTTTTTACTTTGTTTTCATGGGCTCGAACCACCAAAAGTTGATGGTTGGAATAGGTAGTATAGCTGATTTCGTTTTGTTTGCTAGACTGGGAATGTATCTCATTCCATGTATAGGGTGTATTAAAGTTTATATCAGAGTGAAATATGCTATTTTTTGTTATTTAACTGTTTTTCTAGTTTTGAAATACCTGACACAACTGTTTTAGTTTTATCTTTCATGGGGAAAGTTATTTGGATTGAGATAATTAGAAATACAACAATTGAAATTTGGTTGTCTATTCAGGAAGAGTATTATGTAAACAGGATTCTATTAATACAAGTTCCTTTATTATTTGTTATCTTTAAAGAATTCTGATATGGATTTAGAGGAAGCAGTAATCTACTTTAACAGTAAATTTCTAAACATTCTCGACCTCCACGCCCCAAAAAGGACCATTAAAATTAGAAACAAACCAGCCCCCTGGCTCTCAAAAGATACAAAACAAAAAATGCTACTTAGAAATAAAATCTGGACCTTATGGCATACTACCAAAAACCATGAAGATCACATCAAGTTCAGACAGTTAAGAAATGACACAAAAAAATCAATACTGTTAGATAAAAGAAAGTACTACATACAACTCCAAAATACCCAGCAAAGTAACCCCCAAAAATTTTGGGCAGGTATAAATACTCTCTTACACCCAGGTCGTACTGTCACCCCCCACCTGTAGGTGCAGACCAGGACAATCCAAAGGAAGTAGCAAGAACCTTTAACTCCTTCTTCACTGAAACCATTCAGTCTCTTTCCAACCAACTATCTCCCAATAGCTCACCTCTAACATCCCATAATCCTACCTTACCTCCCCCATTTCATCTCAAACCCATCTCTACATCCCTCATTCGTACCCTCCTACAAAAACTCAAACCTACCACCATTGCTGCCGATCTCCTTCCTGCTGCATATCTACAGAAAGCAGCAGATGCGATAGCTACCCAGCTTCCATTCTGATTAACAGAACAATCTCTGAAGGTGCAATTCCTATCACATGGAAGATTGCACATATTATCCCCCTTCATAAGGGTGGAAACTCTAGGGAACTATCCAATTACAGACCTATTGCCATACTTTCTCCTTTGGCCAAAATCATGGAGAAATGCATTCATAAGCAACTGTTAAAACACCTTATAGACAACAGCTTGCTAGCTAACTGCCAACATGGCTTCAGGCCATTTCACAGTACTACTACTGCCCTCTTATCCTTCTCCGACTGTATAAATAAAAACCGCAATAACAACACTCTATCCTCAGCCCTCTTTATTGATCTCTCCAAAGCCTTCGACATGGTTCACCACAAACTTCTCATTAACACACTGAAAAACCTGTCCCTTGATACTCTTTCTATACAATGGTTTGAATCCTACTTAAGCAATAGGCAACAAGCAGTCATGTGGGGAAACAACCTATCTCCCCACTTCCCCATCTCACTAGGTGTCCCCCAAGGTTCTATACTTGGACCACTTCTATTCTCTGTCTTTATCAATGACCTGTACACTGTTATTCCTCAGGCCTCCTTAATACAATATGCTGATGACTCCACATTAATCTGCACAGCCCCAAATCCAGCAGACCTACAATCTCTTACCCAAAAAGTGTTTAACACAGTTGAGGATTGGCTACAACATCAATGTCTTATCCTAAATCCTAAAAAAACCAAACTTCTACTTTTTACTCCCACCCATAGACACACACCTCTAAACTTTACTGTCACTTCTAACAATGGAACTATTATATCCCTGACTCTAACACAAAACTCCTAGGGTACTAATTGACAATAACCTTAACTTTGAGGCCCACATAAACAATACCATAAAACAGTTAACAAAAACTAGGCTCACTATATAGAATCAAATCCTTTCTTACCCCACTAGCTAGATCTACTATTGCCCAGACCCACTTAATCTCTACCCTCCTCTATGCCTCCCTATTTATACTAACCTCTCAAAACCAATATGAACAAACTAGTAGTCTCCTACAACAATATTGCAAGATTTGCAACTGGCTCTACATTTAGGACCCACCACTGTATTAATTATAAAAATCTTGGATGGCTAGAGTTACCCAACCTACTTCTACTTAATCAATTAATAATTGCCTATAAAATCCTGTATCAGCCTAGTAACACACCAATTCTTACCAACCTTATCACTCCCTACAGTAACCTTAATACCCTGCTCAGCTACTAAAATGCTAGTACTAACACACATAGCCAACAACAAGGCAGGGGACTCTCTATTTTCTAACACCATTGGTAAAACCTGGAACTCTCTTCCCAGCGACCTAACCTCACTACCATCACTTAAACAATTCAAAATCAGGCTTAAATCCTACCTTAAAACACATTGGCTATGCACCTGTCTTAACCCAGACTAACAACTCTTGTCTTCTCACTAAATTTCTAAATCTTAATGTCTGCATAATCTACCTGCATACTGGATTCCAGAAGCTTAACTTGTCTTTCAACTAATTTGGACTATCTCTTATATCTTAATATCTCTCTTTGTCACTCTAGTATCTTATGTTAACACACCTCTTTCTAGCATGTTCCTGTACTGTACTTATTTACTTATTTTTTACCCAACTATTTATTTCAATATGTTCTTTTTTGCATAAAATAGCTAAATTGTATATAGTACTTCTATTTGTTAAACTGTGAATTTATTTACTGTTTTTATTTGATTAACGTCATACATTGTTTTGTACTCTCGAGGAGCTTTTCTCCCCGGGCCTCTGCTGAAAATGGATATGTATCCAGCTGGACTAGCCCGGTCAACAAATGTAAAATAAAATAAATAAAATAAATAAATTTAACTCTGATATCCTTAAATGCTAATGGCTTAAACAACCCATATAAGAGAGCCAACCTACTAAGGTATCTTAAACTAAACAAGGCTCAAGTAGTTTTTCTCCAAGAGACACACTTTAAAATAAATGACACATTTATGTGGGACTCTAAGGAATACACAATACTTGCTCAATCTTCTTATAAAAATAAGACCAGAGGAGTAACAATTCTATGGAAAAAGACTTTCTTAAATCCCCAAATTGTCTACAAACATGTAGATAATGATGGACTCATGGCCTTAGTTATACTTAAGTTTAATAATAGAATTTGAACCCTGGTTAATTTATACGGGTTCCTGTGTATGAGGGTTGGACTAGTTAAGAAACACTTAGACTTTATTACAACTACTTATAAAGGTAATATTATACTAGGAGGTGATTTCAATTTTATCACAGATATTACAGAAACTACCAATAGGAAATCTCCTAGACTATTGTCCTCAGCCAAACAGTTAAAAATAGACAGAAATGCTTAAATTAAAAGATACCTTTAATGCTTTGGGACAAAATTCTTTACTATTCGCATATCAGGACTATAGACAGGGTACCCCAAACTAGAATAGATAAAATTTATATCTCACAAGATCTTTATTCTAACATCTTGAATTTTTCAATACAACCTTGTTCCTTTTCAGATCATAATTCCCTGTTGTTAACAATACACTTGGAATTCAATCAATTAGGTAGCGTTGTTGCCTCACAGTAAGACGTTGTCCTGTTCGATTCTCAGCTAGAGCATCTTCTGTGTGGAGACATGTGTGAATGGCTGTACCTTCATTGAAGGTTGTGCATCAGGGCTGGCAACTCGGCACATAAAAAAATCTACTGCCAATCATTAGCGGACCGGAGTTCTGCTGTGGCGACCCCTAACCGGGAAAAGCCGAAAGACACAACAAAAAGTTATTACTTCAAAGATTCCTTCATATATCACAAAAATTAAAGACTTTAAATCTTGGATAGCTTCTGAACTTCAGCTTTTCTTAGAGATTAATTATAAACCTGAAGCAAACACAATTCTGGTTTGGGATTCTCTTAAGGCCTATCTATATGGTAAAACCATTAGCTGGTACAAAAATAAAATTAAACTCAGAGTTACAGCAATTCCAAAATCAAATATTATGTCTTAATCTAATAAAAACTTAATTGCTACAGATAATAAGAAGAAAATAGAAGAAGCAAATAAGAAATACAATGAAATATTATCCCATAAAACTAATTTAGCTATGGAAATTTTGAAATTAATTCTTGTGCTACCTCTCCTAAGCATCTTTCATAACCTATTTATGAAAGTTAAGATACAATCAAAAATGAATAACATTGATAGTATCTTTCATGAAGAGAAAAGGAAAAAAAGTCTTGGGCATAGGGGACATTCTGGAGCGTTTTAATTATCATTATGCAGAGCATCATAAAGATAAAATAAGTGCAAATGAATGTGAGAAGTTAGAAAATATAGTTCCCAACATAACAAGAATTCCTGAGGAACTTAAGTTAGATCTACAAAAACCTATTTCTCAAAAGGAAATTATAGATGGGATTAAAAGAAGTAAATCTAATAAAGCACCTGGAATAGATGGCTTAATTATCAAAATTTATAGATTGTTCCCTTCTTCTATAATCTCTCTCCTACATAAAACCTTTCTTGAAGTTCAAACATTAGCAAATATTCCTCCTTCTTGGAGACATTCTCTAATTTCCCCTATATTACAAGAGAATAAGGACCCTAATCAGTGCAACTCATATAGACCAATTTCTTTGTTGAATAATTATTATAACCTATTTATGTCAATTAGCGTCAATAGATTGAAAAAAAATATCTAAAATAATTTATGAAGACCAAACTGGTTTCATACATAACAGACATACACAGGATAATATTAAAAGAGTATTAACTCTGATAGATTACCTCAATAGAGGAAACCATGAAGCAGATATTCAAAAGGCCTTTGACTCCTTAAATTGGGGTTATTTATTTAAAGTCTTACAGTTATTTGATTTTCCCCCCTTTTTTATAGCAATGATAAAGAAAATCTATGAAAATAATCTAGCATATGTCAGATTAGGCCCCTTTACTTCCAAAGCAATCCAAATCACTAGAGGTACTAGACAAAGATGCCCTGTGTCCCCTAATCTATTTGCCCTGGCTATAGAAATACTTGCCATTTTAATACGTAATAACCCAAAGATAAGTATAAATATATATGACCAATATATTTCTAAAATAATGATGTTTGCTGATGATGTCTTACTTACCTTACCCAACTCTAAGGAAGTGTTAGGTGAAGTGGATATAGTAACAACAAATTTCCAAAAAATCTCAGGACTATGCTTCAACAAATCTAAATCAAAATATTTATTATTAAATGAAAAAAAGAACATACAGATTCCAGTTAATCATATTATTGGAAACCAAGTTTCAACTGTAGACTATTTAGGAATAGTCCTAGGCAAGAATGTAGTAGAAACCTTACAACTTAACTATGCTAAAGCCATGGACTTAATCAAGACATTAATAAGCAAATGGAATAATTTGTTTATAACATTTGATGATAGGTTACAACTGATAAAAATGGTTTTGTTACCTAAAATATTATATATAGCACAAACCCTTATACTTTCACGAGGAAAGAAAATCCTTAAAGAAATCATTTTAGCTCTGATGAAATTCCTAGCGTACCCCAAAAGAAACAGAGTGGCATATTCTCATCATATCAGAAAATGGGAACGGGGGGGGGGGTAAAATTCCCAGAGATTGAAACGTATATAAAGGCATCTATAATTAAAATAGTGATGACTTGGATAAATCATAGATACTCTTCCAATTGGAAACAGTTACACTCCATTATACTAATGAATGAAAATTATTTATCAAAGAATGCTTTAGTAACTGACAAAGATAACAAGATATGGCACTATTTAAGTTTAAATTTACAGTATAATACAACAAAATTAACTAAACTAACACTAATAAACAACATTTTTGATGTGTTTAGAAAATTCATTAACACAAATTTAGATATAAAACTGTGGCATAGATTTTTAACACCATTTACTATTACAAGGGATTTCTCTGATAAAACACATAGAGAGATTTTTGGTTTATAGGAAAATAATAACCTATTTTGTTGGTTGCAATATATTGAAAACCAAGAAGCTTTGAACACACAAAGTATATTGTCAACCTATGGCCTATCCCCTAATGACTAGTTGGTTCTTCAGTGTCACAGTATACACTAAGGATCTGTCTAGAATAATACATAACTTATCCTTCAAAATCATACCAAAAAATATAAACTGGATTTTAGGAATTCTATATAATAATATCAATGTTAAGAATGAATTATCATATCTATATAACACATTGTCTATAAGACAGCTCCTAAAGATTCTTACTGGCAATACCTAACTAAAGGGTTTCAAGAATCATTATCCATGGAAGATAAAACAAGCATTTTATTTTCAGTTAAACAAACTTCTTACTCACAATTCTGGTGGAATTTTCATTGGAAATTTCAACACAGATCCTTTTTGACACCTGCTAAACTTTCAAAAATGAACCTTTCAAACAACAAGTTATGTTGGAGATGTCATGTGTCCACTAATGCTGACTGGTCTCATATTTTTTATGACTGTACTAATATTAAACCATATTGGAATGAGATTAACACATTTCTTCAAGCTATCTATACTGATATATTTGTTCTGGCAAAGTCTTTAATTTTACTGAATGTTGTTAATAGTAATAATATGAAGAAAGATGACCTGTATTTGTTGTGGACAATGTTAGCAATAGCCAGAAAATGTATAACTAGAAGATGGAACTCTAATGTAGCACCCACAATGGAGGAATTCCTATCATCACTGAAGAAATGCATACTAATGGAGAAAAGAACTAAAGAGTTAAGAACTTTTCCTAAGCCATTGGTTAATAGCCCATGGAGGAAAGTCTTGAATTTGATTGATACCCTACAGATGGAGCCGAACTCTACCTAACTGTCATAGTTTATATATTAACTTATTATTTAACTATAAATGTTTTTATCGGAATCCTTTTTGTCAGGCTGAATGTAATTACTGTAAATAGTTATTGAATGTTATGAATGTATTAAATTATTGTGTTATTTCATCAAAATAAAAATCATTTACGTAAAAAATAAATAAATAAGCCTAGCCAAGAGTTTAGCCCATGTTTAGACAAATCAGCACCTGATGCCCCTGTCTAGCAGGGCATGGGTGGAACCCCAGGGGTATATTTTCTGTTTCCCATCCAGTTATCCAAGTTGCTCTTATAAAGGGGTAAAGAGGTACTCTGGTAGATGTAGAGAGAGAGTCTATTCCATACATGGGGGAGTCTATGGGACACAAATCTGTCCTGCTAATAAGTCTTGTTGATGTCACAGACCAAGTTGAGGCCGCGCATGCGGGTTACGCGAGTGGAAATTGACTTACAGATATGCAGCAGCCCCATCAAGGTGGGGTCCGTGAACGCTTTGTATGTCGGATGGAGGTCACCTCTGAGGAGTCTGTATGAAACCACATAGAGGGATAGGGCTTTTAGCCTATCTGTGTATGGTTGATGTTTGAGGCCCTGGATTCTCTTGGTGAGGAACCTCTGTGGTTTCTCCAGCTGCGGCATGTGCTTTGCGAGGTACATGCAAAAAAGGGGTGTTGTACTTGATAATGGGTCTTATAAGGGAAGAATACAGGGATGTTATGACCTACTTGTCCCTGGATGAGATATCCTTACTTATGAGGTGAGCCATGTAGAAGGCTTTCTGTACAATGAAAGCAACATGGTGGTCATCAGGTTGCTATCAACCTGGGTGCCCAAGTTCTTCATGACTGATTGAGTGCTTAGGACATCCCCCAAAAGGGATGATGATGCATTTTTTGGTATTCAGTTTGAGGATATGTTTCTGGCACCAGTCATTTGTCTGAGTGAGACCCTCTTGGAGGATGTCCACATCACTAGGGGAATTGATGACAGTACCCAGCTTGCAGTCATCTGTAAACTTGATCAGCCATAGCCCTCTGGTTTTGGCCTGCACCTCAGAAAAGTATATCCCAAATAACAGAGGCCCCAAGACCAAATCCTGGGGTACGCTGCTTGTTACAGGTCTACTGCTTGAGGTGGCTTCCCCTATTTTGACTGCATGGGTTCTAACAGTGAGCCAGTTTGCTACCCATCTGGTAACATATGGATTGATGCCTATTTGAGAGAGTTTATCTATTATGCCTGAGTGGGGAATAATGTCAAAGACTTTGGCCAGGTCAAGGTAGGCAGTGTGCACCATCTTCCCCTCATCAATGGTTTTGATTTGACCAAATTTAACAGACATGACCTCCCCTTGATGAAGCTAAATTGTGTGGGATCAAGTGTTTGGACGTTGCCAGTGTCCTTGTTGATGAGGTCCATGGTAATCCATTCCATGACCTTGAAGATCAGGCTAGTTAGGCTGGCAGGTCTATAATTTCCCGGATCGGTGGACACTCCATCTTTATGTAAAGGGATGACAGTGGATGTCCTCCATTCATCTGGGACAAAGCCAGTACTCAGGCTTTAGTTGAATAGGGAGCCTAGTGGTGCTGCAAGTTCCTGCCTGACTGAGTTCACGTAGGATGCAGCCTGGGATATATTATCTGGTCCCATGGAGGTGGTATTTTTTGCCTTTGAGAGAGCAGTGATGACCTGATCCACAGATATAAGGGGAAGGGAGCAGGTACTGGAGATGTCCTGATTTACTGATGGGAGGGACAGAGGGGTTAAGTTTTCACTTAATCTGTCAGCCATAAAGTTTGCTATATCTACGGCATTTATATATGTGGTGTCCTTGACCACCAGTTCTGAACAGATCTGGGTGCTTCCTTTATGGTTGCGGACATATGTGAAGAAGGCCTTATGATTGTCTCTAGTAGATGGCCAATTTGGACTCAAAGTTTGCTTCGGAGGTTTTCACTAGTGCTCTTATATGCTTGTTCAGGCTAAGGAGACATTGCTTCCAATTGGGGACCTGCTCCTTCTTGGTCTTGGACAGCAATTTTTTCTTTTTGTTATAGAGTTTATTTATTGCAGATGTCCACCAAACAGGTTTACTCTTCCTTGTAGAGGATGATTTAGTCCTGTCAGGTATGCCTGATTCCATGAATATATAAATGTTCATATAGTGCTTTGGTGTAGTTTTGGATATTAGTGCCAGTTCCTACAGAGGGGGAGGGGGCTGTGAAGCTGTTTATACCATCCCTCAGGAGGCTATAATCAGCTTTGGAGAAGTTTTTATATCTGATACCAGCTAGAGGGGGGTTGAGGGAGATGGTGACTTCAAAAGTCACCGCTTTGTGGTCAGATCTTACCAGGGAGGATGATATCATAGGGATGCTGCAGTGGTTACTCATGTTGGTTAATACCCATGTTCAAGATATTATCACCCCTTGTGGAGGTATCGACTAGCAAATCAGGGAATCTTTGGGCATTTGTACTCTGGCATGAGTAGTTCTTCCAGTCTATGTTTGGGAAGTTAAAGTCACCCAGGATCAGGGTAAATGGTTGAACCTTGATAGATTTGAACAGGTCCAAGTAGGTGGATAGGGCATCTTGAGTCAGATTTGGGGCCAGTAGCTAGCTATGATTTGAATAGGGGTTTTGTCAGTGGTTAACTGCACCTGGAGTGTCTCCTGTAGGTCATACTGTTTGACCAGCCTGGAGGTGTGTGTTTCTTTAATATATATTGAAACTCCAGCTTCTTTGGCTTTACTGCCCACAGTTTGGGGTCTGAATGTATGATAGGATGAGTAACCAGGCAAGGCTGGGGTGCTGTCCGCAGCTTTGTACCAGGTTTCTGTGAATGCACCAATGTCAACATTTTCCAGGGTTAGGAATGTTTGCAATGAGTGCAGTTTCATATTTAGACTCCTAGTATTTAGCAGCATGACCTTTGTGTTTTGTTGAAATCTTTATGTTGGTAGTTTTAACCTCATCACTTTTCTTAAGAAAAGGCACTATAGGGGAGGCAAGAGCCTTTGCCAGAAGCCTGAAGCCCAGGTGAGACAGATGCAGGTCATCTCTGGCAAAGTATCTTGGTCTGTCGATCATATCTTCCCAGGCTCTCAGGTACTGGATCCCCCTGGAATGACACCAGAAACTAAGCCAATTCTTAAGGTCAATTATTTTCTGTTTGTATTGAGGCATCATTCTGGGTGACAGCAGAATGCTACTTAAGGCTAGAGACATACCTGCTTGGGACACATAATCAGCAAACTCAATATTTTGTGCCCAGAGATTTTGGTTTAGGTACCTGTGGTTTCTCTCTTATTGTTTGACATGTTTAGTGAGATTCATACCAAAGGAGGCACTGTACTCTATAATCGGTCTGATCATTGCTGAGTATAAGGGAGTGATTACCTTTTTAGACCTAGATGATATTCTCCTTGTAATAAGCTGTGCTAAATAAAATAACTTCTTAACAACAGTTGTTGGATGATGGACAAAACAGAGAGTTATCACCCTAAATACCTATGTCCCTACATACATTTTTTTGCATAGGTGTGTTCTCTAGACAGTATGATGAGAGGAGGGGATAAATATCAAATGTGATTATGCTATGCTTGTTATCAATTAGTCTGACACCATTTTAGTATACTAAGAGTTTAATAGGGAGATTTTATTCTGGAGGGTTTGGGAGTCATACAGTGACTTAACAACAATTCCAGTTTGCAACTACCTGCAAAATTTGATGGTCACAGATCTTAGCTCTCTGCTTGGAGACTGGGGAAATAAATGCCAAAAAGGTAGAGGTTCCAGCACCAAGCCCTAAGGGACACAATTGATCTTTTTCATATTTTCTCCCGAAGCACCTGAAACTTGTAACTTGTGGGTTATGTCTGCCAGCCATTTTGCTAACTATGTTATGGTTAAGTAGTACGGGGGAAAATTAAGAAAGAATGATTTGTAAGAGAGATTTAACAAAATGTGTTGGACAGACGTATATCAAGCCATGCCACATCACTGCATGGTCACCATCTACAGCCTCCATAACCCTTTAGAAGAAATTTACTAGATTAACTAGACAGGATCTACCCTTCAGAAATTTTAAATATTGAATGTCAAGTTTAACAAGATTCTTGCTATCACAGTTTATGATGTCAGTAGGTTGCCATAACGGTTAATATGTTATCTTACAGACACAAGGTACAGTATTTGATTCTCACATGAGACAATTGGCTAGCCTAGTATTAATTTATAAGCCTATCTATAGGGTGTAAATGTTCTCTAGACTTACTTGCCATATAATTCCTATCATCTTATAATCCTATGTGGTGGGAGGTTGGCATAATGGTTAAGGTATTTACCTTACAAACACAAGGTTCAGGGTTTGATTCTCACATGGGGGTAATTGGCTAGGCTTAAAAAGTCCCACAAGTGCAGTTATCCTAGTACTAACCTATAAACCTATGATATATTCCATAGGTTTGCAAATGACACTTATAAAACTGATTGATATACCATTATCCATGTCATCTATAAGACAAACCTTATGAAGGGGTATCCCCACTGCTGTATACTACTCTTCTGGGTCCAAACCTGTAGCTAAACTTTAAAAAGTTTGAGGAGTGTGACTGCAAGGGAGTCCATTATTGAAATCACTACCTCATTCTCTTCTACCCATATTTGCTACATAACCTTACTCAAGCTCCTCTCCATCCTCTTACTGAATTTGCAGCTACTTTCCACTTTAGAGAAATCACTTTAAAATAAAAGAAGAGCTTACTTACCAACCTTAAACAGCCATCCCCTAAACACACCAAGCTTCACCCCTGTTTTTAGCAAAGCTGCAAACTATATTGCTAAATGTCTTACATCTACAACCTACCTCCTGCATTAAAGCTTGCTGTCATTGCTCCCTTCCCAGAGTACGCTCCATAAAATCCCATAAAGACTGGTGCCCTATCTCTTCTTTAATCCCTCTGATTAAAATCTTTGAAAAGCTTCTCTATAAACCGCTAGTCAAACCTACAAACAGCTATGGTCTCTTAGACAAATAATGAGGATTCAGAAATACTTTCAACACCATAACTGCTCTACTCACTAAGACCAAGTCCATCTACTGTAACATGAGCAAAGGCCTCATTACTGCTGGTATTTTTGTAGATATGAGTACAGCTTTTGAAACAGCTTCTAACCAAGCCTCCAAACTTAACTTTGATCAAAATATATTAAATGATTCCAAAGATATCTAGAGTATAGAACTTTCTAAGTGCATCCAAATAATTTGTGTCCAAAGTTCATAGGCTCATGAGTTTATAGGTATATACTACACTAATGGCCACTAGGGCTTTTATAAGCCTAGCTGTGCAACACAAATGTGACCCACAAAGCTGATTTATATAGGGAGTGATTTACTGACTGCCTCTGTCCATCAGAGACAAAGGGGTCAGTCCAGGGGTGAATTTTTGTTTACCCATCCACTGGTCCAAGTTGCTGTTAATTAGAGATAGGGAGGAAGTCATTTTTACATGGATGGGGAGCCTGTTCCAGAGAACGGAAATTCTCTGAGAAACATTTCTGTCTCTCCAGCACATCCTATTTATGCTGCAAGCAAAATTTAGGTTCTTTTATCTAGTTGCCCTGATACTGTTTGTTTTTTGGATGTGTAAAAGGTTCGTTAAAACATGGACCAGAGATGCCTTGTATACCAGACAAAGAAACCTCTCAGAAGTCTGCATGATGACTGAGTAGAGATAGATTTGAGGTGATCACCATAGGACTTTGTGTTTACTCCCTGTATTCTTTTTGTAAGGAACCTTTGCGGATGTTCCAGTTGCTACATGTGTCTGGTCAGTTAATACTGAAGGGGCATTATACTCTATGATGGGTTTGATGAGGGACAAGTGCAGTGGTATGATGGCCTCTCTGGATCTAGATGCTTCTGCTTATAAGTTGAGCAACACAGAAAGATTTTCATACTACCTTGGACACATGTTGGTTGAAGGATAAGTTACTATCTATATGAGATCCCAGATTCCTGACTAGTAGATTAACTTTTTTGATGACATAGTAACATGAGGTGGCAGACTTCCCAAAAGGCACTATAATGCATTTCTTCATATAGAGTTTTAAGCCATGGCTTTGGCACCAAGCATTTGTCTATGTTAGACTTTCCTGTAGGATGTTCTTATCTTGGGGTTATTCAATGACTGATCCCAGTTTGCAATCATCTGTGAATTTGGTTAGCCAGCAGCCATTGACATTGGCTTTGACATCCAAAAGTAGATATCAAATAAGACCGGGCCTAAAAGAGAGGTCTAGGGGACTCCATTGGTGACCAGTCTCTTTGTGGAGGTGGCCAAACTGATTCTAATCTTCTGGGTCCTATCGGTGAGCCAGCTAGCTATTCAGTGTGTTATAAAGGGGTTTATACCTAGTTTTCTAAGTTTGTTGACGATGCCAAAGTGGGATATTGTATCAAATGATTTAGCCACATCTAGTAGGCGATATGCACCATCTTTCCCTCATCCATTGCCTTAGTGACCTTTCCAAAGAAGGCCACTAGATTCAGTAAGCATGACCTTTTGACAAAGCCAAACTGGCATAGATCCAGTGTCTGGAGGTCTTCTATGTCCATGTTGATAATTTCCATGATAATTCTTTCCCTTGATTTGCAAATATTACTAGTCAGACTAATGGGTCTGTTGTTACCAGGATATGTTGAAGTTCTGTCCTTTATGAAGGGGGATGTCCATCGCAGTCCTCCATTCATGTGGCACAAAGCCTAATGTGAAGTTGTTCTATCTCACCTTTCATTCTTTACTGATGGGGTTTGGAGCCGATCTTCGGCTCCAACTTGGCCAACTGTAAAAGTTCAAGGTCTTCAACCAGCTTGAAGTCAACTCCATATCCCTGATGCACCCTCATCTTCCCTCAGATCTCGTTTGCTACTGCAACTTGATCGGACGTTCACCAGCTCTGGCCAGTGAATAATCTTATTCTTTAAATATTATAGCTGTTATTTTAGCAAAAAATTAGCATTTAGATAGTAGTTAGAGTGTGTAATTTGTTCTTGTAGTTAGATCTTTGAATATTAAGCATGACCTTCATTTAACAGATTAGATTGTTAATCTTTAAGGACGGGTTTTTTGTTACGCCTTCTCTTCTCCCTAACTCTCTTAAATTAGTTTAATCACAGAGAAATCAGTGGCCATGTTTTTTCTTTAGGCCCTTTATTCCTCTTTATTCTTTAGCTAAGTGTGTGTTGTTTAGCCCTTCCATAGGGCACATAGTTATATTACTTCTAGCATAGTATAGTGTGTTTGATAGTTTATAGTCAGAGTGTGTTGTTTAGCCCTTCTTTTTTTATAGGGCTTATAGTTACCTTTACTTCTTCCATAGTAAAACTAGTGGCCATGTTTTTAGGCCTTTTTTTCTACTTCATTATTAGTGTTAGTATACTGTGTGTGGTGTGTTAGAGTGCAATTGCAGCCCTTATTTTTATACAGGGCGTATAAATAATTTCTGTGTGTACTTGTTACAGCTTTATTTTTACAAGGCTTGAATAGTGTTGTGTGAATCTTATTGCTGTTGTTGGATTGTTGAAGATGTCTAAGCAGGAGAAAGAGAAAGCCAAGTCTGGCTTCAAAAAATGCCCTAGATGTGGGCAAAAGATGTCTATAACTGACGGAAATATTGAATGTGTGTACTGCTTGGGTGAGGTTCTCCTGCAAGAGAGCTGTTCTATATGCCACTCCTTCAGCTCAAGAGTGTTGCACAAGAGAAAGAGAAAGTTGATGGACAAAGGTCTTCTTAAATCCTCTTTCCAAGAATCGTTGGATAAGCCAGACAAACACTCAAAGAAGATGGAGCCGACAAAATTTCCATCTATATCAAAGTCAGCTTCTAGTAAAGCATTGACATCAGTTCCACAGCCTTAGAAACTGACTGTCATTATGGTTAGGAGCCAGTCCCTGACCTTGGAGCCAGTGTCTCCTACCTTAAAGTCCCCTATACTGCAATCTGTGGCTTCATCACATTCCTCACGGGCCTCAAGTAGACTGTCTGATCAACATGTGGACCATGTGGTGAAGAAGCTTTTACAGATACCAGCGCTAGCAATAATTTTATCGGCAGCAACCCAGGGGGCTTCAGAGCTGACCTTAATTCCTCCTACACCGTCTGTTCCTCCTCCAACTTGCATGGATGTTTCGGAGCCGGAGAGCGGGGAACTGATGACTGTGGACCCTTCGGGTCTGACACCTTCTATAGGTTTTTTGGCTCTGACTGCCCCGATACCTTCAGCTCCGACCGAGGAATCTCTGGCCTGACACTCACTGGTTGGGTCCAGGAAGGACAGTCAGACTGACCAGTCGGTGTGACTTTACCTCTCAGGGCTTTGGCTCGAGTGAGCTCGGCCCCAACCTCTGGCTCGGAGCCCTCTGTACCGGCACAGAGGATTTCCACTGGTTCTTCGGATCCAAAGGATTCTTCTCATTGAGACCAAGGGGCCTTCAAGGCTATGAGGAGGGCTTTGTCTGCCCCGACAACCACTTCATCAGTTCGAGCAGCTTCCTCCCTGAAAGCACCGGTGTCTGTTTCTTCATCACTTGTTCCATTGAAGCATAGAGATCCGGAGCCTCAGAAAGCTCTAGTGGGTGAGCCATGTTCTTTTGAGACGTATCCAGAAGCCCCCACTGAAGAAGTGTCTAGGAAAAGACTCTGCAAGAGGAAGCATTTTGACTCCCCCACAGGGATCAGTCACCTCGAATACTGACTTGGATAAGTCAGAAGGGTCCCCATCGCCCCCCTCAGAAGATATCTCCTTTGCAGATATCTTAGAGATTCTTAAATAGAGGGGTGACTGGAAATCCCTTAACCCTTCGGATGATGAGTCAGTTCTCCTGAAGGCTTTTGCATCTCAACCCTCCACCTCTTGGATGTCTCCACTCCTCGATGAGTTGCTGGAATTACTCACTCAAAGGGCGTGGGAGTCCCCAGGAACCAAGAAGCCTGTCCCTAGGAGGCCTAACAAATTTATTACTAGCCCACAAGACAGGCTTTACCTCACCAAAAGAATACCTGTTGATGCTATGGTGGTGGCGGCAGCCACCAAGAAGGAATTATCAGAGACTTCTTCATCTATTCATCCTCCTAATAGGGAATCTAGGATTATGGACAGATATGGGAAGCGTATGTTCAGTTCAGCGACCTTCATTCTCCGATCGCTGAACTACCTCACACATTTTACTAGGTTACAAAGGGATCTCCTGAAGGAGCTGGGAGACACCCTATAGGGTTCAGTAGCTGCAGGAGTTCAGACAAGGTACCTTCCCAGCTCTCCATCCTTAATTCGATATTGAACTCTTCCATGCATATGTTGTCTTATAGACCTGATGGTACGAGCAGGGCAGCCGGTACAGGAATTGCTCTCAGGAGACATTCCTGGATGCACTTATGTTTCTTTGCAGAACCCTTTAAGTCTTCCTTCATTAACACCCCTTTGATGGTTCGTCCCTTTTCAGACCTAAGGTAAAGGAAACTCTTACCAGGAGTGAAAAAGATGGAAAGACCTCGTCTGCCATTGGAGTACGTTTTTCTACCCCAAACAGACCTTACCCCAAAGGGAGGGGAAGTGGAAAGATATGGTTCTGTAAGTCTCAAGGATCTTTCCAAAACACTTGGGGTGACACTCCCTCTAGAGGTAGAGTAGGGGGAAATAATGGAAGATGCCACCCATGCTGCAGGGGGGGGGGTCCGCAGAACCAAGGCAACAGAGACCAGTTCTTTGGCAAGCCCTATCAGCACTCCTGAGAGGAGGCCCGATTGTTCATCTCTGGAGGCAGTCAGGGGACGCCTATCTTTGTACCTAGAAGCCTGGCTAAAAATAACAAAAAGCTGGGTACAAAGCATAATATCCAGCAGATACTCTATTCTCTTTGCCACTCCACCCCCTCTAGTAAAGAAAATCCCAGACGTTCCACCCAGTCACAGGGACCAAGCAGACTTAGAGGTCCAAAGGTTGCTGGACAAAAGAGTCACCCAGCCAATCTCCCAGCAGACCAAAGAGGATCCAGAACTTACTCAAGGTTCTTTTAATTCCAAAGAAAACAGGGGACTGGAGACTTATTCTGGACCTAAGCAGACTAAACAAGTCAGTAAAAAATGCGAAGCTCTGGATGGTCACGCTTTAGTCAATACTTCCCTTTCTGGGGAAAGACAATTGGATGTGCTGTATAGATCTTCAGGATGCGTACTACCACATAAAGATGGACAGCCCATCTGGGGATCACCTACACTTCCAGCTGGGAGCCAGCCATTATCAATTTCGTGCTCTGCCCTTTGGTCTCAAGACAGCCTCCAGAGTGTTCACCAAATGTATGGCAGTAGTCACCGCTCACCTGAGATGGTTGGGATTCAAGGTGTTTCCATATTTAGATGACTGGCTCCTCACTGCTACCACCAAGCATCAACTTCTTCATGCCTGGGACACAACCTTACACCTATGCAATCAATTGGGGATTACCATCAACTCAGAAAAATCTGCCTTATCACCATCACAACAGACCATCTTCATAGGAGCAAAACTAAATGCAGTTTCTATGACATTGTCTGCCTCCAGAATGAATTTCTCTCTTAAGAGAACAAGTATCAGAACTGCTTCTGAGAAAAAAGCCCCAGTCTCAATGGTACTCCAATTGCTAGGATCGATGGCAGCAGCAATCATTGTCATTCCCCTTGCACGAATGCATATGCTGATTCTACAATGGCTCCTATTCTCTCAATGGTCCTTTCAGGAACTTCCAATGTCACATCAAATTGTTATAATGAATGCATGCAAAAAGGACCTTCAATGGTGGCTGATGTCTTAACATGTATCTTAGGGGTTATCAGGTTCATGGGTCATCACAGGCTATCTCTACGAGGGGGCAGTCTATCCTAGCCCCCATCAGCCCCCCTTCTTTTTATGGGGTACTATACCCATTATTTTGTTTTTGCTGTGCCTGTGCCTCTGTCTGTGAGTGACACTATCTGTGGTACTGGGTATATCATCTCCATCCATTGGTCAAGATTTCTGGTCAACAAGGCCAGAGGGCAAGCTCTGCCTCATGTACCGGATTTTTGTTCCACAGCATAGGAGAGTCTTTGGGTGATGAATATATCCCCTCCAGCATATCCCTAATTTACGTGTCGAGGTTTGGTTTAAGTCTCCTTGTGGCTCTGATGGATCTATAGATTTTTTTGGTGAAGCATATTCATCAAATCTGGGTTTTATGGCCTGGCCTTGTTTAGCAAGGTCACCTCACCTCAAGAAGGTGTAAGCGACTGAATAGAGGAGGGAGTTAGTTCAGCAGCAGCATAGGATTTTTTTTTTTGAGACCCCCTTTTTGGTGAGGAACTTTGTGGCCTCTCCAGCTGCTGCAAGTGTCGGTCAGATACATTCCGAATGGGGCATTGTCTAATCATTGGGTCTGATGAGTGATGAGTAAAGGAGACTATGACCTCCTCAACTTTTTTTAGCTACATGGGTGTCGAACAGACCTCTTCTAACAAACCGGGTCCCCAGGTCCCTGATAGATGTCTGTGCTCAGGTGGATGCCACGCCTATTTGGTAGCTAGGGTAACCTTTTGTTTTCGAGGTAATGACTATGCATTTTTGGCATTTAACTTTAGGCCGTGGCTCTGGCACCAGTTATCCATTTCTGTGACCCCATATTGATTGTGTTTCTACTACTGGCCAGTTTGCAGTCATCTGCAAACTTTGTCAACTCCATACCTCCCCCTGTGTTTGCTGCTTGTACTTGAAAAGAGAGTAGCCAAACAAGTGGGCCCCAGGACTGAGCCCTGTGGGACACCACTTGTGACAGTTCTGACATGGCGCCAGCAACTCTGACCCTGTGGGTTCTGTCACTCAGCCAGTTTGCAACCCATCTTGTGATGTATGGGTTAACAGCTGATGAGTTTTTTTTTCAATGATACCCGAGGGGGTATTTGTATCGCTTGCTTAGCCAGATCGAGGTAGGCTGTATGGACTGCCTTTCCCTCATCAATGGCTTGGTGACTGTTTTGAAAAGTCAACCAGACAAAGCCAAACTTGGCTGGATCCAAAGTGCTGCAAATCCTATGTCTTTATTTACGCAGTGCGCCACCCTGGGCGTATATCCAGAGTAAGACTTTGATTAAACAGCTGTCCTAGCTGTGGGTTTAATTCCTCATTGAGTGCTTTGGAGAGCAGTTCTTCAGCTCACTTGTGAGATGTTTGGGCAATGCGTTTGGTATGGTATAGGTATCTCCTTTTTGGGGTTTGCACTGAACCTGTCAGCCAGTATGTTGGCAATGGGATCCATATCTTTAATCTTAGTTTTGAGAGCAGTTCTGAGGTTTCCTTCCGAGTTTCTTTAGTTTCTAACATAGCTAAAGAAGGCCTTATGATTGTCTTTTCTCTTGCTCCTTTATTTTCTCTTGAAATTTGCTTTGAGAGCTGAGTGTTTTTACTTATAGTGATCAGTGTGTCTTAGGATTCTTTTTTTTAAGGATTCCCTCATCTTTGTAGGTAGCTCCTCCTTTGTTGTAGAGTTTGTTTTTGTTTGCCTTATCCATGCAGCCCTGCAGGTGCTGGTAGAAGGCATTTGTAAGTGATTCAGCGAGTACTGTTTTCTGTTTTCCGGGGGGGCCTAAAGGGAGACCACCACCACTGGACACTAAGTGAAATTGACTTTGAAGAGAGCTTTTGAGAAGTTGGTCTTTTATTTCAGGTGGGGGGGTGGGGTGGAGCGAGATTCCACGAGATTAGTTGATGATCTGATCCCACCAGGGAGGGTATACTTGGTGTTGAATGTTATGGATGATGTGAGATCAAGTACTCCCTCTGTGGTGTGGGTGACTGGATTGTTCCATGGCATTTGAGTTAGTTTGAATTCCAACTTTTGGGCTAGGGGTGTTGTTTGGGCTTGAGTAGTGTTCCCAGTTTATATTAGGGTGGTGAAGTCACCTACATTTCCCCCTCTAGTGTTTTTCAGGAAGGCCATGTGGTTCCTGAGAGTGTGTGAGGTGGCCTGTAGCATGCCACACAATTTGCAGAGCAGTTGTGTCTGGTGGTTAATTGCACCTGGATGGTCTCCGATGCATCGTGTGGAATTGTTGAGGTGTGGGTGTCCTTGATGAATATGAATCTCCCTCCCCCTCCTTTCTTGGTATTGTCCGGATTTTTTGGGGGAGCATGATATGAGGTAAAACCTGATAAGGGCTGGGGTGCTCCTTGAACCAGGTTTCCTGTCTGTCACAGACATCGCATCGATGTTCTCCATACTGGATGGGCCTCGCCTCGTGCATTTTGAGATTTATTTAGACTTCATTGATTGAGCAGCATTTTTAGTTTTTTTTTTTTTGTGTTCTGTGGGGGGGTGGTAGGTTTTGAATTTGCAAAAAAAAAAACATGGGGGTGGCAAGAGGCCTGAGCAATATCCGGAATCCCAGGGGGTGACAGGTGCAAAGCCGTCCCCCTCAGCGCAGCGTGGGTTTGTCAGCATGTCATCCCAGGCAGACAGACACTGGATCCCCTTTGAATGACACCAGTGTTTAAGCCAATTGTTAAAGCTGATCATCTGGTGAAGGTACTCAGGGTGCTCTGTCAGGGCTGCATGGGCTACTATACATAAGAATCAGAGAGCTCTCTTTGTCTTTTCATGAGGAGAGGTACGCGTGTCTCAGGTCCGTTTACACCGTGGACAATGACTGAGTCATCATATTACCTGCTGTTGAGAGACCTGAGTGCTGCTTATGTTATGTGGCGGATTCTAGCCCGACAGGCAGCTACTGACCTTCTCCTTACTCAGTCTGGTGAGCGGGACGTCAGTGTGTCAGACTATGGAGTCACCAATGACTAGTGTCATTGTGTTTGTTTGGGGGCTGTGACTGTGTTTGACACTCTGACTGTGAGTCTGTGTGTTTGGTGGTGTTGTGTTCTGAGGTGGTGGTTGTGGTGTCTGCTCTGGTGGGTGGCCCTGCTGTTTGATTTTTTTGATCAAGAGCCACCGTATGTGTTTTTGTGTGTTTATGTGTATGATTTGAGGTTGTAATGGTACTATGTGATGGTAGTTTGCATCTCATGTATTTTGTATTTGTGTTTGTGGGGAGGAGGAGGGTTGTCTGTGTACATGAGAAGTACTGTAGGAGCAAGTGCTAGGTTTAACAGATAGAGATAGTCTACTTGGAGTCAAGTAGAGAGGATCTTTTTATAGGATCGATTAGATAGATTAGATAGTTCGAGGGAGTAGTTTTAAAGGAAAAGAGGAAAATTTGAAGAGTGTACTTTAGGTAGTTTAATAGTTTAAACGGCTGCCCTAGTGTGTAAACAGTGGTGCTCCGGTGGCAAACACGCTTAAATCGGCTAATAATGCGGCTAAAAGCTGCTTTATAGCAGGGCTGGAAAAGACAGGAAATAAACCACTTCTCTGGACAACAAACAGGCAGCTCAGTACTCCCTACTCACTGTGAGGTAAAGAAACTACCCCTTGACCAAACAAGGAAAATGGAGGAACCAAGACAAAGCCCAGGGATCAAATCTGATCTGATCAACAAAACAAAACAATGTAAAGGAAAAAGTACAATTTTTTTTTTTTTTTTTTTTTTGGGACGTCTTAGGGACGTCCATTCGTTCTACCCAATCCCATAGCCAAGGTGACCATGGATGCTTCCTTGATTGGGTGAGGGGAAGGGGGCATTTTCAGGGAAGAACAGCCCAAGGCACGTGGAAACAACACGAGGCTCATCTGCATATAAATGTCCTCCTGGAGATGAGAGTGGTACTTCTAGCATTGCAGTCCTTTCAAGGCTCTCTACCTCTGGGAACAATTGCAATTCAGACGGACAACATGTCAGTGGTCTGGTACATCAACAAACAAGGAGCAACCAAATTTTACCCCCTGTGTCGAGAGGCAATGAGAGTATGGCAGTGGGCAATCTCCTCCCAGCACTTTCTGTTAGCAATGCACATCCCAGGGAAATCAAGTGTGATAGCAGACAAGCTGAGCAGGGCAATCTTACTGCCTCATGAGTGGTCCCTAAAGCAAAAAGTAGCAGAAAGGATTTTCTGCATGTGGGGCCAGCCTTGCTGTGATCTTTTTTGCAACCCCAACAAACACAAAATGCAGCAGCTACTTTGCCCTAATTCTCAAGCTGGGGGAAGCCCCAAGGGATGCACTGGAGTACACTTGGCCCCTGCATCTCCTTTATGCATTTCCTCCCTTCCCTCTGATTCCCAAGGTATTACAGAAAGCAAAACTACTGGGAAGGACCATGATACGAATAGCCCCTTACTGGCCTCAGCAAATTTGTTTTCCCTTCCTCCAGCCTCATCTTTTGGAAGAACTCTGGATCCTGGACGCAGTTCCAGATCTGTTGACCCATTCATCAGGGGCTCTTCATCCTTCACTTCATTCCCTCAAACTGACAGCTTAGCTGCTCCAATTCCCACAATAGCCAGGATTTACAGCCTCTCAACTGAGGCCAAACGTATTATAACATCCTCTCATAAGTCATCTACCAGAAAGTTATATCTTAGAAAATGGAAGAGATTTTCTTTATGGGCTTCTCAGAATGATGTTGATCCTTATCTAGCTCCAATCCCATCTATATTGGAATTCCTAACTAAACTTTTCGACAAAGGAGTGGCTGCAGCTACCATTAGAGTTCAATTAGCAGCGATATCGAACTTTCATTTTGGTTTCCAAGGCTCCAATGTTATGTCGCATAACCTTGCTAAAGCTTTCCTTAAAGGTACCATTCATTTGAGGCCACCAATCAGAGCTCCAGTCATGCCATGGAATCTAAATTTTGATCTATCCAGAATCATGCTACCTCCTTTTGAACCAGCCTTGTCCTGTTCTTTGAAATTCCTTTCATGGAAGACTATTTTTTTAATAGCCATTACTTCTGCCCGGAGGATTTCTGAGCAGCAAGCCTTAACCATCAAATCTCCTTATCTGATTTTCCATAATGACAGAGTTTCGCTCAGAACTAATCCATCCTTCTTACCAAAAGTTTGTTCAGAGGCAAATCTTAACCAATCTATTGAGTTGCCAGTTTTCTTTCCCCAATACACAAATAGAATGGAACACATGCTGCACAAACTTGATGTTCATAGACAACTCTGATTTTACCTAGACAGAACAAAACAATTCAGGTCAACAGATCAACTCTTTGTTTCCTTTTCAGAGTCAAAGAAGGGTGCTTCAGTGACAAAAGTAACCTTGTCAAGATGGCTATCAGATTGCATTTCCTTCATTTATAATTCACAAAATGCACCCTTGCAGCAAAAAGTAAAAGCCCATTCTACTAGAGCTATTTCAACCTCATTAACCTTTTCTGCAAGGTTACTATTAGACTCTTTTTGTGCAGCAGCTACCTGGTCAATGCCTCACACCTTTATCACTCATTACAAAGTAGACAAGGCCTCCAGGGACAGGACCTCCTTTGGTTTCACAGTTCTGAGGAATATACTCCCGTGAGCCACCTGGGCTGTTATTGATTTTAATTGGATTACACAGTTGATTTTGATTTTGACATTAACAGCTTTATGGTCGTTCCTTACCAGGGGGGACAACACATGGGGGGTGTAGCATTTTCCCATATCTGTGAACATGAGGTACAGTATGTTGGAACCTCTAGGTTACATATTCACTGTTTGCTCAAGGGTGTTTGTATTTATGAAATCCAGGAATCTCTGTATCTGTAGATGTGAGGCAGCGTAGGAGTCCCAGTTTACAGAGGAGTAATTAATGTCTCCTATAAGTAGGCTGTTAGGTTGGATGGTAAGGGTCTTCAGCAGGTGTCTAAGTATACACTGTGAGCTTCTTGGAGAGTGACCTGTAACTGACTAGGATATGGCATGACATTTTCTCAATGGTGATCTATCTGCACATGGAAGAACTCAAGCTCATCATCCTGCCTAACCACCCTAGATGTACGCCTGTTACTGATGTGTATTGAGACACCCCCACCTTTAGTCCTTTGTGTGTGCAGCTACTAGTCTAAAAGTGTGCAAGACACTGAAACACTGTACTGCTGGGGTACTCTCTGCCACTTTAAGCCATGTCTCGGTAACTGCACAGATCTCTATATTCTCCAATGTGAGGAGGGCTTGGAGGGAGTGTAGTTCTTTTTATTAAGGCTGCTGGCATAGAGCAGTAACACCCAGATGTCCAGTTTTGTTGAATTTGCAATGTCAGTAGGTTTGTCAATTTGGCATTGTCTAAAAAAGATACTATGGGGGTAGCTAAAGTTTTAGTCACAATTTGAAAGCCTTGAGGGGAGAGGTGCAGACCATCCTTGGTAAAGCAATGTGGTCTGTTGACCATGTCCTCGCAAGCTGATAAATATTGGATCTCCTTAGAATAACAGCAGAAAGACAGTCAGTTGTTGATATCCAACATATTCTGCTCATGTTATGGGATCATCCTCACTGGTACATTGTATCATTGTATCATCCTCAGTGATACATTGTATCATTGTATCATTGTATCATCCTCACTGACAGTAATATGCTGCACAATGTTAGTTTCATACCAGCCTGAGAAAGGAAGTCTGAAAGCTCCATGTCTCTCTTCATATAGTCAAAGGAGGTGCATCTCAGGTCATTTACACCTACCTAGACTATGATGGAATTATACTGGCACCTCAGCCGCAATGACTTGACTGATTCTGGATCCAGATAAACACCTAACAGGTATCTTCTCCTTGTTCAGCCTGGTTAGAGGGGCAACAGTATATCTTACAATGGAGACCCCTATGATGAGCGTTCTGGGAAGTATGTTTGCTTTAATATATTCAACAGGTTTAAAATGCAAATGAGAAAAAGACACAATACAGTTAAGTGCTTGTACCCAGGAATCTCCCGAGCTGTTTTGTTGGTGAGCTGAGTCACCAGAACCGTCAGCACCTGTTTCTGAGGTCATTTCAGAGAATTCTCTAACCAACTGTGAAAATCTGGTCACTCAGACCGAGTTCCTGAGGTTAATGGACCTTGTAGAGTGGATTGCCGCAAATCAGCCACATCAGTACAATGTACTGAACACTAGCCTACCAGGAAATCAGCAGTAGTTCCTGGCAGAGGGAATCAACCAATCGCAAGGAGCGAATTCGACATCAACCAGGATTAGTAATGGCGGACCGGGGCTGAACAGCCAAGTTACGAGAGTTGCTGCTGCTTCTGTGGCTGTTAACAATACGAACGAATGTTTTGGAACAGGAAATAATGCATTTAACAACACTAAGGGTGACTTTGATTTTGAAACTTGGCTGGTAGCAATTAAATTTTTTAGAATCACAGCAGCCCAGTGCAGACTTTTACGGACACTTTAGTGATGTTTAAAAACAAGTTAATGCAACTGAAAGAGTTGCAAATGGAAATAGATTATCTGTATTAATGTTAGGAGAGTTCCAAAGGGGTTAAGAATTGTTAAATACCGCAATAATGTTGATGTGAACAGTAATTATCATAAAGAACTTATAGAATTGTTTAACAATTTTGGTATAGAGCTTTTAAAATTAATGGTTAGGAATTATACTGAACAGAGGGACAAAATGTTAAATGAAGTAAATGTTTTACATGTGAAACTAACTGCTGACTTGATGTTTGATGTTGAGAGGGTCAAATATGTTAACATTTTTAATGAGGTTGATAAACACTGTAACAAAGTTTTGGATAGGAAAATTAGAAAAATGAACAGAGATTTGAATGAATACAGGGAAGGAAGGGCGTATCCCTGCCCCCCCCCCAGGACTACAGAGACATTGAACAACGAGATGGGACATGAGAATTTGGAAGTTTTTAATACAGGAAATGAACCTACTCTAACAAGTTATGTGCAAGACCCTTTAGTCCCATTAGACAATCAACCCCACCCACCCAGGAGAAGCGAAAGGTTGGCAGAAAAACAAAGGGCCAACAACCACTGGGAATACAAGAATCCATACAACGTGGGCAGGTGGGGGGAACTCAAGGAGAGGGAATTACAAAAGAGTGCATTACAAGGACAACCAGTGGAATTAGGG
Organism: Protopterus annectens; assembly: GCF_019279795.1. Taxonomy (NCBI): domain Eukaryota; kingdom Metazoa; phylum Chordata; order Ceratodontiformes; family Protopteridae; genus Protopterus; species Protopterus annectens. The sequence goes on from NC_056747.1 coordinate 1,327,509,379, forward strand.
GGTCTGCAGGCAAGAGAAGACACAAGTCTAGTAAGGACACACTCGGGTATAGTTAACACTAAGAGTAATTTCTACATTTTAATTAAAATGATTTATTAGTTAATGACAACTACTTTCAGCTTTTTACTAAGGGATTTCAATATGTCCCTACTAGACCTTTAAGAACAGTGGACAGCCTCATAGAATTGAAATTGTTTGTGAGAAAAATGAATCTTAAATGTGTGTTTAGGGACACTAGGTTAGGTGAAAACTGAATGGTTAGGAAAAGTATTTATAATCCCCCCTTGAATCCAATTTTTAAAGTGTTTGAGGAATTAGTGGAAGGTGAGATTGGAAAAATAAATAGTAAACAGATAACAACTACTAATTTCTTGGAGACGGATAAAGAGCTGGTTAACATGTTAAAAAATAGAGGATGTAGGGTTATGAAACCCGACAAGTGGGGGGGGTGTTGATGGATGCCATTGACTATGAAACAAGCATGTTAGAAATTTTAAATGATGACAACAAGTACAGTGTGGTTTCCAGAAATGAGATTTTTATTGCTTATTCTAAAGTAGACTATAATATTAATGACCATTTTCTTCAAGGCACTATAGACAAGAAACTCTTGGAATATTTAACAGTAACTAGACCCAAGAAGCCAGTTGTTTTCAGAATTCCCAAAGCACATAAAAATATAGACAGATCACCCTTTAGACCTATTGTTGCGGGAGCAGGTTCCAAACTTGAGCCACTGGCCAAATATATAGATCAGATTTTGAAGAAATACATAATATCTTTGCAACATATTTTGAGGGATTCCTGGGACTTTTTAACTAAAGTTACTCAGGACAAATTTGAGGCAGAGCTACGTATGGCAACAATAGATGTTATAGATTTATTTCCTAGCAATCCCGATAACGAGGACCTGGAGTGGTTTCAGGATGTTTTAGTGGATGTGAAGTACTTAAGCAATGAGCAAATCAGTTTGATATTAGAGTTTATGGAAACAATACTAAGGAACAACCTCATGTTTTTTTTGCGGTGAATATTATAAACAAGAGAAGGGAGTTGCTATGGGGGCTGCATGCACCCCATTGTAGGCTAATCTTGTATTATACTATTGGGAGAGAAAATATATATTTGAAACACCATGGTATGATAATATAGTACTATATATTAGATTTTAGATGATATTTGTTTGTTTTGGAAGGGTACAGATTTACAATTAAGTAAAATTTTGGAATACATTGGTGCTACAACCCCTTTTTAGAAATTTACATGGAACACATCCAAAGAAAAAATAAATTATTTGGATGTGACCATATATAAGAACTTTAAGGAGAACAAATTTCAGTCTAAAATGTATCAAAAACCTATACATTCTAATGCTTATCTACACTATGATAGTGAACATCCATATAATCAGAAGAAGGGCATTATTAAGGGGCAGTTGATTAGGGCCTTGAGAATGTGTAGTGAAAATTCGGCATTTTTTGAAGAGATTAAATTAATGAAACAATTTTTTAATGAAAGGGGATACCCTAGAGCCCTTATAAATCAGTTAATTAAGGAAGTAAAAAAGCATAGAAGGGGGAAATATGAACCAATTTTGGGGAAGGAGTTAGTAGTTACCAATAGAAATGAAGGTGAACAATGTACACAATATGATTTAGCATTTATTCATACACATACTTTTTTTCAACTGATTTTGAGAATATTATTAAGAAATATTGGAGGGTATTGACCACAAATAATGAGATTAGTAAGTACATTCCCTTGACACCTGTGTTTATAAAGAAAAGTGACATGAATAATAAAGAAATGCTAGAGTACCATGAAACAGGGAATATGGTAGGGAGAACTCAGAAGAGGTGTGGTATGTACAAGTGTGGTTTTTGCCAACAGTGTGGAAACATTTTAGAACAAGAAGGTATTAACCTCCCTACACGAAAGTTTAAGATGAAGACTAAGGAACATTTTAACTGTAATAGCAAGGGAGTGGTATACATTAGTGTTTGTGAAATGTGTAGTAGTTTCTACATAGGCAAGACAGAGAGGCCTTTGAGAAGGCGTATATATGAGCATGTGTACGAGGTCTCCATGAAAAAAAAATACAAATGCACTGTACAGACACCAAAGAGAATGTACAGATAGTAACTTTAAGTTCTATGTTTGGAATAAGTAAAACAAGATGTAAGGGGTGGTTTATGGGAGGCCCATTTGGAATATAAAGTGTTATACTGGCAGTTAAAACTGGACGCAACCAAAGAACTTGAGGTAAATGACCCATTTGAGTATAAATAGAGTCTTAAAGTCAAGGGCAGCTAAATTATAAGAATAAGTGGTGCAGTATTAGTAGAAAATTGACCGTAATCAATATGTTTATTATTCTGGAACTGAGTTTATGCTAAAAACACTGTTTGTATTTAACAATTTTATTATATTTTATTTTCGTATATGCTTTAAGTATATATTTTAAGCATCAAAGTTGTTGATAGTGGAATAACATAGTAGATTGTTGTATGTTTAACTTAATGGATGACATCAGTTTAATTAATATTAATGAGATGAATTCATTGGGGAAACTTGTTTGAATTGTATAAAAGGGGTTACTACTTTAATATTCTTATGTTCTGATGAAGCTCGGGAGATTCCTGGATAAAAGAGCTTAACTGTATTGTGTCTTTATCTCATTTACATTTTAAACCTGTGGAATATATTAAAGAAAAGGTTTGTGACTTGACAGTGGTGTTTTGTGCTTTCAAGTATGTTTGCTTGCCTTAGGGGCTTAGTGTTTGAGGTTCCATTCAGAGTTGCAAAGTACGTGTGGTGTTAGGTGTTATTTTTTCTGAGTCTCTTTGGGCTTGCTGAGGCATAGTTTTAACAATAGGTGGTCTAGGTGATCTTTTCTGTTTAGGCAGATTGATTTTAAGTGTCTAAGCATATATTAGTCTATGCGTGTGTGTTTTGTGCTATGTGAAGTGGGTGTTATGTGTGTAGTTTTGACAACTTTTTGACAACCTAATGTGCACTTGTATGTGAGAATTTAGCCTCCAATTTCATTGTGTAAGTACACTTCTCACACACTGTGTCTGCTTCTTTAAGAATTAAGTGGTTGTCGGTAAACATGACACAATTGTCACATTGTCTCAAGATGCCATGTCCACCAAGCTGGCTACAGAGAAGTTAGGAAATTACATATCCATACTCTCCAGTCCTTTGATTGGTGAGCTACGGGGGTGTATTGGGGTTAGAAAGCTATTAAGGGTGCTTTCCTGATAGAGACTAATAACCGTGCTTTATTGGGGCAGATTATGCTAAACAGTGCTAAATTCTACTAACTTTAATGTTATCACAATACTGAATTCTACTAAATCTGTAGGCATTGTCACTGGATGACCAGCTAGCTACTCTAAGCTAGTCGGCACACAAGGTATTTGCACTATATTGCTGCTTTACAGGGTACAGTTTTATGAACCAGTCTTTCTAGGTGTGTGCTACAGTACAAGGCACTACTGACCCAGACAAACCAGGCAAACACCTGCTGCCACAAGATGAATAAACCCAATCCTAATGCAAAAGCATAGTACAAGAGACACACAGGTACAATGCTACCACAATCCAATTAAACATTTCCAATTGCTGTACTTCATACTAGACATGTTTCGTGTTTTATGCTATGTTTTGAGTTATTTTGTTCTGTTTTGTATCTATTGGAGCTATTCTTCCTACGCATCAGCTGAAAATGGGCATCTACCTAGTTGGACAACAAAAGTCAAATAAATAAATAAACAGCTGGCTGGAAATCCCTTCCTGAAGGTAATTTCAAGACAGTCTTACAGCAGTAACAGTGAGAGGAAGAACAATTTGTTTAATGAAAAAAACAGAAAAATGCAAATATAAAAGTAAGAAACAGTAGCAATCACTCAAAGTAACTTAAGCAAGTGTGATTTTTCAATCAAATGACATAACTTTGAATGGATACAAGTAGAACACATCTGGAATGCAGGCTAGGACTCCAAGCTTTGCTGAGTTCAAGGAAAATGAGTAAAAGACAATATATAGTAAAGGATGTTTACTCATGAGCAATACTGGTTTATTGGGTGGGCACTCAGTATCGTGAATCTATGGAGGAGTACATAAATACCTTATACAGCAGACAACAGCAATAAAAGGGGGAGGGAGGGACATTGGAAATCGGATTATCACAAGCAGTGGACGCCAGAGAGCCAGCCTTATAAAACCACCACATCAAAAGGGTGGGTGGGTTGGAAAAAATTAAAGGAACAAATAGAGAGACATTCAATCAAAAATATATATATATATATTGGAGCTCTGTCAGGAACTTTAGCTTAATATATTAATTAGAGATGGGTATGGGTCAAACACAAAATGGAACTTTAAGGAGGTAAATCAAATATGTAATATGAAAGCACTGAAGCACAACTGAAGCAAAAACAATTCTCTCAATATTAAACATCTACTACAGTTTAAGGCAATATTCTATGCAGAAATCTACCATTAACAGTGTTTATGGAAAAATGCAGTAATAAATGACTAAGGCTCAAATCTAGCAGTAGTATACAGTCCTGCCACAACTGTGAATTAACCTACAAGGCTATAGCACAGCCGGGTTTAAAATGCTAACTAATACCTTTCAGAAGTAATTCTACTCAAGGGAATAGAAGTGCAAAATAACATAGAAACACAATCTTCCCACAACTGCAAACTAAAATACAAGAATAAGATCCTAGAACAAACTACAAAATATGGAAATAAGCAGAAAAGTACTAAGTAGTACCACCTCTCAGATGACTTTAAGTGCAACTTAAATATTTAAGCAGAATTTAAATAATTCTCTTTCCCTGGCACACTCAACACTGGCGTGTTTCAAGGTTCACTTCTAGGCCCCCCTCCATTCTCCTTCATTATAAATGACCTCCCATTGAATGTTTTACTGTATGCCGACAACATTCTCCTAATTCAGGTTAGCAACTGTCCAAATACTTTTTAAAGCCAGTTACACCCCTCCTTCACCAAACTCTGTGAATGGACTTCAACTAATAAGCTATTAATAGACTATCAAAACAATGTAATGCTACTCCCTCCCCCTCACAAATTGCCTCAAATATCTGTAATTATTAGATCAGATTCCCAAAACAAGTGCATATCCACAGTCACAGAATACAAATTCTTATGCCTTACTCTTGAGCATTTTCTTACCACCTCTGTCCACAGAGATAATACTGCATATAAAGTCCTTTGTTATAGAATCTCACATTTCCTTTCACTTGTCATTGGATTAGCCATATCTAAACATGTTCTTCTCCCCAAGCTGGAATATAGTCTTCTTCAACTGACTTTTCATTGTTTCTCACGATACTGACTTCAGACTACTGTAAACAAAATCTGCAGATCTGCCCATTTAGCAGCCAACTGCACTCTTCATTGACGTCTACAGAATTTGGCTCCCAGTAAGTGAAAGATCTGCCTGCTAACTCAGTTAACTTATACAATTTTAAATGAAGGATACTGACCCCTGTTAAAAAGACTACTTCCCATTAGAAAACCAAGCTGCTCCCTTATAAGCTTGGCATAATGGTTAAGATATTTGCCTTACAGCCACAAGGCGCAGGGTTTGATTCTTACATGGATTACTAGGATAGGCTTAAAATGGCCCACAAGGAGAGTTAGACTAGTACTAACCTATAATCACATTTACCTTCATAGAACACTCTTTAAAACAGTATTCAGTGAAAGAGCATTTTCAAGGCTTGGACGTAAGAGGAAATTAAACACTTAAATATTTTAAAACAGCTATTGCTGATCAACACCACAGATGCACAGCAGTTGAACATTTTATAATTAATGCCTTGCAATTTTGTTATCTACTCATCTTTGTTCACTGGACTTATTATCACCTTGTATATCTGATCTACACAGCAGGCAATCATTATGTGCATGGTATGTCTTCTCAGTCATACAGTACTTACGTGTGTAAACTCCTTATATATATATATATATATATATATATATATATATATATATATATATGTGTGTGTGTGTGTGTGTGTGTGTGTGTGTGTGTGTGTGTGCGTGTGTGTGTGTGTATGTGTGTTTTCTACCTACTTCCACTGTATATATTCGCATATAATCTTACTCTCATAACTGTGCACATATGCTGTATTACTGGCCTATTGTATGTTTCTCTTATGCTGCCTTTTGCCCATTTGGGCCTGGGCTATAGCTGAACAAGGTCTTTGGACCAGACTACCCAGATAGAAAAATAAATAAAAAGACATGAGTAGCAGTATTAATTAAACTACCAGGTATATCATCAGGGCCCATTGGTAAAGTAGTGTTGGTCTTGGTTAGTACTTTTCAGGAGTGAGCTTGGTACTAAATGCATTTGTAAGGATATTGTAAATGTCAGTTGGGTCTGATTAGAAGACCCATTTATGAACAAGCTTTGAGCAATGCAGTGTATTATTTGTTAGTTTTCTGAAATAGCTGAAAAAGATAAAAAGGATTTATAATTATCTTTGGTTTCAGAGCCAGCCTAAATTCATTCATCCACTGAGTGACACATTATTCAGTCAGTCAGATGGCCAATTTCTCAATCAGTCATTCATTCACTTACTCACCCACACTAACTCACTCACCTGAGTCATTTAATCTCAGCATGACTCAGTCACTCATTTAATCAGTGAGTCACTCATCCAGTCTGTCACTCAGTTGTTCACAGTGTCACTCATTAACTCACTCATACTCATTCATTCACTCATTGACTGACTCACTCACACAATTATTCACACACCCACACTTACATATTCATACATTCACTGACTAACTCAGTAATTCACTCACTTGTTCACCCTCTCTAAATCTTTCCTTCACTTTAGCCAGCTCATTCATTCATTTGAACCCCTCGGTCACACTCATTCATTCATTTACCTACTCATTCACTAAGTCATGAGTCATGCAGTCAGGCACACAGTCACTCATTCACTCACACACTCACTCATTCACTGACTCACCTATACCCACTTATTCACTCAGTCATTCACTCACCCATTCATGTATTCACTGAATGACGCAGTCATATGGTCACGTAGTCAGCTGCACAATCACCCATTCACTCACTCACCCACCTTTTATTCAACCACTGAGTCACTTACAGACTCACTCACCAGAGTCATTCATGCTATGAACGCCTTATTCACTGACTCACTCAGTCACTCAGTGAGCTACTCATCCAGTCTATCACTCAGGTGTTCATTCAGTCACTCCTTAACTCTCTCACTCACAGTCACACAGTTATTCACTCACTCACTCACTCACTCACTCACTCACTCAGCCATACACACTCATTCATTTCACTCAGTGATGCAGTAATTCAGTCAGTTGCAGAGTCATTTGCTGAATAACTCATTCATTCACTCACTCTGCCACCCTCACTCAATAAATTCAGTCTCTCACCCAGAGTTACTTCAGTCACTTGTCAGTCATTCATTCCATAAACAACTCGGTGTCTCAGTAAGTCATTCCATCAGGTGTTAACTCAGTCACTCACCCACATTCATTCATCCATTTAGTTACATGATCTTCATTCATTCACTCACTCACTCCACCACCCTCATTCAGTCACTCATTAACTCACTCACCCACATTCATTCATCCATTTAGTTACATGATCTTCATTCATTCACTCACTCACTCCACCACCCTCATTCAGTCACTCATTAACTCACTCACCCACATTCATTCATCCATTTAGTTACATGATCTTCATTCACTCACTCACTCCACCACCCTCATTCAGTCACTCATTAACTCACTCACCCACATTCATTCATCCATTTAGTTACATGATCTTCATTCATTCACTCACTCACTCTACCACCCTCACTCAGTCACTCATTAACTCACTCACCCACATTCATTCATCCATTTAGTTACATGATCTTCATTCATTCACTCACTCCGCCACCCTCACTCAGTCACTAATTAACTCACTCCCTCACATTCATTCATCCATTTAGTTACATGATCTTCATTCATTCACTCACTCACTCCGCCACCCTCACTCAGTCACTCATTAACTCACTCACCCACATTCATTCATCCATTTAGTTACATGATCTTCATTCATTCACTCACTCACTCCACCACCCTCATTCAGTCACTCATTAACTCACTCACCCACATTCATTCATCCATTTACTTATATGATCTTCATTCATTCACTCACTCACTCCGACACCCTCACTCACTCACTCATTAACTCATTCATCCACATTCATTCATCTATTTAGTTACATGATCTTCATTCATTCACTCACTCACTCTACCACCCTCACTCAGTCACTCATTAACTCACTCACCCACATTCATTCATCCATTTAGTTACATGATCTTCATTCATTCACTCACTCCGCCACCCTCACTCAGTCACTAATTAACTCACTCCCTCACATTCATTCATCCATTTAGTTACATGATCTTCATTCATTCACTCACTCACTCCGCCACCCTCACTCAGTCACTCATTAACTCACTCAACCACATTCATTCATTCATTCATTCATTTAGTTGCATGCTATTCATTCATTCATTTACTCACATAAGATCTTTCATAGGTGGTTACCTGGCTATTGGCCCATGAGCCATTTTAAGCATATCCAGACTTACCCCAAATTTGCAAAAGTATTGCCAATGTGTTAATACCACAAGGAATTTTATGGTTATAATATAGGTTCCTACATCATGTTCACAGGCTGCCCCTGTCCATTAGGGACATAAGTGCCAAACCAGAGATAAATTAATGATTTCCTATCCAAATTATGTTTGAATGTGGTTAGGGGTGAGCTTTTGCTTCACATGAATGGGAAACCTGTTTCAGGGAAGGGGTAATCTTTGAGAGACATACTGTCCATCCAACATGTCCTGTTTATGTCACACATGAAGTTTAGATCCTTAGAATGTATATTTCTGATGTCATTTGTTTTGTGGATGTGCAACAATTTAATCAGTGTAGAATTAGAGGATGTCTTGTTGGCCAGGTATAGACCGTCATGCAACAGTCTATAAGAGACAGAGTACAGGTGTAGGGCTTTGAGATGGTCCACATAAGACATGTTTACTCCCTCTATTCTTTTTGTGAGGAACCTCTGTGGTTTCATAGAACAATAGCCTTCTTCGACCAGGATGTTACGCCCTTACTTATAAGTTGTGGAACACTGATTTTCTCACCACAGCAGACAGATGGTCATCAAAGGTTAAGTGACTGCCAATATGCATTGCCAGATCATTGACCAATGGGTCCACTTTTAGAGGTGTATTATCAAGGTTGTAACTTCCATGGGTGGCTGTCTTTCCAAAGGGTACAATTATACTTTTTTACATTGTGTTTTCGTCTCTGGTTCTGTCACCAGTCATTTGTCTGTGTCAGGCCCTCTTGAGTGGTATCTGTCTCTTTAGGGAATTCAATGACCATGACTAGTTTGTCATCTGCAAACGTGGACAGCCAGAGGCCATTGACATTTTGACTTCAGAGAAGTAGATGCCGAAAAGGAGAGGACCCAGCACTAATTCTTGTGGGACACTGGTAGTAATTGGCCTCTTTGAGGTGGTGTATTCTACTCTTACTTCTTGTGTCCTGTCTGTGAGAGAGCTTGCTATCCATTGGGTGATATGTGAGTTTATGCCTAACTGGGTAACTTTATCAATAATGTCCAAGTGAAGTATTGTGCTGAATACCTTGGCTGGATCGGGAAAGGCAATGTGCACTGATTTGCCCTAATTCATAACTTTAGTGGCCTTCTCAAAGAACTACACCAGGTTAAGTAGGCATGACCTGCCTGTAAATTTCCGCAGATGCATGATAATTCTTTCCATGGCCTTTCATATGAAACTAATCAGACTTATGGGTCTGTAGTCCACAGCCTCACACTCATTCATTCACAAAGTGACAATGTCATTGAGACATGCAGTCAGTTTCTCAATCACTCATTCATGCAATCACCATTCATTCACGCACCCGAGTCATTTATTCCTTGAGTGATTCAGTCACTCACTCACTCATTGAATCACTTGCCTAGACTGTCACTCAGATGTTCACGCAGACAATCATTAAGTCTCATCCACAAACACTCACTGACCCATCCACACTCATTCATTCACTCAGTCACTAATGCTCTTTCATTCACACATTCACTTACTGACCCTTGCATTCACTAAGTCACATATTCATGTAATCACCCACTAAACTCATTCATTCATGCAGTCATTCACTCACTGACTCATGCAGTCTCCCACTCATTCATTCACTCATCTACTCCAAACCATTCCTTCACTGAATCCAATCATTCATTCACTCAACCACTACGTCACTCATTCACTTATGTAGTCACTCACTCACTCACTTGCACTCATTCAATCAGTCACTTATTCAGTCATTCATATACTTATTTATTTATTTAACATTTGTTAACCGGGAAAGTCCGACTTGGAACGAAGCCAATTTTCAGTGGAGGCCTGGAAAGAAATGCTCCAGACACATATCTTTGTAATGTGGAGGAAACCAGAACACCTAGAGGAAACTCACATGAACGCAGGGAGTTCATGCAGACTCCATACAGAAGGCACCCCAGCCGAGAATTGAACCGGAGAACCTCTTGCTATGAGGCAACAATGCTACCGCTGCGTCCTCCATCCACATTTATCCATCCACATTCATTCATTCACACAGTCCCTCACTAACTCGAGTAGTGATTCACTCATTCATTCACTCACCCACTCCAATCCATTCCTTCACTTAATCCAACTCATTCATTCACTTATCAGTCACTCAGCCACACTCATTCATTCACTCACACTGTCGTCATGCAGTCACACACTCATTCACGCACCAGTGCTCATTCATTGAGTCAGTACTGTGGTCATTCAGTCACTCATCCACACTGATTAACACAATATTCATTCATTCAGTCACAGAGTTAGTCACTCTGTCACACCCTTACTCATTCATTCACACTAATTCTTTCACTCATTCACTGACTCAGTCATTCACACACTTACTGTGTCCCACTAGCACTTATTCATCACACAGTTACACTCCCTGACTCATTCAGTCATTCACCCACTGACTCACACACTCATTAATTCACTCACCCACACTCACTCATGCACTAACTCATGTGCTAACTCACCTCTCCACACTCATTCATTCATTCCTTCATGCAGTCATTCACTCACTGAGTCTTGCAGTGGTTCACTCACTCACCTACTCCAGTTCATTCCTTCAGTGAATCCAACTGCTTCGTTCACTTATCAGTCTCTTAGTCACATTCATTCATTCACTCCTTCAGTCAGTCAGGCATGAAGTCACTCACTCACTCACTCACTCACTCACTCACTCACTCACTCACTCACTCACTCACTCACTTACTCACTCACTCACTCACTCACTCACTCACACTCCTTCATTCACTCATTTACTGATCCACCCACTTACTCACCAACCCATTCATTTATTCAGACTCATTCACTCACTGATTCACAAAGTGATTAACTCACTCATTTACACACTCTAAACCATTCCTTTACTGAATCCAATTCATTCATTCACTCAGCAACACTTTCATTCACTCACTCACTTTGTTACTCACTTAGTCACACAGTCTTGCAGTCATTCACTTACTCACCTACCCACATTTATTTATTCAGAGGTTGCTTCGTCAGATTCATGGTCATTCAGTTACTCATTTACTCCCCCACCCTCATTCATTCACTAAGTATATAGCTCAGCAAGCTCCTGCCTGGTGTTCTGCAGAGTTCTACAGCAGCAGAGAGACAAAATAGAGACTTTAGAGTGATTAAGTATCATTTTCTGCATTTTCTTGCTGCCTTTAGCTAATTCCGCCTAAAAGGCTGATTTTCTAGAGTTTCTGTGATTTAAAAAGCTTGTTTCAGCTACATATCATACTTATTTTACTGCCTGCACTTTAACAAAGTCATTTTTGTGTTTAAATTACCTAACTGTTGTAGGCTACACACTCAAGTGTGATAGCCATTTCTGTGTATTTAAAGTGTTTTTTTTTTATTGTATCTACTTTATTTTCTGAAAAAATATATATATACTTGTTTTCCCGCCTTTCTAAGCTAGTTTAGTCCAGTTTTCAGGTTAGTGCTGAATTCAGGGCTGTGTTACAAGTTTCTGTGTTTGCCCATACCTTACTTGGATAGAAGGAAGTTTCTCTGTTCACTGTGAGAGAGGGAGCTTTAAGCAGCCTATCTGTCCCTGGAGGAGTGGTTTCAGCCCAGAAATTAGTAGTTTATTGGCCATTTTGGGTTAATTTCTATATCTTTCATTTCCCTGCTATAAAATCCACATTTGTTAGGTTTGTGTGCTATTATACAATGCCTCCTCTAAAACGTGCACGCTGATTGGCCAGCCCAACCAGCGTGCCCGTTGTAAATCCCTCAATATACTAACGGAAAAAGGTCCGGTCGCCCGGACTTTTTCCATTAGTATAAAACACTGTCTTGCTATGTTAAAAGAGTTTAACATAGCGACAGGATTTAAAAAGCAACAGATCTCCGTTGCAAAGCTGTCTCGCTATGTTAAACTCCTTTAACATAGCGATTAATAGTAAGCAACGGAGATCTTGCGATCTCCGTTGCTTTTTTTAAACCTGTCTCGCTATGTTAAATGAGTTTAACATAGAGACAGCTTTAAAATAAGCAACGGAGATCTCCATTGCTTATTTTAAAGCTGTCTCGCTATGTTAAACCCATTTAACATAGCGAGATAGAAAAGCAACGGAGATCTTGCGTTCTCCGTTGCTTTGCCAACTCTGATGTACTGCGTAGGCATGCGCAGTACATCAGAACTGCATGAACACCAGACAGCTGCGGAAGGGCAGCAAGAGGCATTATACAATGCCATTATTTAAGAAAAGTAATTATTTCTTTTCTTAAATAATGTCATTGTATAATAGCAATAACACACTTCTGGGTGTGGGTAATGCTGGATTTACCCACGGTTGTCTTTGTTTGGTAAACCACGCCAACCGTGGGTAAATCCAGCATTACCCACACCCAGGCGTGGGTTATTGCTATAGTATACAGCTCAGCAAGCTCCTGCCTGCTGCCCTGCATAGTTCTACATCAGCAGAGAGACAAAAGAGAGACTTTGGAGTCATTAAGTATTATTTTTCTGCATTTTCTTGCTGCCTTTAGCTAATTTCACCTAAAACGCCAATTTTCTAGAGTTTCTGTGATTTAAAAAGCTTGTTTCAGCTACATATTGTACTTGTTTTACTGCCTGCACCTTAACAAAGTCATTTCTGTGTTTAAATTACCTGTTTAACTGTTGTAGGCTACACATTCAAGTGTGATAGCCATTTCTGTCCATTTAAAGTGTTTTTTTATTGTATCTGCTTTATTTTCTAAAAAAATAATATATACTTGTTTTCCTGCCTTTCTAAGCTAGTATAGTCCAGTTTTCAGGTTAGTGCTGCATTCAGGGCTGTGTTACAAGTTTCTGTATTTGCCCAAACCTTACTTGGATAGAAGGAAGTTTCTCTGTTCACTGTGAGAGAGGGAGCTTTAAGCAGCCTATCTGTCCCTGGAGGAGTGGTTTCAGCCCAGAAATTAGTAGTTTATTGGCCATTTTGGGCTAATTTCTATCTCTTTCATTTCCTTGCTATATAACCCGCATTTGCAATGATTTTGTACTAGTATACAGCTCAGCAAGCTCCTGTCTGGTGCCCTGCAGAGTTCTACAGTAGCAGAGAGACAAAAGAGAGACTTTGGAGTGATTAAGTATAATTTTTCTGCATTTTCTTGCTGCCTTTAGCTAATTCTGCCTAAAACGCCGATTTACTAGAGTTTCTGTGTTTTAAAAAGCTTGTTTCAGCTACATATTGTACTTATTTTACTGCCTGCACTTTAACAAAGTCATTTTTGTGTTTAAATTACCTGTTTAACTGTTGTAGGCTACACACTCAAGTGTGATAGCCATTCCTGTGCATTTAAAGTGTTTTTTGATTGTATCTGCTTTATTTTCTGAAAAAAAATATACTTGTTTTCCTGCCTTTCTAAGCTAGTTTAGTCCAGTTTTCAGGTTAGTGCTGAATTCAGGGCTGTGTTACAAGTTTCTGTGTTTGCCCATACCTTACTTGGATAGAAGGAAGTTTCTCTGTTCACTGTGAGAGAGGGAGCTTTGAGCAGCCTATCTGTCCCTGGAGGAGTGGTTTCAGCCCAGTAATTAGTAGTTTATTGGCCATTTTGGGCTAATTTTTATCTCTTTAATTTCCCTGGTATAAAACCCACATTTGCGTGGTTTTGCGCACTGGGCAGTGCCGGTTAGCTAGGGTATAACTATTCCCGGCTCCACAAAGTCTACTCTTCAATTTTTCCCTTGGAACTAGAAAAACTTTCAACTTAAGCACTCAAATCATTCACTTCTCACCCCTGCACTTGCCCAAAACTCATAGCAAGCACTAATAAACCTTAGCACTAGACCCCCCTATACTGTAGAGAAGGACAAGGCTCTCTATTCAACCTTACCAGCCAATCAGTAAAGCAGTTCACTGTACCTATCCAGGCATGTGCAAAGGGCAGGTTCAGGCATACTCTCCAGTCTAACTGGTGAATCTGGGCATTTTGAGGCAATGTTACAATTGCCTCATGTACACAGACAACCCTCTCCTCCTTCCACCAAACACTAATACATGCGAGAGATGCAATTATACAGCCAAACTGGAAGCTAAGCTCTCTCAACCCAAGACTGGACCAGACAGTCAAGAGGAGAAGGGAATTACTTGCATCACACCACTATTCTCACATAGAACTATGAAACCAGCACTGGCAAAAAACACACATAAATACACAAAAACATACTCCGAGGCTCTAAATAAAAATCTGCAAAAGCAACAGAGACCTCCAAAGCAGACATCAAAGCAACCTCCACCCCCCAACACAAACCATGAAACACATACTTCACAAAACCACAGTGCCACACAATCACAGCCCTTAAGGCAAAATAACATACCCAACACACTAGTAATAGGTGACTCTATAGTCAGGCACACTGACGTCCCATTCACTAGGCAAAGGTTACTGTTAGTTGCCTATTGGGTGCCAGGATCCGCCACCTAACACAAGCACTCAGGTCACTCCAGAACAAGTACAAATATGACTCTGTCATTGTCCATGTTGGTGTGAATGACCTGAGCCGTACCTCCCTGGACTACATGAAAAGAGACATGGAGGAGCTCTCTGATCATGTAGCCCAGGCTGGTATGACCCTGACCCTGAGTAGCATCCTGCCCTCACCAAGAATGATACCATGGTATAGAGAAAAAATTATCAATTTCAACAATTGGCTAAGCTTCTGGTGTCATTCAAAGGGGATCCAGTGTCTGTCAGCCTGAGATGACATGCTCGACAAACCACGCTGCTTTGCTAGAGACAACTTGCACCTGTCACCCTTATGCTTTTGAATACTGGCCAAGGCTCTTGCCACCCCATAGTGCCTTTTTTAGGCAAGGCTCAAAAGACAAGCCCACTGCCGTAAATAGCACAAGTAACAAAAAACTGAGGGTAATGCTGCTCAATGCCAGAAGTCTAAACCTCAAAATGCACGCACTCGAGGCACTCCTCATTATGGATAAAATCGATATATGTGCAGTAACAGAAACCTGGTTTAAGGCTCCAGAGAGCACCCCAGCACTACCAGGCTACAACTCATACCATACATTTCGGCCACAAAACCCGGACCGAAATACAAAAGGCAGGAGAGTATCCATATTCATCAAGGATACCCACACCCCCAGGTTAGTGGCACAGCACGATGCTTCAGAGATCATCCACGTGCAACTAATAATGGGCAAAACTGCTATTCAAATTATAGCTTGCTACAGATCACCCACCATGTCCCAGGACCCTCACTCCACATTCCTGGAAACACTGGGAAACATAAAGGTCCTACCAAACACCCTGATATTGGGTGGTTTCAATTATCCAAACATTAACTTAGAGAACTACTCAAGTACGAACTCCCTGGCCCAACATTTCCTAGAATTTATAAACTCAAATGCCCTGGATCAACTGGTTAACACCCCCACCAGAGGTGACAACATATTGGATCTGGTCATCACCAACATGGGCGACCGATGTCCCACACTGGAGGTCAGCCCCTCGCTGGTTAGATCTGACCATAAACTAATCACTCTGGATATCCATATTCTGCCACCACCCACGGTCAAAGAAACCACCGTAAAAACTTTTCAAAAGCAAACTTCACGTTACTTAAGACCGAGGTGGGCAGTTTCAAAGCCCCCATGCTAAAGGATAACGTTGTCCAAGCTGTAAAATCCTTTACTAATGCACTCTACGGGCAACTACAAGAATGCATGGATCGTGCTATCCCAAAGAAAACCAAAACTCACTCCTCCAAGAAAAGGAAACCAGTCTGGTGGACCCCTGCCATAAACAAGCTACACAATAGAAGGAGGAAACTAGTACAGAAAAGAGTAAAATCCCAAGAAGGGAAGACATCCCTGATCAGTATCAGCAAGAAACTACGTTCCCTCATAAAATCATCCAAGGCGAGCTTCGAAAGAAAAATTGCCAAGGACTCCAAAGATAACCACAAGGCATTCTTTACCTATGTCAAGAATCTAAGTGGCAATTCTCAGATCTGCTCAGAGTTAGTGCAGAATGGCACAAAATACACTGAACCAACTGATATAGCCAACATCCTGGCAGACAGGTTCAGTGCAAACTTCACCCCCCTCTCACCCCCAAAAGGGCCCATAACTATACCAGAATAATGTAGTGCCCCTGAAATCACAGGCATTCAGGTTAAAACAGCCCTTTCTAAAGCCAAAAACACAGCATCAATTGGACCGGACAGTGTCCCAGGCTGTGTCCTACACAAGCTCAAAGATGAACTAACCCCCTCACCTAAAGACACTGTTTAAACTCAGCCTCTCCACAGGCTATGTGCCCACAGAGTGGCACACAGCAATGGTTATTCCGCTCCACAAAGGTGGAGCCATAACAGACCCCAGGAACTATCACCCTATAAGCCTGACTAGATTGATCTGCAAAGCTATGGAGCACATCATCATGGATCTCATTAACAGAGACACTGGAAACCTCCAAACACTGGACCCAAACCAGTTCGGCTTTGTTAAGGGCAGATCATGCCTCCTAAACCTGTTGGACTTCTATGAGACAGTTACCAAGGCTATAGATGAGGGAAAGGTGGTCCACACAGCCTACCTAGACCTCGCAAAGGCCTTTGACACTATTCCCCACTCAGGTATTATAATCAAGCTCACCAGCCTGAACATAAACCCGTACGTCATGAGATGGGTTGCCAACTGGCTCACGGACAGAACCCACATGGCAAGAGTTGCAGGAGCTAGGTCTGACTCTAAACCTGTTACAAGTGGTGTTCCCCAGGGCTCAGTCCTAGGACCCCTCCTGTTCGGCATATACTTCTCAGAGGTACAGGCAAGCACAGGAGGACTATGGCTCACCAAGTTTGCAGACGACTGCAAACTAGGGGCTATAATTGACTCTCCGGCTGACACAGACATCCTCCAAAAGGGTCTCACTGAGACAGATACCTGGTGTCAAAACCATGGTCTCAAGCTAAATACCAAAAAGTGCATAGTCATCCTCTTTGGAAAAAACAAGGTATCCACAAACTACCACATAGGTGGTAGCCCCCTAAATACAGAAGACGTAATAAGGGATCTGGGGACCAAGTAGATAGTAACCTCTCCTTTGATAATCACATTGCCAAAGTGGTTAGAAAATCCTTCTATGTTGCCCACCTAATCACAAAAGGGTTTGCATCCAGATCGAAAGAGGTCATTGGGCCCCTCTACGCATCACTCATCAGACCCATCATAGAGTACAATGCCCCATTTGGGATGTACCTTATAAGACACCTGCAACAACTGGAAAGACCACATAAGTTCCTCACCAAGAGGATCACTGGCCTCAAGCAGATGCCCTATGCAGCTCGACTGAAGATACTCCAGCTGTACTCAGTTGCATACTGCCTACTCAGAGGTGATCTCTGCCTGACATACAAGGCCATGTCCAACCCAGAATTGATGGACATGCTCCACCTAAAGAAAACCATATCCCTTCGAGCCACACGCTCCAGGGATCTAAACCTCACCACAACAATAAATAGGACATCCTGGAGGGATAGATTCCTGTCCCAGAGACTTCCCATGCTCTGGAACAAGATTCCAATCTACATTAGGCAGAGCTCCTCGCTAAGCCTCTTCAAGAGAAATCTTGATGAGTGGATGGGAAACAGAAAGTTTACCCCAGAGATCACTTCAATGGCTCTGCTGGACAGAGGCACAGGAAACTAATCTAAGGGGGCGGCGAAAGCCAACACATTCCAGCTAGGCTTATAAATGCCTTCGGGCAGATAGCCTAGTACCTACCTATGAGCCTATGAAGTCACACAGACATTCATTCAGTCATGCAATCATTCACTCACTCATCAACCTCCCCACACTCATTTATTTAGTCATGTAGTCATTCAGTCAGTCATGCATTCACTCCCCCACAGTGACACAGTCAGTTAGTTGTGCAGTCAGTTGCTCAGTCTTTCATTCATTTACCATTCACTTACTCACCTACACTGAGTCACTCACTCAGTTATTCGCCCATTCACCCACGTTCACTCAGTCACTCACTCACTCACTTGAGTCGACTCAAGTCACTCACTGAGCCACTGTTTTTCACTCAGTCATTAACTCATTAATTGACTTGTCCACACTCATTCATTCACTCAGTCACTCACACACTTAGCCACCCGCCCACACTCGTTTAGTTATTCACTCACTCACTCATATAATCTCTTACTTACCCACACCAACCCACTCCTTCACTGAATCAAACTCATTCTTTCACTTACCAATCACTGAGATCAACTTATTTATTTACTCACTCACTCACTCACTGATATATTTATATAGACACATCGTCACTCACTCATTCGCCCACCCACACTCATTCATTCATTCAGTCACGTGGTCATTCAGTAAGTTACTTGGTCATTAAGTCTGGTAAGTAGTCATTAACACATTCATTCACTCAACCAGCTCAGTCATTCACTCAGTCACCTACTCCAAACCATTCCTTAATCCATCTCATTTGTTCACATATTAATCACTGAAACACACACATGTATTTACTCACTCACTCACTTGTTCACTCACTCAGCCATGCATTCATTCAAACATGTCATCACTCACTCATTTACCCACCCACACTCATTCATTCAATCAGCCTTTGACTCTGTCACTCCAAACCATTCATAGGTTCATAGGCAGGTACTAGGCTATTGGCCCTAGGGCCTATACAAGCCCAGCCAAAAAGGTACCCTGGCTTTTGCCACCCAAGAAAATTATTTTCCTGTGCCACTGTCGAGCAGAGCCACAGAAGTGAACCCCGGGGTGAATTTGCTATTTCCCATCCAATCAGGAGCTTTGTTTGATATAGATAGGTAGTTTATTCCAGATTATGGGAAGTCTCTGGGACAGGAATCTATCCCTCCGGCATGTTCTGTTTATTGTGGTGACAAGGTTTAGGTCCCTAGAGTGTGTAGCTCAGAGGGATTGGGATCTTTTTAAGTGGAGCATGTCCAACAGCTCTGGGTTTGATACAGCTTTGTATGTTAGGCAGAGATCACCTCTGAGTAGGCGATATACAACAGAGTAAAGCTGGAGTTTTTTGAGATGGTCTGCGTAGGGCATCTGTTTTAGGCCAGTAATCCTCTTTGTGAGGTATTTCTGCAGCCTTTCCAGTTGTTGTAGATGTCTTGTGAAGTAAATACCAAAAGGGTCGTTGTACTCTATAATGGGTCTAATGAGTGATGAGTAGAGGGGAACAATGACCTCTTTTTTTCTGGATGAGAAACCTTTTGTAATGAGGTGTGCCACGTAAAAGGATTTCCTGACTACGGTGGCGATGTGATTATCAAAGGAGAGCCTACTGTCCACCTGTGTCCCAAGGTCTCTTATCAATCACTCAGTCACACTTATTCATTCACTCAACCACTTAATCACTCATTCAGTTTTGCAGTCAGTCAGTCATTCATTCGCTCACCTGTATTCATTCCTTCAATCTGTCACATGGTTATTCAGTCATTTGCACACTAATTCACTCATTTACACTCATTCGTTTACTCACCATTCAGACACAGTTATTCATTCATTCGCTGACCCACTCAGTCTCTCACTCATGCAATCATTCTGTCACATAGTCATCCACTCAGTCACCCACACTCAGTCAGTCAATCACTTAGTCATTCAGGTGAGTGGTCATTCATTCATTCAGTCACTCACTCACACTCATTCATTCACTGAGTCATGCAGTCATTCATTCAGTCACTCACTCAACCCACCCACACTCATTCATTTAGTCACTCGGTCCTTTATTTCAGAGGCTGACAGGTTATTACTTGGCTAATGACTACTAGGGCCTTTATAAGCCTAGCTGTGCACCCCCTCAATTTGTCCCTGAGTACTTTGAGTGTCTTTTGGGGGTATGTTAACTGGAGAACATTTAATTACTTACAACCTCTGTCCATCAGAGACATGGGAGCCAGACCAGGGGTGCATTTGCAATTTCCCATTTAACTGTTGAAGGTCTTGTTTGAATAGGGTCAGGAATGAACTCTGCTTCACATTGATGGGGAGCCTATTCCATAACATGGAGATCCTTTGATTCACATATCTGTCCCTCCAGCATGTTCTGTTGATGTCACAAGTGAAGTTCAAATCCTTGGATCTCGTGTTTCTAGTACTGTTTGTTTTGCTAATGTGCGAAATATCAATCAGGGCAGGATGTGAGGATGCCTTATAAGCCAGGCGTTGATCACCTCTCAGCAGTCTGTAGGTCATTGAGTACAAAGACAGGGCATTTAGGTGATCTATGGAAGACATAGTATTCATGCTGTAGATTCTCCTGCTGAGAAACCTTTGTGGATGTTCCGACTGTTGCAAGTGTCTGGTTAGGTACATGTCAGAGGGGACATTTTTCTCAATGACGAGCCTGATAAGGGCTGAGTGGACTTCCTTGGACCTGGATACCATACCCTTACCTAGAAGTTGGGACACACATAAACATTTTCTGACTATCTTTGCTACGTGATGGCCAAAGAGCAGATTACTGACTACATACATTCCTAGATCTCAAACTACCAGATCAACTCTTGGGGGGATTTATTGATGGAGCAATTAACCTGGGTGAACAATTTCCCAAAGGGAATTATAAAGTAATTTTTGGGTTTGGCACCAGTCATTTGTCTGTGTTAGACCCTCTTGCAAGATGTTGGTGTTGTGGGGGACTCTACGGTATGTCTCAATTTACAGTCATATACAAACTTAGCAAGCCAAAGGCCTTTATTATTAACCTTGATGTCTGAGAAGTAGATGCCAAACAGGAGTGAGCCCTTTGGTACTCCACTGGTGACTGATATCTTGGTGGAGGTGGTCTCACCAACCCTGACTTCCTAGGTCCTATCTTTGGGCCAGCCAGCAAGGCATTGAATTATGTAGGGATTTATTCCTAGTTCAGAGTTTGTCAACAATGCCTGTATTAGAAAAATGCCTTGGCAAAGTCCAAGTACGTGGTATGCAATGTTTTACCCACATCCATTGCCTTGGTGACCTTCTTAAAGAACTCGGCCAGGGTAAGCAGGCATAACCTTCTCTTAACAAATCCAAACTGGGATGCATCTAGGGTCTATAGGTTGCCACTCTCCTTGTTGATCATATCTATGATAATTCATTCCATGGCTTTATATATTAGATTTGTCAGACTGATCGGTCTATAGTTTCTGTGGTCAGTTTATGGTCCGCCGTTATGAAGAGATAGCAATTGCAGGCCTACATTCACTTGATATGTTACCTGTTCTGAGACTGTAGTTGGAGTGCCTCAAGTGATCCTGATAGGTCATGTTTTAGACTATTCAGGAGACAATCAGGGATATTAATCGGGCCCCATTGTGGCAGTATGTTTTGGCCTTAGCAAGCATTGCCAGAACCTGATCTCTGCTAATAGTTGGGTGGACTATGCTAGAAGGAATTTCACAAGGACAGTTGGGGGGAGTGAGGGCTGAGGTTTAAGCTGAATTTATCACCAGTAAATTTGCTATGTCTCCATGATCAGTGAAGGTGTTGTCATTAACCACCAGTTTGGCACACTGTTGTGTGTTACCTTTAAGGTTGCAGACATAGCTGAAGAAGGCTTTATGATTCTCTTTAGCATGAGAGACTATCCTGACCTCAAACTTAGCCTTGTTAAACTTAATTATATCTCTTAGTTTCTTGTTTAGCTGAATTACAGAACGCTTTTCTTTGTGAGAGCTGCTCTTTCTGATTTTGGCCATGACTTTTTTTTGTTATATACCCAAATGAGGTGAGGATTCCACCAGTGGGGTTTGTTCCTGCCATTTGTTTTCGGCTTACTTCCGGTAGATACTGCAGCCTCTATGCAGAACTTTACATGTTATTACAGGATTTCTGTGAATAATTCTGCATAGGCCACTGGGAGCCTTGAATTTTGACAAATTTGGCTTGATAGGATGTAGTTGGGCTTTCAGAGTTGATTTTGTATTTTGAAGGAGACAGCTCTGTGATCCAACCTCACTAGTGAGGATGTGACACAGGAGAGGGGAGAGCAATGCTTTCCCATGTCGATGAGTACAAGATCCATCCAGTATATTTGATCCTCTGATTGGAGAGTGCACTATCTAGTCCAGGGTGTTTGTGTTAATAAAGTCCAGGAAGCTTTGTGCCTGTGAGTTTTAGGCAGTGTATGTTTCCCAGTCTATAGATGGGTAGTTAAAAATCACCCATGAATAGGTTATCTGGTTGGATGGTGAGTGGATTGTGAGTGCCTCTAATAGGTCAAGGTAAGAACTGTGAGACTCTTGGGGCACAGATAGTAACCTCTAGCTAGCTAGGATATAGTAAAGGGCCATATCTATGGTGGGTTGCATGTGGATGAACTCCATGGCATCATCCTGTTTGACCACCCTGGAGGTATATTTCTCACTAACGTAGACTGAGACATTTCCACCTTTATTCCATGTATAGGTTCATAGGTTCAAAGGTAGGTACTAGGCTATTGGCTCAAGGGCCTACATAAGCCTAGTCAACAAGGTTCCCTGGCTTATGCCACCCAAGAAAATTATTTTCCTGTACCACTGTCGAGCAGACACAGAAGTGATCCCCGGGGTGTATTTCCTATTTCCCATCCACTCATCAAGATTTTTCTTGAAGAGTGCTAATGAAGAACTTTGTTTGACATAGATGGGTAGCCTGTTCCAGAGTATGGGAAGACTCTGGGACGGGAATCTATCCCTCCAGCATGTTCTGTTTATTGTGCTGACAAGGTTTAGGTCCCTAAAGCATGTAGCTCGGAGGGATTGGGATTTCTTTAGGTGTAGCATGTCCAACAGCTCTGGGTTTGACATAGCTTTATATGTTAGGCAGAGATCACCTCGGAGTAGGTGATATGCTATGGAGTAAAGCTGGAGGTTTTTGAGGTGGTCAGTGTAGGGCATTTGTTTGAGGCCAGACTACTGTGACGATGTGACTATCAAAGGAGAAACTACTGTCCACCTGGGTCCCAAGGTCTCTTATCACACATTCGGTGTTAAGTAGATTGCTGCCTATGTGGTAGTTCATGGGTACATAGTTTTTACCAAAGGGGATGACACTGCACTTTTTGGCATGGAGCTTGAGGCCATGGCTCTGACACCAGGCATCTGTCTCAGCAAGGCCCTTCTGTAAGATGTCCACATCATTTGGGGACTTGACTATTGCTCCTAGTTTGCAGTCATCTGCAAACTTCATTTGCCAGAGGCCTTCTGTGTTAGCCTGTACTTCAGAGAAGTAGATACCAAACAGGAGAGGTCCCAGGGTGGAACCCTGTGGTACTCCATTTGTCACTGCTTTGAGGTCAGATTTGGAGTCTGCAACATTTACAGTGTGGGTTCTGTCAGTGAGCCAGTTGGCAACCCATCTTGTGACATAGAGATTTATACCTAGTTTAGTGAGTTTAGCTATAATTCCAGAATGGGAGATGGTGTTAAAAGTCTTGGCGAGGTCAAGATAGGCTGTGTGAACCACCTTACCCTCATCTACGGCTTTGGTGACTGCCTCAAAGAAGTCGATCAGATTCAGGAGGCCTGATCTGCCTTTCACAAACCAGAACTGGGTGGGATCCAGAGTTTGGAAATTACCAATGTCTTTTTTTATGAGTTCCATGATGATACGTTCCATGGCCTTGCAGACCAGGCTTGTCAAGCTAATAGGTCGATAGTTCCTGGGATCAGTGGTGGCTCTCCCTTTGTGAAGTGGGATAACTGTTGCTGTGCGCCATTCAGTGGCACAAAGACTGATGTGAGGCTATTATTGAACATGGTGCTTAAGTGGGGAGCCAGTTTGTTCTGAAGTTCGTGTAAAACGCAGCCTGGGATGTTGTCTGGTCCCATGGATGCTGTGTTTTTGGCTTTAGAGAGTGCAGCTTTTACCTATGTAGTTGTGATTACAGGGACTCTGCATTCTTCCTGTATAGATATGGGCCCTTTAGGGGGTGAGGGGGAGGTAGAGTTAGCACTGAACCTATCGGCCAGGATGTTGGCAATATCAGTTGGTTCTGTAATTTTTGTGCCGTTGTGCTGTAACTCAGAGCAGATTTGGGTGTTGCCATCGAGATTCTTGACATAGCTGTAGAATGCTTTGTGGTTGTCCTTAGAATTAGTGATGATTTTGTTTTTGTAGCTAGCTTTGGAGGATCTTATAAGGGATCGCAGCTTCTTACTGAGGCTGACCAGGGAGCTCCTCCACTCATGGGATTTTACTCTCTTTTGCAACAGTTTCTTCCTTCTGTTGTACAGTTTGTTTATGGCAGGGGACCACCAGATTGGCTTCCATTTTTTGGAGGATTGCATCTTGGTTCTGTTTGGGATAGCACGATCCATGCACTCGTGTAAGTGCTATGTGCTATTGTTAGTCCAAATGTGTGCAAGGCACTATAACCTTGCATTGCCAGGATACTTTCAAAGGCTTTAAACCATGTCTAAGTAATGGCACAGATTCTCCATAGTTAGGAGGGCTTATAGATGATGGAGTTTTTTGCTTAGGCCCCTAAAATTGACCAGTAACACCTTAAGGCTTCTTTGAGTATTGTTTGCTGGGTTGATTGTTTTGTCATTTTGGCATTGCCTAAAAAGGGCTTTAAGGAACTGGATAAAGTTTTATCCAATATCTGAAAGCCTGTAAAGGACAGGTGCAGTCATCCCTGGCAAAGCAACATTGTCTGCTAACCATGTGTCCCCATGACAAATATTTGATCCACCTGGAGTAGCACCAAAAACTAAATAAATTATTGAAATCGGTCATTTTGTGTGCATACTGTGGCATCAAAGGCTCGTACCTGTCTTTGACACATATTCAGAGAGATCCATAATGTTTCTTTTCATATAGTCAAGTGAGGTACATCTTAGGTCCTTTACACCCACCTGGACTATGATAAAACCATATTGATAACTGGGGTGCAGTGACCTGAGTTTATGCATAATATTGCAGATCCTGGCTACAGATAGACAAATAACAGTTATTTCCTCATTGTCTAAACTGGTGAGTGGGGCATTCCCCCACTTTGAACCATCCCTTTACTGTATCCAAGTCATTCATTCACTTATCAACAAGACTCATTCATTCACTCACCTACTCAGTCACTCGCTCACTTACAGTTATTCAGTTAATTACACTGTTGTTCACTCAGTCCTTGACTCATCCACACTCATTCACTCTGACCACATAGTTATTCAGTGACACACACTAACACACATACACACACATACACCCACCCACACACACACACACACACACACACACACACACACACACACACACACACACACACACACACACACACACACACACACACACACACACACACACACACACACACACACACACACACTCACATGCACACATACATACACACACACACACACAGTCACCCAAGCACTCATTCACTCACAATTCACTCACTCCTCCACACTCACTTAATCACTTAACATTTTTCTGCCTTTAACCCTAGCCTCCCAATTTCTCAGTGTAACCACTAACATGTTTCTGCCTCTAACCCCAACCTCACAATTTCTCAGTGTAACCAACAACCTCAACTGTACCACTTAGCTGAATGCTGAGCCACATTTCATTTCTCTCTGGTTACCACAAAGCAAACAAAAACTAGCTGCAAAATTTGAAACATGACTCTTCAAAAAGCCTACCTTCCTTACAACATCAGCAGATAAAACTGTGAAGCGTCTAACATACATAGCCCACTTGTCTCTGACTTCTGGAATTGCACAGTCTGCTTTAAAGTGTGCTATTATTTTTCCTGTTCCCAAGGCAACCTCACCCAAACTCCATAAAGACTACAAACCTATTTCTACTATATGTCCTCTTCCAAGATATTTGAAAACATTTACAGACAATTACATAACCATGTTAGCAGTTATGGCTGCTTTCCAATAAGCAACATGATTTTAGAAATGCCTTTAGCACTGCTACAGCTATTAGCAACTGACTCATCTCTAGCAACAACGGTGATGGTCTTATTACTTCATGGATGTTTAGAGATATGACAAATAGCATTATGATTCAAAAGCTACCTTGACAGCAGAACATTTCAAGTGTACTCCAGCAACCTTTTGCCTTCTCATACAATCCTTAAGACAGAAGTCCCCCAAGTTTCCATCTTAGGACCTTGACTGTTTTCTTTGTTCAGTAATGACGACACCAATGAGGATCAGGCCTTATATGCAGATGACATATTACTACTACATGCATACAAATGTCCCAATATCCTACAAGACCAAGCTTCCGTAATCATTTGCCTCCCTCTGCTAGTGCTATTCTCCCCCACTCTCAAAAAAGCTCCTCACCTATCAGTTGTTAAAATTCCAGAGTCAAACCAATATAACCCCTTATGTGACTTGAGTATGAGTACTTGGTTCAAACCCATGACCATGCCCTATACTTCTCCACCCACACCAACAATGTTATTAATAAAGTACATTCATAACCAACACTCTTCCATTGTACATGCCATCTTTTTCTCCTTGCACTCTGCCTATACTGTATAAAGACTACAAATTTCTAAAAATAAAATAGCTAGATATGAACTACTGGCTTTTTCTAAAACACACCACTGCAAGCTCCTAAAGCTACCAGTTATGGAAAGATCCACATATGTACTAATCACTTTGCTTAATTATAATACTAAAAGCAGGTTACTGCCTCCACTAAATGAAAACTCCCCATCAGAAAACATTTATATTCTCTAAAATTAGGCAGGAGCAAATAGTTAAAGAAGGAAAGGTAATAGAATGGGAAGAGGCCAGTGTCAGGAATACTGCGTGAGCAAATTGGTGTAACTAAGGAAATGATTTTTTGAGCTGTGATACAGAATTGTAATTGTCTAGACATAGTAAGGACTTGCTGAGTTTAATTCTGGTGGCTGCCAAAAAAGCCATTACTAAAAAGTGGAAATCAAAGTCTAAACAAACCGTACTAAAAGTAGTGAATGTAGTAACAGAGAGAAGAAATGAAAGTGGGATCGTTACAAAAGAGCAGGAGCAAATTACATAGAAACAAATGGGAATTGTGGGAACAATACATGAAAAATAATGTTTTGGAGGAGAACCAAGGTTTAAAGGAAGGCAGGAATTGAATACGCTATGTAATGTTTGACTGGGAATGACTGCGTAGAAGATTATATGCGATGTATAATGTTTGCAACTGAAAAGATGATGGTATGGTTTGTTTTCTTTTATATAAATGTATGAATATTTTATCATAAATAACTGTTATTCAATAAAGATGTTTTTTGTTAAAAAAAAAAAAGAAAATATAATCTTCTTGGAACATTTGCCATTTCTTAATAATCTTGCCGCAGTATGTAATGAAAGATTTAAAGCTAACCCAACACCCGCCATGGTTAACAAGGAAAACCAAAAAAACATATGTTACAGTGTGACAAAGCCTGGAAAAATTGGCAGAAAAATACCATACAAAACGCACACCAATGTTATAGACAACGAAGAAACACTAAAAAATTCCACATCAAACAAGACAAAAATGCCATAACACACTCCAAATTAGACACTAAAATAATCCCAAACTTTTTTGGACATCCGTAAATAAACTACTACAACCAGGCAAAACTACCACCCCACCTACACAACCAATAACATCATTGATTCAATTAGCAGAGTTCATACTTCATACAAACAATAACACCCCAAACATAAATCCCTCAGCTATTCTCTCAAAACCAGTATGATGTTTGAACTACTTGCAGGAACTTAACTTTAGTCCAGGTCCCATGTCCACTTTTATTAAGTGTCTATCTAATATAAAGCCAGCTACCCTTGATGCTGACCATCTCCCTCTGACTATTTAAGAATGGCTGCTAATGCTATTGTTTACCTTACTTCTATACTAATAAATAGGTCCATATCCAAACATTACATGCCGTCCATCTGAAAGAAATCATTCGTTGTACCAATACATAAAGGCGGAGCATCATCACTAATTACAGGTGCAGAGCAATCCTTTCTCCCTATCAAAAGTACTAGAAAGGTGCACTCATGCTTAACTCATACAACACCTAAAGACAAACAACCTCCTTTCTGAAGCTCATCATGATTTTAGACCCCACCACAGCAGAGCCACAGCCATACTACATTTTACCAATACTATAAACCAGCACAGAAATAACAATAAATTAGTGTGAACCTTCACAGATGTATCTAAAGCTTTTGACATACCCCCAGATTTACGAAAGCTTGCATGGAGTGCAAGAAGAGTGTAGGATATGTTTGCCGTGTGATCCTGGTACAGCCGGCAGGGGCGTGCACGAGAGCTGCTAAAGCTACTCTTGCACGGACAGCGTCATGGTATGCAAATTACCTCATTTGTTGGTGAAAGCCATGCAAATGAGGTAAATTTGCGATCCAGGAAACACTAATCTGTCCGTGGAAGATTAGTGTTAGCTGCAGAAATATACTCCGTTGGTAACGGAGTACATTTCTGCAAATAGCTAAATGGAGCTATGACAGCTCCAAATAAAGGATGCATACAGTTGATGAAGCATGCCAATGGCCAAATATAAGGCCATTTGGCATTTTAAAATGTTTAAAAATATAAAAATGTAACTTTTTTTGTTTTCTCCCGATCTCCGATGTTTAAGCATAGCGCAGCACAGCACAAACGTACAGCGATTATAAAAACAAGAAAATAATTAAAAAAAAGCCAAAAATAGGCATTTTCACTAAAAAGCTTATTCTGCCATGCAGGTGAATAGCAAGCTGAAGACAACATGGCCACTGACAAGTGGTTGCTAAGGGGGGAAGCTCAGTGTGAGAGATGTAACCATGCATTAATAGGCAATCCTATGCAAATGAGGATACGGATAGTGAATCCCAATTTTCCCCAGCATGTGAGGCATGTCCCAAGAGTGTAAGAGTAGGAGTAGGTGAGTAGTAGAGTAGAATATAGGTGACATCATGAGGGGGTGTGTCAGACAGGCTGTAAGCTAATTGGAGCACAGTGGCTTATGTTTGCTTTGAGTTGCTCAGGATTGCAAGAGGCGTGCCTACAGTTGTCCTATTTGAAAACCTCAAACCAAAGGTGCACAATGTTAAAAGATAGGAAACTCCCTGCAAACATGCACACAGCATGTGCATGTGTGTGCCCATGTTTGCGCTCGTTTGCGCGGCGCTGCCCCGGGTGGAAACAGAAAGGCAAAAGGAAGGAAAAGAAGTAGGAGGAAGTTAACCAAGGAGAACTAGCAGAGCTGCCAGGTGAAATATATCAGAATCAGCCAATTACACAGGCAGCAGACTAACCCAGCCCAGCACTTTAAACTCTGCAAACACCATTCCCCCCTGTTTTTTCTCAAGAACTTTGCAACACTGCAGTATACAAAGAGGGAAAGCTTAAAAAGCTTAAATCAGACAAAATGTTAGGGGTTGCTCTTGCTATCATAAACCAACATGTGCAAGGTGCTGAGGGTGGTGATGTTGTGAATGCTGCTGAGCAACCCACAGTGAGGAGACAGAGAAGAGTGTACAGACCCAGGGTAACCTACCAGGGGCTACATGAGCTGGAGATAGTGGAGTGCTATAGGGTGGACAGAGACCTCCTACAGCTTTGCCAGCCACGTATCACACACAGAACCAACAGAGGGGAACCTATCCCAGTGGTTACCAAGGTATGTGTAGGCCTAAGAATACTAGCTACAGGTACCTTCCAAAGACCAACTGGTGATATGGTGGGGATTTCACAGGCATCAGCATCCAGGGTACTCCACCAGTTCCTGGATGCCATGTCAGCACATGTCGGTGACCACGTATATTTCCCCAATTCCCATGAGGCATTGTCCAGCAATATGCGTCTTTTCCAACAAATAGCAGAATACCCTGAGGTAGTGGAAGCAATAGACTGCACGCACATATGCATCAAAGCACCACCCAGTAAGAGGGGTAAGATCTACATCAACTGCAAGGACTTCCCCTCCATCAACTGCCAGTTTGTGTGTGATGCCCAGGGCATAATAATGAATGTGTGTGCTGGATGCCCTGGAAGCTATCACGATTCCCACATTTGGCATCTGACCCAGCTGTACCAGAGATTTACCAATGGGGACATCCCTGAGGGTCACCTAGTGGGGGATGCTGGATATGCACTGGAGCCGTGGCTGATGACACCCATCAGAAATGCACACACACCTGAACAAGAACTCCATAATGAGGCACACGCACAAACAAGAAACATAATTGAGCATGTGTTTGGGATGCTCAAGTCACGGTTCCAGTGCCTGGACACATCTGGTGGAGTCTTGCAGTACTCACCAACTACATGTACCCAAATTGTTATGGTATGTGCCATGCTACACAATATGATCCTGCAGAAACAGCTGCAGCAGGAACAGCATGGGGCAGGGCCAAACAGCCCCCCACCATTGCCAAGACCTGCACAGGCACAGCGTGAGCTGGAGGAGGAACAACCTGAGCCTGCCCCAGTAGGCAGAAGGAGGCCTGCCCAGTATGCCCTGGCCTTGGCAAAGAGGCAACTCATAGCACATACACTGACTCAGTAGGAACCCTGGAAATGACACCTCTCTCTGACTCGCACATACAGTAAAAGGGATGTCTAACTTGACACTACCTGTTTTCAAACATGTATAGGGAGTGTACTATGTGCATCCGACATAGGCAGCCCTGCAGCACCACCTGAGGCATGAGTGCCCAATTTTAAGCAATATAAAGCACTGCTAAGCACATTTTACCAGTATTGAGAATATTTAAATAAAATTGGGCGTAGCTGCACACCGCACTAATTAGCGCAACATCAGGCAACATCAGGCAAAGTTGAGCAAAGTCGGGTAAACATGCTCACACCTGCTTTACTGTTCCTTAACCAGTCAGGTCTGCCCAGCAAGAAAATCCAAAGCAGTGACAGGGCTCAAACTCAGGATACTGTGCACTATAGTCACAGTACTGAACCACTAAGCCATGACAACATTTCACAAGCACAGACACAACTTAAGTCACTCACACATACCAGTTGGGGGGGGGGGTCACATACCTAACAGTCACAGCCAGCAGGACAATTGTAGACAAACACAAACACAAACAAATGCTGTAGCATGCCCTCTGAAGAGGCATATGAGTAACCTCCCCCCAGGCCTATGCAGACAGATAACAGCAGGCCAGGCAGTGTGATGTGGGTTGGGTAGGCTATGAAGTCACAAACTAATATGCATGTAATTGGAAACTAAGGTCTGTAGTACAGTGGTATGCCTCAAGCCAGTATGATAGGCCACAGTGCAGACTGAAATGGAGTACCTGACATAGCAGTGCAGGCCTAGCAAATGTGTATAAGTGTCAGGTGTACCCCTCATCCTATGTACACCCACAATAACAATCAGGTGTGCCCCCCTGGGTAGAAATGTACAACTAATAGCTGTCCCCCCTGTATGTAGAAATGTTGATAAGTCTAGGCAAATTGACTCATGGAAGCCCTGCAGGCACAGAGTGCTTCCTGTTGATGTACAACACAAAGGTGAGCCCTGAAGTAAAAACCAACTTGAATTTTCACACACATATATAGTATATATATATATATATATATATATATATATATAGATATATATATATATATATCTATATCTATATCTATATATATATATATATATATATATATATATATATATATAGATATATATATATATATATATATATATATATATATATATATATATATATATGCCCATAGTGGGCATGCTCACACACTTAAGCAAATTTAGCAAATGTCAGTCAACAACATACTGAAAGGTCATACTGGGCATGCTCACACACTTAAACGAAGCAAATGTCAGCAACATACTGAAAGGTCATACTGGGCAAGCTCACACACTTAAACAAACAAAGCAAATGTCAGTCAACAACATACTGAAAGGTCATACTGGGCATGCTCACAGCAGTGGGCCACACATATCTGGCAGTTGCAGTTCTTACTCCAGACACATGTCACTATTCACCAATCCTGCCTTGCTCATACAGTGATATGAAAACAGACCCATATAATATATTGGACCCCTGTCATAATCAAACTATGTAATACAAGTACTTAAGTTGTTCAAAGAAAGTGAAAATCCAAAGAAGATCAATAAATCTCCAATCAGTATCATCAAGAAACAATGAGCACTCCTAACATTATCCAAGCCATGTTCTGACAAAAATATTGCCAAAGAGTCCATAGAGAACCATGAAGCTTTCTTTAGCTATGTCATAAATATCAATGTAAACTCATATATGTTCTGAGTCAGTGCAAAGTGTAAATGAATACATGTACATGACTGACATTGCCAACATCTTATCAGACAGGTTCATACATATTTACCCCCCACTCACTGACAAAAGGGCCCATTACCATACCTGGAGATTGTGAAAACCCAGAAATCACATATACAATGGTTAAACAGCTCTATCCAAACCTAAAAACATGGTGTCTATGGGATGACATGGTGTTCCTGGCTGTGTCATGTTAACTCCAAAACAAATAGACCCTGCACCTGAACAGTCTGTTGACACTCACTCTCTGTACAGGATATGAAACATTTGAATGGGTTACAGCAACGTTTGGCACACTCCACAAGTGTTGGTGCACAACAGACCATGGGAACTATTGTCTTATAAGCCTAATAAGCCTGATCTGCAAGGCCATGGAGTCCATCATTATGGAACTCATAAACAGAGCTATTGGGAGCCTACAGACACCTAACCCTACCCATTTTGGTTTTGTCAGGGACAGATCATGGTCCCGAAACCTGCTAGACGGTTTTCAAGGCAGTTATCCAGGACATACATCAATGAAATGAGCTCCACACAGCCTACATAGACCTTGAAAACCCTTTTCTAACATCCCACACACGTCATATCCACAAAATCAACAACCTATGCATAAACACGTATGTCATAGGTTCATAGGTTCATAGGTAGGTACTAGGCTATTGGCCCTATACAAGCCTAGCCAAAAAGGTGCCGTGGCTTTCGCCACCTAAGGAAATTATTTTCCTGTGCCCCTGTCAAGCAGAACCACAGAAGTGATCCCCAGAGTGAATTTCCTATTACCCATCCAACCCTGATCATCTGATGGATTGCCAACTGGGGCACAGATAGATCCCACAAGGTAAGAATTGTGGTCTCCGTGTTGGACTGTAAGCTGATAGCAACTGCCATCCCCCATGGCTCAGTCCTGAGACCCATCCTGTCTGGTGTATACTTTTCAGAAATACAGTCAAACACACAAGGGGCTATGGTTAGCAAAGTTTGTGGATGACTGCAAAAAGGTTGTCATAATCGATGTTTGGGACAACAGAGACATCCTTAAAAAGGGTCTCAGTCAGACAGATGTGGTGTCAAAATTATGGCCTCAAGTCTCAGTCATACAAATATCCATAAGTGGCAACACCCTAAATATGGAGGTAATAATAAGGGATCTATGGACACATGTGGATAGTCATCTCTACTTTCAGAAACACATTCACAAAGTGGTTAGAAAATCATGCTATGTGTTCCCACAAATTGCCAAAGTCTTTGCTCCACCATAGTATTGTCTGCGTGACTCTACTGAAATAGTTCATAGGTTAGTACTAGGCTAACTGCCCTTGTGAGCCCGGCCAAAGGAGGTTCCCTCTACTCATCAGTCATAAGACCCATCAAAGAGTACCACAACGCACTTGTGATGAATCTGACTAGGCACCTTCAGCAGCTGGAAAGACCACTGAAGTACCTCAACAAGAGGATTACTGGCCTCAAACAGTTGCCCCATCCAACAAGACTGAAGTAACTCAATCTGTACTCTGTTGCATACTGTCTACTCAGGTGATCTCTGCCCAACAGACAGGTCCATGTCCAATGCAGAACTGATGTACATGCTCTATCTGAAGTAAATCCAAGCTCATTGTGCCACATGCTCTAGGGATATAATCATCACAACAATAAATAGAACATGTTGGAGGGATACATTACTAACTCAGACTTCCCTTGCTTTGGAACAGGCTCCCAACCTACATTAAGCTGAGTCCCTCACTGACACTCTTCCAGAGGAGCCTTGATGAATGTATGTGAAACTGAACTTTCACACCATGGATCACTTCATCAGCTCTACTACATGGAGGCATAGGGAACTAACCCCAAGTGTGGTGATAGCTGCACACTTTGGCCATATTAATATATGCCTTCAGGCAGATAGCCTATTATCTACCTATGTACCTATATATTTAGGGGGAACACAGTATAATAAGCCAAAGATGGATGGGCAGAGATGTGTTTAAGAGGATGACCATGACAGGGAGCCATCCAGGTCTATCCCACCCAGCACACATCCCAATGGTACAAAAGACATGAGGTGCACATCTCACCCACTGTACATAATAGCCACCAGTATCTGTGAGCATTACAGTGTATGTGGTGCATTAGCCTGCTGCACAACATGACTATACAATGAAGTACACATCTACTATCTGTAGACATGTACCTGTCACATAGGTTCATAGGTATGTAGTAGACTATCTCCACGAAGGCATATATTAGCCTAGACAAGTTGTGCAGCTTTCACCACCCCAGTGGTTAGTTTCCTAAGCCCTAGTTCTAATAGTTAGTACCCTAAGCCCCTTTCTAGTGGAGCTGCTGATGTGATGCCTGGTGTGAATTGTCTGTTTCCCATCCACTCATTAAGGTTCCTATTGAAGAGTGTCAGCGAGGGGCTCTGTCTGATGTACATTAGGACTCTGTTCCACAGTAAGGCAAGTCTCTGGGATGGTAATCTATCTCAACAGCATGCTGTATTCATTGTTGTGATGAGGTTCATATTCCTGGAGTGTGTAGTGCGACTCAGTTTTGTTATCCGTAGATGGAGCATGTTCAACAGTTATGTGTTGGACATGGCTCTGTATGTTAGGCAGAGTGTGCCTCTGAGTAGGAGGTACGCAATGGAGAACAGATTTAGTTTTACCAGTTGTGTTGCATAATACAACTGTTTGAGGCCAGTAAGCCTCTTGGTGAGGTACCTCTGTGGTCTCTCCAGCTGCTGGATATGCTTAGTCGAGTACATCCAAAATGGTGCATTGTACTCAATGATGGGTCTGATGACTTAAGAGTAGAGGGCCACCACTATCTCTTTTGATCCTGATGCAAACCCTTTGTTGATTAGGTGGGCCACATAGGATTTCCTAATCACTTTGGCAACATGGTTGTCAAAGGAAAGATGACTATCTACTTGTGTCCCGAGATCCCTTATTACCTTGTCAGTTTTTAGGGGGTAACACCTATGTGGTAGTTTGTGGGTACTTTGTTTTCCCCAAAGGGGATTACTATGCATTGTTTCACATTGAGCTTGAGGCCATGATTTTGACACCACACATCTATCTCATAGAGTCCTTCTGGAGAATATTTGTGTCACCTGGGGAATCTATTATGGCAAACACTTTACAGTTCCCAGAAAACTTAGTCAACCACAACCCTCCTGTGTTGGCTTTACTTCTGAGAAGTATATACCAAACAGGAGGGGCCCCAGGACTGAACCCTGGGGGACACCAGTTGTTACCAGTTTAGAGTCTGACATGAAGCCAGCAACTCTAATTCGCGGGATCTGTCTGTGAGCCAGTTTGCAATCCATCTTCTGATGTATGGATTTATGCCCAGACTGGTGAGTTCATCTATGATACCTGACTGGGGAATGGTGTCAAAGGCCTTAGTGAGGTATAGGTAGGCTGTGTGGAGCTCCTTTCAATCATCTGTAGCCTGGATAACTGTCTCAAAGAAATCCACCTAGTTCAGGAGGCATGATCTGCATTTGACGAAGCCAAACTGGGTGTGCTCAACTGTGTGAAGGTTCCCAATGTCTTTACTGTTGACTTCCATTATGATTGGCTCTATTGCCTTGCAGATTAAACTCGTCAGGCTCATAGAGCAGGAATGCCAAGGGTCTTTTGTGGCCCCACCTGTGGAGTGGGAAGAACGTTGCTGTGCAACATTCTATGGGTACATATTCTGTAGAGAGGATGTAGAGAGAGGTGTAGGTATCCTTGATGAATATGAATATGGATACATATTCTATGTGCTATGATCCAGGTTCTAATGCTAGAAGGTATGGAATGAGTAGTATCCTGGTAGTGCTGGTGTGCTCTCTGGAGCCTTGAACTAGGTTTCTGTTACTGCACAGATATCAATATTCTCCATACTGAGAAGTGCCTCGAGTGTGCGCATTTAGAGGCTGAGACTTCTGGCAATGAGTAGCATTTAGCTCACTTCGTGGTTATTTGTGTTAGTTGTGGGGTTTGATTTGTCCTGAGTGACCGGTGTTCCACACCTGAAGTCAACACCTCATTGGTCCAGTCCAACCATAAGCTAATTACCCTACATATCCACATTCTGCCCCCACCTCCCATTAAGGAAACCATGATAAAAAATTTCTCCAAAGCTAACTTCATGCTTCTTAAGGCAGAAGTGGTGAACTTCATGACACCCTTGCAGATGGACAATACAGTTACGACTACTGAATGCTACACAATTGCACTTTATAAGCACTTACATGAGTGCATGGATCATGCTATCCCAAACAGAACCAAGACGCCATCCTCCAAAAAAAGGAAGCCAATCTGGTGGTCCCCTGCCATAAACAAACTGTACAACAGAAGGAAGAAACTGTTGCAAAAAAGAGTAAAATCCCATGAGTGGAGGAGCTCCCTGGTCAGACTCAGTAAGAAGCTGCGATCCCTGATAAAATCCTCCAAAGCTAGTTATGAAAACAAAATCACCACTGATTCTAAAGACAACCACAAAGCATTCTATAGCTATGTCAAGAATCTCAATGGCAACACTCAGATCTGCTCTGAGTTACAGCACAATGGCACTAAATATAGAGACCCAACTGATATTGCCAACATCCCGGTAGATAGGTTCAGTGCTAGCTTTACCCCCCTCTCACCCATTAAAGAGCCCATCTCTATACCGAAAGAATGCAAAGTTCCTGTAATCATGGCTGCACAGGTAAAAACCACACTCTCCAAAGCCAGGAACACAGCATCCATAAGACCAGACAACATCCCAGGCTGCGTTCTACATGAACTACAGAACGAACTGGCACCACACCTAAGTACCATGTTCAATCATAGCTTCACCTCAGGCTTTGTGCCTGCTGAATGGTGCACAGCGACAGTTATCCCACTACACAAGGGTGGAGCCACCACGGACCCCAGGAACTAGCGCCCCATTAGCCTGATGAGCCTGGTCTGCAATGCCATGGAACGTATCATCATGGAACTTATAAACAAACATATTGGTAATCTCCAAACTCTGGACCCCAACCAGTTCGGGTTTGTAAAAGGCAGATCATGTCTCCTAAACCTGATAGACTTCTTTGAAGCAGTTACCAAAGCCGTAGACAAGGGCAAGGTGGTTCACACAGTATATCTAGATCTTGCCAAGGCTTTTGACACCATCCCCCACTCTGGAATTATAGATAAACTCACTAAACTAGGTATAAATCCCTATGTCACAAGATGGGTTGCCAGCTGGCTCACTGACGAAACCCACACTGTGAAAGCAGCAGACTCCAAATCGGACTTCAGACCAGTGACAAGTGGACTACCACAGGGTTCAGTCCTGGGTCCTGTCCTGTTTGGTATCTAATTTTCTGAAGTAGAGGCTAACACAGAAGGTCTTTGGCTAATGAAGTTCGCAAATGACTGCAAACTAGGAGCCATAATCGAAACTACTAACGATGTGGACATCCTACAAAAGGGCCTCACTGAGACAGATGCCTGGTGTCAAAGCCATGGCCTCAAGCTCAATGCCAAAAAGTGCATTGTCATCCCCTTTGGTAAAAACTCTGTACCCATGAGCTACAACATAGGCGGTTCTATACTTAACACCGAAAGTGTGATAAGAGACCTTGGGACACAGGTGGACAGTAGTCTCTCCTTTGATAACCACATTGCCACAGTAGCCAGGAAATCCTTCTACGTGGCACACCTCATCACAAAAGGTTTCTCATGCAGAAAAAAAGAGGTCATTGTTCCCTCTACTCATCACTCATTAGATCCATTATAGAGTACAACGCCCGTTTTGGTATGTACCTCACAAGACATCTACAACAACTGGAAAGGTCGCAGAAATACCTCACAAAGAGGATTACCGGCCTCAAACACATGACCTACACAGACCGTCTCAAAAAACTCCAGCTTTACTCCGTCGCATATCGCCTACTCAGAGATGATCTCTGCCTAACATAAAAAGCTATGTCAAACCCAGAGCTGTTGGACATGCTCCACTTAAAGAAATCCCAATCCCTCCGAGCTACACGCTCTAGGGACCTAAACCTTGTCACCACAATAAACAGAACATGCCAGAGGGATAGATTCCTGTCCCAGAGACTTCCCATACTCTGGAATAAACTATCTATCTATATCAAACAAAGCTCCTCATTAGCACTCTTCAAGAAAAATCTTGATGATTGGATGGGAAATAGGAAATTCACCCCGGGGATCACTTCTGTGTCACTGCTCGACAGTGGCACAGGAAAATAAATTTCTTGGGTGGCAAAAGCCAGGGTACCTTTTTGGCTAGGCTTGTATAGGCCCCAGGGCCGATAGCCTAGTACCTACCTATGAACCTATGAACCTTTGAGCCTTTCCTAAAAAAGGTAATATGGGGACAGCAAGAACCTTGGCCAGTATTCAGAAGCATAGGGTTGACAGGTGGAAACCATCTCTAGTGAAGCAATGAGGCTTGTCTATCATGTCATCACAGGCAGACAGAGACTGGAACCCCTTTGAATGACACCAGAAGCTCAGCCAATTGTTGAAGTTTATCATCTTTCTGTTATATTGCAGTATCATGTAGGTGAAGGTAAGATGCTACTCAAGGTCAGGGTCATACCAGCCTGGGCTACATGATCATAGAGCTACTATATATCTCTTGTCATGTTGCCCTGGGAGGTATGTCTCAGATCATTCACACTGACATGTACAAAGAACACATCATATATGTACCTGTTCTGGAGTGATGTAAGTGCTTGTGTTATGTGGCAGATCATAGCACCTGACAGACAACTGACAGTAACCTTCCCCTTGTCCAGCCGAGTGAGTGGAACATCTGTGCGCCTGACTATGGAGTCACCTATTACTAGTGTGTTGGGTATGTTGTTTTGCCTTAGGGCCTGATGTGAGGCATACTGCTTTGGTGTATTATGTGTTTACTGGTGTGTGCTTGGAGGTGCATGTTGCTTGCTTGTCTGCTTAGGGGGACACTCTCTCTTTTTCAGATTAATATTTGTATTCTCCGAATACGGTAATGTGTATTTATGTGTGTGTTTTGCTGGTGCTTATATTGTAGGTCTATATGAGACTGTTGGCGTTGTGGTTGTATGACCCTACTCCTCTTGACTGTATTGTCCAGTATTGGGTTGACAGAGCTTAGCCACTGGTTTGACCCTGTGTGTGCCAGCATGTGGTGTATCAACCCATATATGATATGGTCATGGCCTATGTATACAATACACTCACAATACACCTAGTATGATAAGCCTGCTGAGGTTAGCAAATGTGAAAAAACCTTTGGGCAAACTGTCAACAAGTAATGTCTGTATTGCACCCTGTAACTCCATATTGCTTGCTGAAGTGTAAAGACGTACTTAGTTTGGATTAAGAACCCCGCACTTGCCAACTGTGTGTGTGTGTGTGTGTGTGTGTGTGTGTGTGTGTGTGTGTGTGTGTGTGTGTGTGTGTGTGTGTGTGTGTGTGTGTGTGTGTGTGTGTGTGTGTCTCCCTGGGGAGAGAGCAATCTTTTTGGAGACTACTCACACCCCTTAAAAGTGGTATACTCATCTTTGTCAAGTCTGATGATGTCACCATCCTACAAATATACCTGTGGAAAGATGAAATCCCAGTAATGTGTATAGCATGTCATGTAAATACATACTGCTGTAGTGTCATTAGGCAAGTAGGTAGGGGCTGAATCCTGCACTTGCCAAGTGTGTGCCTCCCTGAGGAGGAACAACCTTTTTGGAGACTACTCACACCCCTTAAAAGGTGTACACTCATCTTTGTCAAGTCTGATGATGTCACCATCCTACAAATATACCTGTGGAAAAATGAAATCTCTGTGATGTGTATAGCACGTTGTGTAAAGGCGTATTGCTGTAGTATCATAATGTAGTTAGGTAGGAGTTTGAATCCTCCACTTGCCAACTGTGTGTGTTTCCCTGGGGAGGAGCACCCTTTTTGGAGACTACTCACACCCCTTAAAAGGTGTATACTCATCTTTGTCAAGTCTGATGATGTCACCATCCTACAAATATACCTGTGGAAAGGTGAAATCCCTGTAATGTGTACAGGGTGTTGTGTAAAGGTGTACTGCTGTAGTATCATAATGTAGTTTGGTAGCAGTTTGAATCCTGCACTTGCCAACTGTGTGTGTTTTCCTGAGGAAGAGCAACCTTTTAGGAGACTATTCACAACCCTTAAAAGTGGTATACTCATCTTTGTCAAGTTTGATGATGTCACCATCCTACAAATATACCTGTGGGAAAATGAAACTCCATAATGTGTATAGCGTGCTGTGCAAATGCATACTGCTGTAGTATCATAATGCAGTTAGGAAGGAGTTTGAATCTCGCACTTGCTGACTGTGTGTGTGTGTGTTCCCGGTGTGTGACATGGTTGGTCAATGTGGAGTGGGTTTTGATTTTTCTAGTGTATGACATATCACAATGACAACTGCATATGCATTACACATGTAAGGTAGTTTTGGGGCAAAGCCATATGCATACATGTGACCTCAATTATTTCATAGGTGGGTATTCTGCTTTCTCCATGAAAGCATCTGTTATCTTTGCAAGAGCGTGCTGGCGCTTTCCAGACCTTAGGTCACTTCTGTATGCTTGTGACAAGCTTAGCCACTGCAAAGATCCCTGGGCTATGTCTTCTATTTCACATCCACTCATCATGGTTTCTATTGAAGAGTGTGAGTGAGGGTTTATGCTTGAGGTATATATGAATCCTGTTCCAAAGCAAGCAAAGTCTGGCAAAGATGACTAATCATTATAGGTGTGCAACAACCTCTGTGAATAGTTCATAGGTTCATAGTTCATAGGTTTATACTAGGCTATCTGCCCGAGGGCATTTACAAGCCTAGCCCATAGTTTTGTGACTTACGCCACCCCTTTAGTATGGGGAACTATACCCATTATTTTGCTGTGCCTCTGTCGAGCAGTGACACTGAGGTAATCCCTGGGGTATATCTGCGATCTCCCATCCATTGGTCAAGATTTCTCTTGAACAAGGCCAGCGAGGTGCTCTGCCTCACATATACCGGGATTTTGTTCCACAGCATAGGAGTCTTTGGTGATGAATCTATCCTCCAGCACGCCCTATTAATAGCCGTGTCGAGGTTTAAGTCTCCCGCCTTGTGGCTCTGATGGATCTAGATTTTTTGAGGTGAAGCATATTCATCAAATCTGGGTTTGACACGGCCTTGTATGTCAGGCACAGGTCACCTCTGAGCAGCGTGTGGCGACTGAATAGAGCTGAAGTTCTTTCAGTCGGGCAGCATAGGACAGATTTTGAGACCCTTTATCCTTTTGGTGAGGAACTTTTGGCCTCTCCAGCTGCTGCAAGCCGGGTCAGATACATTCCGAATGGGGCATTGTACTCAATCGTTAGTCTGATGAGTGATGAGTACAGGGAAACTATGACCTCCCTTGATCTAGATGTGAATCCCTTCATGATAAGGTGGGCAATGTAGAAGGTCTTCCTAACTACTTTAGCTACATGGGTGTCGAATGACAGGCTACTGTCAACCTGGGTCCCCAGGTCCTTAATAACGTCTTCTGTGCTCAGTGGATTTCCACCTATGTGGTAGCTAGGAGTAACCTTGTTTTTCGAAGGGTATGACTATGCATTTTTTGGCATTTAACTTTAGGCCATGGCTCTGGCACCAGTTATCCATTTCTGTGAGACCTTTCTGAAAGATATCTGTGTCAGATGTGTTTTCATCACGGCGCCCAGTTTGCAGTCATCTGCAAACTTTGTCAGCCATAACCCTCCTGTGTTTGCTTGTACTTCAGAGAAGTAGATGCCAAACAAGAGTGGGCCCAGGACTGAGCCCTGTGGGACACCACTTGTGACAGGCTTAGAGTCTGACATGGCGCCAGCAACTCTGACCCTGTGGGTTCTGACGCCCAGCCAGTTTGCAACCCATCTTGTGATGTATGGGTTAACATTTAAGCTGATGAGTTTTTCAATGATACCCAGTGGGTATTGTATCGAAAGCCTTCGCCAGATCGAGGTATGCTGTATGGACTGCTTTTCCCTCATCAATGGCTTTGGTGACTGTTTTGAAAAAGTCAACCAAGTTTAAAAGGCATGATCTGCCTTTGACAAAGCCAAACTGGGTTGGATCCAAAGTCTGCAAATTCCCTATGTCTTTGTTTATGAGATCCATTATGATCCTCTCCATGGCTTTGCAGATAAGGCTTGTCACGCTAATGCGTCGGTAATTTCCTGGGTCGGTGGAGGCACCGCTTTATGAAGTGGGACCACTGTCGCAGTGCGCCACCCTGGCAATGATCCAGAGGTGAGACTATGATTAAACAGCTGTCCTAGCTGTGGGTTTAATTCCTCGTTGAGTTCGTGGAGCACACAGCCGGGGACACCATCAGGTCCCATGGATGCTGTGTTTTTTGCTTTGGACAGAGCAGTTCTTACTTGGGTGTTAGAGATGTTTGGGGGGCTACAATCATTTGGTATAGATATCTCACCTTTTGGGGGGAAGTTTGCACTGAACCTGTCAGCCAGTATGTTGGCAATGTCTGTAGGATCAGTAATCTTCACATCATTTTGAACTAGTTCTGAGCATATCTGGGAGTTTCCTCCCAGGTTTCTAACATAGCTGAAGAAGGCCTTATGATTGTCTTTTGAGTCTTTAGCTATTTTTCTCTCAAAGTTTGCTTTGGATGATTTTATGAGAGCTCTTAGTTTTTACTTGTAGTGATCAAAGGTGTCCTACCTTTAAAGGATATTGCTCTAACTTGTAGTAGCTTCCTCCTTTAGTTGGAGAGTTGGTTAATGGCTGGGGTCCACCAGACTGACGCTTACCTTTGGTACAAAGAGTCTTTGTTTTGCTTGGGATTGCCTTATCCATGCAGACCTGCAGGTGCTGGTAGAAGGCATTTGTAAGTGATTCAGCGGTTTGGGTACTGTTTTCCGCCTGCTCGGGGCCATTAAAGCAGACCACACTAGTCTTTAGAAGTGTGAAGTCAGCTTTCGAGAAGTTCTTTACTGTGGTCTTTTTATTTCAGGTGGGGTGGGATGAGGACCTCCAGCGAGATTAGTTTGTGATCTGATCTCACCAGTGAGGGGTATACTTCCGGTGTTGAACATTGTGCTCCCATGTTCGTGATGATGAGATCAAGTATGTTTTCTCCTCTTGTGGGATGGTGACCAGTTGTTCCATGGCGTTTGAGTTTATGAATTCCAGGAACTTTTGGGCTAGGGTATTTGGGCTTGAGTAGTGTTCCCAGTCTATATTAGGGTAATTGAAGTCACCTAGTATGATGGTGTTTGGAGATACATTTATCCCTCCAGTGTTTTCAGGAAAGCCATGTGAGGTTCCAGAGTTTGTGAGGGTGGCCTGTAACATGCTACAATTTGCAGAGCAGTCTTGCCTATGGTTAATTGCACCTGGATGGTCTCCGATGCATCAGGCGTTGCCACCAATCTTGAGGTGTGGGTGTCCTTGATGAATATGGATACCCCCCCTCCTTTCTTGGTATTGTCCGGATTTTGGGGCCGGAACGCATGGTATGAGGTAAAACCTGATAGTGCTGGGGTGCTCTCAGGAGCCTTGAACCAGGTTTCTGTCACAGCACAGACATCGATGTTCTCCATACTGAGAAGGGCCTCGAGTGCATGCATTTTGAGATTGAGACTTCTGGCATTGAGCAGCATTACCCTTAGCTTTTTTCCATTTTTGTGTTCTAGGGTGGTAGGTTTAGAATTTGAGCCTTGCCTAAAAAAGGCACTATGGGGTGGCAAGAGCCTTTGCCAATATCCGAATCCCAGAGGTGACAGGTGCAAGCCGTCCCTTAAGCAGCGTGGCTTGTCCAGCATGTCATCCCAGGCAGACAGACATTGGATCCCCTTTGAATGACACCAGAGTTTAAGCCAATTGTTAAAGCTGATCATCTTATCTCTGTATTGTGGCATCATTCTTGGTGAAGGTAGGATACTGCTCAAGGTCAGGGTCATACCTGCCTGGGCTACATAATCAGAGAGCTCCTCAATG
The DNA here is from genome assembly GCF_019279795.1 of Protopterus annectens. Classification (NCBI taxonomy): domain Eukaryota; kingdom Metazoa; phylum Chordata; order Ceratodontiformes; family Protopteridae; genus Protopterus; species Protopterus annectens. The sequence continues at coordinate 1,327,554,356 of NC_056747.1, forward strand.
TCTCTTTTCATGTAGTCCAAGGAGGTACGTCTCAGGTCGTTTACACCAGCGTGGACAATGACTGAGTCAGATTTGTACCTGCTGTTGAGAGACCTGAGTGCTTGCATTATGTGGTGGATTCTAGCCCGACAGGCAGCTTACTGTGACCCTCTCCTTACTCAGTCTGGTGAGCGGGGCCAGTGTGTCTGACTATGGAGTCACCAATGACTAGTGTGTCTGGCATTGTGTTTGGCCTTAAGGGCTGTGACTGTTTGACACTCTGACTGTGAGGTCTATGTGTTGCAGGTGTTGTGTTCTGAGGTGGTAGTTGTTTGGGTGTCTGCTTTGGTGGCCTCTGCTGTTTTGGTAGATTTTTGCTCAGAGCCTCCGAGTATGTCTTTGTGTGTTTATGTGTATGCTTTGAGGTTGTGATGGTACTATGTGAGACTGGGTCTATAGTGTGTGTGGTAACCTTCTCCTCCTGACTGGTCTTGCCAGTCCTATGTTGAGAGAGCTCAGCCTCCAGTTTGGCCGTATAGTTGCATCTCGCATGTATTTGTGTTTTGTGGGAGGAGGAGAGGGTTGTTCAGTGTACATGAGGCAATTGTAACATTGCCTCAAATTCCCAGGTTCACCAGCTGAGCAGGAGAGGACACTAGCAACTGATCCCTCGACATGCTAGAAGGAATAGACAAAAAAACTTTAAAAGAGATTCCGGGATGTGGGTGTCGAGAAATGGGGTTCGCCTTTTGGGGTACTATCTATAACAAGAGTGCTGTATCAAGGTGATAAGTACTATAGGAGCAAGTGCTAGGTTTAACAGATAAAGAATAGTCTACTCGGAGTCAGGTAGAGATGATCTTTATAGTTATAGGGTATGCAGATTAGAACAGTAGTACAGTTCGAGGAAGGTAGTTTTAAGGGAAAATTTGAAGAGTGGACTTTAGGTAGCCCTAATAGTTTAAATCTGCTTAACCGGCGCTGCCCTAGTGTGCAACGGTAGCAGCTCCACGCTACATCACGCTAAACCGCGCAAATGCGCGTTTAGCGTGTTTTATATCAGGGGGCTGAAAGAAGCTAGGAACTGGCCCAAAACGACCAATAGACTACAAGTTACTGGCTGAAACCTCACAAAACTGGACCAACAGGCAGCTCAATGCTTCCCACTCCCACTGGTAAGCAAGGGAACTTCCTCTCTTCCAAATTAGGCAAAGAATCAGTAACAGGAACTGCAAACAAAGTCCTGGGATCAGCAAGCTCTGAAACTGGACTAATCTAGCTCAGTAAGGTGGGAAAACAAGAGATATTTTTTTTTTTTCAGAAAACAAGCAGAAACAGATACAGTAAACACTTATAAATGCTATAAATCGGCTATCACAGCCTACACAAACAATTTGCAACAATTACAGATTTTAAAAGTAACAAACTGAGAAATCAAGTGCAAAAACAGAATAAATGTAGAAAAACAATAACAATGTATCAGCAAGCAGGCGAAATACAGTTGCTAGATAAATAGAAGTGGAAAGCCACAAAAATATACTTAAATCTGCATGCAAACCGTTTATTGCTTATGTGCTCCACAGAGGGATTCCCAAAACCCTTTGGTAATGTGATTATCAAAGGAGAGATAACTAAATACATGGCTCTATGTATACATTAGTACCTGTTCCACATTTTGGGGGCTACTACATATATGGTACTCTGGGGATACTTTGCTTTCTAAAAGTGGATAACTATGCTTTCTTTGGCTTAAAGCTTTACAGCATGAGTTTGACACCAGGTATCTGTCTCTATGATACTCTTTTGGAGGATGTGTGTGTCATCTGGAGAATAAAGTATAGCCCACAGTATGCATTTTCATCAAACGTGGGCAGACATATCCCTACTGTGTTTGCTTGTACCTAAGAAAGCTATATGCTAAACAGGATTGGTCCCAAGACTGAGTGCAGGTGAATACCACTTGTTACTGGCATAAAATTGTACATGGAGGCTGCAAATGTTACTGTGTGTCCTACATCTGTGCGTCAGTTGTCAAGCCAACATCTAACAATTGTTTATGATCAGTCTGTTGAGGTTATGTATAATACCAGAATGTGGGATGGGTATGAATTGCTGGTGAGCTATAGCTTGGCTGTGTGGAACTCCACTCCATCACCTATAGCCTTGTTAACTGGCTTGAAGTCTACTAGGTGTAGGAACCATGATTTGGTCTTTAGAGAACCTAAGTGGGTATGGTGCAGTGTTTGCAGGTTCATAATGTCTCTGTTAATGAGTTCCATAATGCTGTGCTCCATAGCCTTCCAGATAACATTTGTCTGGCTTAGAGGGTGAGAGTTTCCAGGATCTGTTGTAGTTCTACCCTTAATCAATTTATGTTAACATTTGTACTGGGTGTGACGAGGGTGGACAGGATTAGGAAAAGGTATATTAGAGGGTCGGCCCAGGTTTGAAGGTTAGTAGACCAAGCCAGATAGGCAGGATTAAGTTGGTTTGTACATGTGCTGAGGAGGGGTGCAGAGTATATTGTGAAATAGATGCTAAGGATGAGGCCACCAGGTAACAGGAAAAGAGGAATGCCTAAGATGAGGTTTATGGCTGTGGTGAGAGAGGACATGCAGGTGGATGGTGTGACAGCGCAAGATGCAGAGGGCAGGAAGAAATGGAAACAGATGATCTACTGTGGCGACCCCTAATGGGAGCATCTGAAAAGAGAAGAAGAAGATGTAGCTCAACCCTTGTGGACTGTGAAAACCATTACCATGCATCATTCCACAAGTATGTAACCTGTATACAGGCTGCATCTGGACAGAGTGTTTAGGTGAGTGGTGACTTCATATGTCAGCTTGTGTATGACACAGCCAGGGACACTGTCCAGTACCATTGCCGCTGTGGTTTGGACTTTGGTAAAGAGATGTTTTAACTAGAGTGTCTGTGAATCATCAAGTTTTACATTCTTCAGGTCTGGAAATGTGGCCCTTGTGTAATGACAGGGTGGTGAAATCCGCATTCAAACTGTCTGACAAGAAATTGGTAATGTCAGACAGATAAGTGTACTTTGTGACCATTTACATTAACTGTGACCCGATCTGAGATTTCCTCTGTAGATTATAAACAACACTAAAGAAAGCTTTAGTGTTGTCTTTGGAATCCTTGCCTTTTGAATTTTGAAGCTTGCCTTGTATGTTTAAGGAGGGCTTGCATTTTCCCAATGATGCTGACCAGAGAGGTTATCCCTTCTTGGCATGTAACTCTTTTTTGGTACAACTTCACACCTTCTATTATATATTTAGTTTATGGCAGAGGTCCATGAGACTAATGCACTTTTACTGTATAAGTGAAAATTTATTTTGTTTGTGATAGCACGGTCCATGCAACCCTGTAGGTGAACAGTGTGCATTACTAAAGGATTTTGCAGCTGGGACAGTGTTAACCTTAGTAATGCAAACCAATGACAGATAGCAACAACAGCATCATCCACAGCACAGTGTCAACCCGTGTCATACACACAGATGCATACTCAAATTCCAAAATGTGTGTAGTACAATGCATACTGGCCACCAATAAAAACTATGGAGTGTTAACACTGGCCAACACAGGGCATGTCACCCTGCCGATGTGTCCAATATGCATGCACATGCAGACAGTGCACCTCCACCATGTTCACAAATGGACACCTGAAAACGTGTGTTGCACACACCCCACACTTACTGTCCACTGTATAATGCATGCTGACACAACTACACACATCAGCCAAGTGGCACATGGCCAAACAAAACACAATTGGAATAAACACTGGTAAAAACAATACAACATTGCTAATTACAGCTTTACTGCATCATGCCTGCTCAGCTACACCTTCAAGGATAGCACTACACTTTACTGCTGACAACATGCTACACATCCAACCATTGCTATACTTTATGTTAGCCTGTTCCTGCATCAATGCTACAGATGACAGGAGGTGGCACAGGTTTCATCATATGCACAGGGTGTGTTGTTGGTTTGCCAGAGGCCTACACTGAGCCATACAGTCGACATGTGTGTGTGAGTGTGTGTGTGTGTGGGCCATGAGTACTGTTATGGGCCAATGTTGATGTCATGTGTATGGGTATGTGTTTGCCCTAGGTTTCTGGTTTATGTGTGTGTGTCTGCATCCACACAGTTCCACCATGTGGCTGCCATATACGGGGATTTGTGAGACAGCTACAGACTGCACCTGGCAGACTTTACAGATCACCGTCTCTGGCCATGGATACGGAACCTGTGCCTGGCAGGGGTGCTACAGACAGTATCAGGTACTAATCCAGACTGGGTACTATCCAAAGAGGTTGACAAATGTCCACTGGATCCAGGTCCCTGCTGGGACTGGACAGAGCCATGGGCATGTGGTCTGCTAGGACGGTCTATGGACAGACCCCCCCAACATTGCTGGGGCTGGTACTGGCACTACGGGATCGGGTGTAACTTGCTAGACTTCCACGGTGACCTCCAGCTGGTGATGTTGCTGGCATATGTCCACATTGACGTATCAACCGACCTGCACTGTCCTGATACATGGACATGACATTGTGGAGGACATCCAATGTCTCACCCCAGTGTCTATCAATGACCTCAGTGTGGTTACGTATGGCACCTGCTAGGTCACGGATACTGTCATTTACAGAGGTGTAATGAGCCCTCTGTGCCCATAGCCCCTGTCTTGTGTACCGCTCCATTTGTGTCTGTGCCTCCACGACAGCCTGGAACATGAGTGTGGTAGAAAGAGGTGTGGCACTTCTGCCAGGGGCATGATGACCAGCAGTGCTCTGATGAGAACCCCTGGGCATCTGCCTATGTGGTACCATTCCAGACATCTGGCTATGGCTGCTGTGTCCTGATACATGTGCCATGGATACCACACTGTCCTGGCCAGTGCCAACCGTACACTGTCCCTCAGCTAAGGGCAATGGTGATGATGGATGTACAGGCAGTATGACTGTGTGCATGGATGGGGTGGAGACTTGTGTACTATCAACTGGTGGCCCAACAACAGACCCTGACAAACCCGCCTGTGCCTCAACACATCTATCCTCATGATCACAGTCTGTCTCAGTGACATTAGGTTCCCTGCTGTACTGAACCAGCCCCACCTCGCCACCTGTGAGAGGAAAACAGGAAACATACTTTAAGACCTGAACATGACTTTAGACCACATACACACATGCGCACATGCACACAGGCACACATGCGCACATGCACACATGCACACACACAAAACTACACTCCTCCCGAAAGCAGACACACACAACATCAGCAATCACAGAACATACACAATAACAGGTGATGGTGGGGTACAGTATCACAAGCAAAACAGTCATATTACACATGTCAGCATGCAGGACATGTGTTGCTCAACAGCATGCAGTGCAAGTGTAGTCAGTCCTTGTTACTAACAGTATACATGGCTTTGATGCATGTGTTTTGTTATTAGGTAATGGCCCTCCCCCTGGAACACAATGCATACATGAACACAACATTGCTCTGCAGGTATTCATAACCCTATGATGTACGGTGCACCATAACTCACAGGTGTACATACCATTGCTGGATGTGTATCTGTGTGTCAGATAGGTATCCAATGCTGATTACAGCCTCTGTGTCTTTAGCAAATAATTTTGGACACATTTTTAGCACATGCATGATGAGTATTCACACAACATCATCAGTGGTGCATGGATAATTGACGGAATACCATTCAGCTACATACCCAATGTATGGTACTTATGGTGAGTGTAGATCATATTGTGGACATGCCAGCCTCATCTATGACATGGCATGCTAAAACACAACTGCATATTTAAACACTGCACATACCCAATATGTGTCATATGACCTAGTCACTCAATAGCATCACAAGAAATATATGTGTCAGTTGTGCAAATGGTGATTGGTATGCATACTGTTTAGAGGTGCATATGGTTGCACACATGCATCATTATGGTGTGTAGCAATAACACGCTAAGTGTAGTACTGTGGTTACAATAACTGGATGGGGTATAGTACCATAGGCCATCATCTTGAAGCATCAGGTGGTCACTCAAGGCTACAAATGTTTCACAAACCAGCACTAATCATGCTGTGCCGGAACTGTACTACATTGGCTAAATTCACCATTTCACATCCAGTTGTTAGGTGAGTTTGTAAGGAAGCCAATAAGGAGAATTCCCTGACATGAATGTGTAGTGTGTTGCAGAGTGTTTAAATGCCCTAAGATAGGCCTCTACCCCTCAGGTATATTATGTGTAATGTGTGAATGAGATTTTGGATACTGGAGTGTGTCTTTACAGAGGGTTTGGGAATCCTTTATGAGTAGCATGTTAAAATGCTCTGTGTATGACATAGATGTGTATGTTATGTGCATGTTGAGTATCAACTGTGCCTACACAATGGTCACTACAGTCTAGCCACATTTGTTTGAGATGGTCTGGGTATTGCATGTGTTTGAGGCAGCTAATCACATTAGTGAGGTGTGCTTGATCTTACACCAAATATGCACAGCATGCATTATGGGTAGGTGTGTTACATGTGTACATGGCCTACACCTTAACTATGACATGCACTTTTTATTTACAATAATAAATGTAGAACACACTCACCAGCATCTGTCCGCTGCCTTGATGTCACCCCAGAGGTACCTACATAGAGATGAGACAGTTTGTCAGTGGTCACAACTGTGGCATTGCTACTGTGTGCTTGCAATCTTACAGTACAACAACAGTTTACATTCACAGGGCTACAGATTATGTTCCAGATGATCAGTATTGCACAACAGCAGGCTCCACATCTTTAAATGACACACTCCACATCTCACATATGCATGATCTACCAATACAGATAACAGTAGTCTACAGATATGCCATGTTACTTGCATGCTCCATGTGTGCTTGCTGGGTGGCTCCAACCTCCATCATGGTGTATGTCTGCTGCTGTTGTTGGTCAGGTGCCCCCAGGCTCATGAGCAGCTCCTCCACACTGGTGAGGGGGGATGGATATTAACACCACCCCCTGTTGCAAGCTGTTGTCTACGCACATCAGTGGCATGCTGACAGACATGTCTGAGAAGATCACTGCAGTGGTGGCGCACCTGCTCATATGTCTGGTTATGCAGGCCTACCTCATTGACCCTGCAGACAAGATCTTGCCACGTTGCAGTATGCTCCTGCTGGTCCTGGCTGGTCCGTGAAAACATGAGACGGTTGTGCTGAATCATACTGCTAGTAATGATATCATCTTCAGCACTACTGTAACTCGGGTTCCTGTGGTGGGCCATGATCCCTGGAAGACATAAATACAAAAATATGTCTGAGCAAGTCATATGGCACATTTAACATTATACAGTACAGATATCACTGAACTGCCATATATAGCAACCTATAAGCTAACCGAGAGTGAAACACTGTAACTGCCACTTATCACTGCTCACCCCACAACTGCTTGAAAGTGCCTTGCTCACTCTCTATCTAATGAACCCTGTCGTGCACAGCAACAAAATAAAATCACTATATAAGACTATACAAGAGTACCTGGCACACTGTATGTAACACGATGCACCACCTAGCCACAGCAGATATACATTAAGCTGATGTGTAAAGAAATATATCATCCATCACAATCAGTGTAAGGTCCAGTAAATGTATCACTATTATACCGCACAACTTGTTAATGCCAAACCTGTGGCCAAAATATGTGCACAATTAGGAATATAGGTCACATACTGCTGTAGTACATTATGAATGTTGCTGGATACGCAGTTATATGTATTACCACACATATGTCAAAGGACATGTTACAGACATACCCACACACACATCAGACATAATTACAGGACACAAAGGTATGACAACCCAGATAAGCTTTCAGTGTGTACTATAGAGTGCTGTGTGTCACAACCTTAATCTTGAGAAATGTAATCTGTGATGAATACAGGGACCACACAAAACAGTGGATGCAAGCAATGTGGACATACACCATACTTTGCTGTACAGACCCAGAGCTTTAATTAATACTACAGTACACACAGGATTTGCATTCAACATCAGTACCAATCAATGATCATAGATGTAGTGCTTTAGTCTCCAATGACACACCCTAGTTAAAACCAAGGGACTTAATCACACTGTATGCAATAGCACTTGTTTTGCCTAGCAACAGAATACACAGCTTTTGCTAGGATCAAAGCAAGGACCCATAATACCATAACATAAACAGTTTCTCACTACGCTATCCCACATATACATATCTTTGACTTATTCACAAACATATTGACCATCACAGTCAGTCAATATTACAGAGAATATATTGCAACAAGTAGATGTAGGTGTGTATGAGTATAATGAGTATATACATATATATATACACATCCATTTGTCTACATATATATACATATATATATATATATATATATATATATATATATATATATATATATGTATATATATATATATAGGCACATATACATTTCACCTTTCATAGTAAGAATATCAATTATGCAAAGGATGTAAGGTGTACAGTAATGTAATAAAATTTCACAGTCTTGGGATAAATGCATTGAAGATGTTCACAGCCCAGGTAGCTTTAGCAGGCTTTACTGGCTTCAACATTGCAAACTGAACAAACCACCCACGGTGTTTAACCACCACATGTCATATACCAGCACTGAATGCTGTCTTGTTTGTCACACACTAAAACCTACATACAAATATGTGCATACTAACCTTCACTAACATATACATCTCCACCCTTCGCAAACAGTTGCAATATGTCCCCTGCTCTATGCACATATACAGATGTGAATATATATGACACATATATATTTCTCCGTATGTGTGTGGCATACACACACATGGTCCCTGGACCTCACAGCTGAACTGTTGGGCCTTGCTGCAAAACAAGCAGGTGTCACATATGAACACAGACTAACATTGGGGGGGTATATATGGCAACAGATGGTAGATAAGCATACTAGACTGCTACAGCAATTGCCAGTGCTAAGCTACACTTTAATATGACTATCATGCATGTGTTGTTCTGTCATACCCATGTTTATATAATGTCAGCGCTAATCCCCCCCAACAGCCATTGGCCACACTACTGTACAGAACACAGATAACATGGATCACATCTTTGACATTTAATGCTGAGCTACACATTTCACAGGTATGTTCCACTGCCCACAGGTACACACAGTCTTGTCCATAGCAATAGTTAAGCAGAACATATGTGCATAAAGAAGTACTGCTGCCACATATGAATGTTTCACATTATGTAGACTATTCTTCAATAACATCTACTAAATGCCAGTTAATACATATGTGCCACATACCTTTCCTTTGTATAATTTGGTAATATTTATTTTTCATTTTCTCTCTCTCTCTCTCTCTCTCTCTCTCTCTCTGTCTCTCTCTCTCTCTCTGTCAGTCTCTGCAATAGAGTGATTGAGTTTGTTGGCAGAGATTGCAGCCTGCTTTTGTAGAAATTTGCACATGAGCATGTGATGGCCTCTGCACCAATTAGTGGCCACCATTTGCTAATTGCATGCAGCCTGCTGTGTAGTAATTGCAGTAATCACTGTCATAGCAACCCAGTACTGTAAATTGCTGACTCATGTAGATGTGGCCCTTTCAGCTTTCCAAGATGGAGATCATCCTTGTTTGGTGTGGACATCATTGTTTAAGACAGAAGGTTGGTATAGTTCTTATATCAGAAGCCAGGGGTGTAGCCAGAGATTTACATTTTGTACTCAGACCTAATGTTGCTGCTTCCAGTACCCACTTGTCAGTGTAGAAATGTACTCACCCCTCAAAATGCTACCCCAAGATACATGGAAAGATATACTTTCTTTTCAACTGTTACAATTAACTGCCATACAAAGCTAGTTATAGACATGTATTCCTTTGGCACAATAATTGTTTGTGAACTGCTATACTGTGAATATTCATTTACTCAGTTCTAAACAGTTTGTGCTTTTTTAGTGTTGACATTAGCACAAGCTGCTCAGAAAAACTGGACACATTTCAGTGCTGTGAGTATGCTTACCTACATCCTTGGTAGACCCTGCACACACAGGTATAATCTACATTTGGGTAGGGTTGCAGAAGTACAGAGTGTAAGTAGTATTGTGTGGATTTTATCTTGCTGGACTTACAGGGTTGGTGTGTACTTGTTAGTTTATCAAGGCAAGTAGCCTGTCTGCGTAACTCCCAACTGTGGACCTATCCACATGATAGCCAGAGAATAGCTTATTTTTTGTCTGTGCACCATACAGGTCTTTTCAGCAACAGAGCAATGGCATTCTTACAGTTGGTTGCTACCAATACATGGCTACATCCATTTGTATTTCAGTGTTGTATTCCTACATAAGGGTATGCTTCCGAAACACCTTCCAAAGCTATTTGCACAGTGTGTAACAGCAGAAAGGCTAATATGCCTCTGTGTTTCTGCCTCGCCCTCTGCCCTAAACAGATATGCCGGTGTTTGTCCTGCTGTGATACTGTGTGGGGTTGTAAAGTGATGGTGTGACATTATTTCCTGCTAGAATGGCTGCTTCTCTTATCAAAGTCATGTAATGTAATCCCACAACTGTTGGTCAACATCCACAGAACAAGTTGTGTGGTATGGAATTCCTAATTTTCCTTTACATTCACTCATTCTGATGCATTATATAATTATTTAAGCACCAACTTGATGTATATCTACCATGGCTTAGTGGTACTTCATGTTGTGTAGTGTGTGCAAGGTCCGGGGTTTGAGACTTACAGAGGTGTTTTATTTTACTCCTGAGCAGAACAAGGGCCCTCACATACAGAGTGACTAAGGCACTTTTAAGCAGTTGTAAGTGGGTTTGCTCGGCTTTGCACATTGCTGCACATTGCCTAGCCAAGTGCAAACAAGCGCAAACCCACGCAAACCCACTCACTACTGCTTAATGTTGCTTACTCCCGCTCACCTCCACTCTAATTTCTTTGAAAGAAAAGAAAAATGGGGAGATAGGAAAGTGGTGAAAAAGGGGCACAAAGAGAGAAAGACAGTACGGAAAATAGCTCAGGATGTGCAGGATGGGTGTAGGGAAGGTCCATAGCTGCCCATTTCTTCAACAGCAACAGCTGTGCATATGCAATACATTTGGAGGTAAATATGAACCCTTCAACCCCTGAGAGAGAGGTGAGGACAACAAAGTATGTTGTAATGCCAATTAAATAACATTTCATGTGTCCAGTGGACATGTGTGCACAATGTGCAGCTATGTATGAGGCGTAATTTTTTTTGGGAGCAGATTGCCCTTTTTTTCAGGTGAGAGTGGAATGTGGGGTAGGGGAAGTAGGTATATTTGGGGAGGTAGGTTGGGGAGGTAAACAGACAAGACAAACAAGACACATACAGGGGCGGTATATGACACATGGTGGGTGAACACCTTTGACAGGGAGGGATGTTTGGAAATCGCAAGCCCATGAGCCCCCAGATGGAAACAGAGGGACTGAGGTCCCCACCCATGGGCAGTCACCACTGCACCTTCACGGCCCAGAGGGTGGCTGTGCTGGGGGCTGTGTAGGAGGGGCAGGCTGACCCAGGAGTTGCTCCACTCGGGCCTCAAGCTGGCATAGAGGTTCTTCAACAGAACATTCAATCTCTCTATGCACCACAGCCCAGACCGTTCGAAGAGTGATAGGTGCCCCTCCACCCACGCTTGCACGGGAGCCCGAGCCCCATCCCCTGCAGCGCTTCCACCCAAAGATGGCACAGGGCCAACGGAGGAGGAGGAGGTTCCAGGCTGGGCACCAGATCTGCTGGTGCCAGGTGCTATGGCTAGCTGAGGTGGGACAGGTGGGTCCACTAGGACCGGCCTTCCCATACGAATTATGTTTTGGAGAGTTTAATAAAGTTATGGGTTATTATCAGTCAACAGCATTCCCAATTAGTTATAACAGCATGCAGAAGTATTCCCATTAAACCAACACACCAGATTTTCAACAGTTGAAAAGCAAGCATAACACATGCATATATAGAGCAATAGTGGACATTACAATAGCATGCAGGTTGAATTGATGGCAACAGGCCACCAATATTGTGGTATTTTAACAGGGCACATGCATAGAAATAAATGCAAATATTTATAAACCAATAGGACATATGTCCCAACAAATGTATTGAGATTAGACATACCGATTGAGGTGTGGAATTGCATTTTTTATGCACATACAGTAGGGTGGGAAAAGATAGCTCAATTAACAACTTATATATCCATCTAGTTTTCATTACATTACTATTAACTGCAGTTATATGTCCCTTACATGTATTATTACACTACCCAATGTCCTTATATTGTGCAACTGGATTTTGCTAGATCATTATATACATGAACTGTATCTTACATACAAACTGTCCAAGATGCAGATGTTACTGCAACATATTTTGAGAGTTGCTCACACACACTACTGCTAAGATGGTACACTGACAGATCTACTTTCATATACTTATCTAGATATGTTCAGGTGAAAGTATCAGTTATATGTTAACAGCTTCCTACATTTCTGGCAGCACACTGACATTTCTGGGGAACACAATACCAAGCTACTCATGTGCCAGATTAACCTGTACATGCTGGGCATGAACCAACAGTTGAGGGCTGTACATATGCATACAAGCTACTGGCACTCCCTTCATCCATGTTATATGGGCCTACCCAAGTGTGGGTTGACACTGCTTAATACAACACTACTATTTGTAGAATGAAACAGTACAACATATCAAAGAAAATGACACAGACACACTCCATGAATCATACATTTATTAAAGGATTATTACACCTTTATTTATTGGGTTAAAAGACTTTTTGAAGGCTTTCTCATTTATTTTATATAACAGTACATGCAGAATAATTACTAACCTGCCTCATGAAGCAGCCTTTGCAGCCATCTTCATGGGCTTGCTGGTTCATAGCCCGGACACCTGCAGCTGTGAAGTAAATGCAGTGATACTGAGACATACCTATCCATAGTATAGACAAGCATAGCAATTCTTAACTAATTAATACAATGGCTACTTACTCAGTACTGGGGCATTAGGCATCGGATGGGATTCCTGGATCCACCAGTCCAGTTTATCCCTCCTACGTCGCTTCAGGTCAAAATAATGGTGCTTGACCTGCTCACCAGTCCGAGGAACACCAGTGGCACTGGTGAGATCATGGGCAGGAATGTTCCAGTCCTCCATCTTATATTGGGTACCCTGGTACTGGCCCATAGGAGTTTTTCCTCATGATTGTGGACAAGGAGCCAAACCATAATTTTGGACTCCTGGATGCCCCAGAGTTACGCTCTAAATCGAGTGCCTTCACCAGCACCACCCATGCTGACTGCAGAAGGAAGCTACAACCAGTTATAGCAAGTATTCTCACCTGTGGAGCTTAAATATGGCTCATTTTCCACACTTATTTATGATTGGCCAGTTTTGGAAAATCTCAGCTGTAGGCACACCTGCTTAGCTGTTGTTGGCAATGTTTAAAAATCCTTTGATAGATATGTGTCTGTTGAAAGTGCATGTTTGTGAAATGCTGTCATGGCTTAGTAGTTAAGTACTGTGACTATAGTGCACAGTATCCTGAGTCGAGCTCTGTCACTGCTTTGGATTTTCCTGCTGGGTAGACCTGACTGGTTAAGGAACAGTAAAGCAGGTGTGAGCGTGTTTACCCGACTTTGCTCAACTTTGTCTGACTTTGCCTGATGTTGCCCGACATTGCGCTGGTTAGAGCGGTGCGCAGCTACATGCAAATACGTTGCGGTTGCGCTGGTTAGCACGGTGCGTAGCTACGCAATTGTATTTAAATATGCTCAATAATGGTAAAATGTGCTTAGCAGTGCTTTATATTGCTTAAAATAGGGTACTCATGCCTCAGAATGCATAACCATTTCACCTTCATATATATATATATATATATATATATATATATATATATATATAATTCCTTCACTACTTCTTCGTCTATAAAAATTAAAACACGAACAAACTGGATAAAAAACAAACAACACCGATGGCAATACCAGGAGTCAGTCCACTGAAAAAACCTTTCGGCTTTTCCTGGTTAGGGGTCACCACAGTGGATCACCTGTCCGCTCATGATTGGCAGTGGAGTTTTACAGTGTCTAGTTGCCAGCCCGGCACCCAACCTTCCACAGAAGGAGCACACACACACACACACACTCACACCTAGGGCCAATTTAGAGTGTCCAATCCACCTGCAGCATGTCTTTGTTATGTGGGAGGAAACCAGAGCACCCGGAGGAAACCCACGCAGTCACAGGGAGGACATGCAGACTCCACACAGAAGGCACCTGAGTCGAGGATTGAACCAGAGAACCTCTTGCTGTGAGTCGACAATGCTAACCACTGCACCACCGTGGCCACCCATAATTCTTTCACTGCTACATTTAACATTTCAATGCTTTTTACAAACCCTATACATAAAAAATGTCAGGAAATATTTTTGTATACAGATTTCCCACAGAAAATGGAACGTGCAGTAGTGGGACTTGAACCGGGAATGCCTCCTCTTTGTGCGAAGGCTCTAACCACTACGCTATCACTATGTTGCTTAATTTGCATATATTTTTCTTATTATCCTCTTCTGATGTCCAAGCTGCTAACTGTAGCTAATCAATGGGCAAACCCTCGCAAACTCGTGCAACTACGGGCAGCTATATTGGAAGAAAAAAAATTATTTTTATTTTTAATTTTGTAAGTTGTTTAACATATGGGGGAGTGTAGTGTTACATTGTACACATGTGAACAATTCGCTCATGTAACTGGAAATTGCGGCATTTCTTCATTGCAGGGGCATGGATTTTTGGACTGCTCAGCAGTCCGACATGCCCCCTACACTCGTCCACACTCCATGTAAGCTTTAGAGTTGAGGCAGCACGCCCTCATTAATATGCATGGCGCGCTGCCATCATACTCTTACACTGGTGCTTCCGTGTAAGACTAATCTAGTCTTACACAGAAGATTAGTAAATCTGGGGGATAGTATTTCACCAGCAAGTACTTCATGAACTCACATCCACAGGTCTCACAGTCCTCCCTTACATAGTGCCTTACTTATTTATTAGATAGACACACACAGTTAAATAGAAACAGGAATAGTCTCTCCCAGTCACAATAAAAGTTTCACAAGGCTCTAAAATAGGGCCTCTTCTCTTCATTAACAAAAATGACACTTCCACAGGGAAAGCAAGCACTGTAAAATATGCAGGCGATTCAACTTTAATTATGTACAGCCCCAAAATTACCTGAACCCCCAAGAAATCTCTCAAACATTCTTCTCTTCTACTAAGATCTGGTTAAGCACTTCAAAGTTGCCTCACAGTTGAAAAAAAACAAAGAGAATGCTTTTCATGCCAAAGCAATATATCAACCATATTCAATCTTTTACTGTCACAGCTGCTAAAAACACTAGAATTGAAGTAGTAACCCATAATAAATGACTGGGTATTCAGACAGGCAACAACCTTTTATTCGATCTATGGGTACTTTAAACTATTTAAAAAACACTAAAAACTAGGTTCCCTCTACAGGATCAAAAGTACCCATCTGACACAGTAAGACAAACTCTAGCCTCACCCTAATTACTACCATCCCTTTTCTATGCTTCTCCTATAAGTGCCACACTAAAGACCAAAGGAGGCTCCTCTTAAAATAAAGTTGCAAAATTTGCTGGCAATGCTGCGCACACAATCTACCATGGTGAGGCTTTACAACAACTAACCTGGCTAAACTAAATAAATAGCCCACATTTTCTCTGGTACTTATTGCATATAAATTAATACATTATCCCCAAAATGACCCAGCATTGAAAAATTACAGTACTGCCTTATTATCCTGCAAGCGATCTTTGGTACACTGAGAAGTTCCTCCATAGTGCTACTAAATGTAACAACTCATTAGAAGACTCACTATACTGCTGCTACATGTCCAGACTGTGGAACGCTATCTCCACATCAGGGGACTGACTATACTGCTACTACATGTCCAGACTATGGAATGCTATCTCCACATCAGGGGACACACTATACTGCTGCTACATGTCCAGACTGTGGAATGCTATCTCCACATCAGGGGACTCACTATAGTGCAGCTACATGTCCAGACTGTGGAATGCTATCTCCACATCAGAGGACTCACTATACTGCTGTCACACACCCATTCTATGGAATGCTATCTCCACTTCAGGGGAATCACTATACGGCTGCTACATGTCCAGACTGTGGAATGCTATCTCCACATCAGGGGACTCACTATTTTGCTGTGACACTCCCAGACTGTGGAATGCTATCTCCACATCAGGGGACTCACTATCCTGCTGTCACACACCCAGACTGTGGAACACAATCTCCACTTCAGGGGAATCAGTATACTGCTGCTACATGTCCAGACTGTGGAATGCTATCTCCACATCAGGGGACTCACTATAGTGCAGCTACATGTCCAGACTGTGGAATGCTATCTCCACATCAGGGGACTCCCTATAGTGCAGCTACATGTCCAGACTGTGGAATGCTATCTCCACATCAGAGGATTCACTATACCGATGTCACACACCCATTCTATTGAATGCTATCTCCACTTCAGGGGAATCACTATACAGCTGCTACATGTCCAGACTGTGGAATGCTATCTCCACATCAGGGGACTCACTATTTTGCTGTGACACTCCCAGACTGTGGAATGCTATCTCCACATCAGGGGACTCACTATACAGTTGCTACATGTCCAGACTGTGGAATGCTATCTCCACAACAGGGGACTCACTATACTCCTGTTACATGTCCAGACTGTGGAATGCTATCTCCACATCAGGGGACTCACTGTCCTGCTGCTTACATGTCCAGACTGTGGAATGCTATCTCTACATCAGGGGACTCATTATCCTGCTGTCACACACCCAGACTGTGGAACGCAATCTCCATTTCAGGGGAATCAGTATACTGCTGCTACATGTCCAGACTGTGGAATGCTATTTCCACTTCAGGGGAATCACTATATTGCTGTTACATGTCCAGGCTATGGAATGCTGTCTTCACATCAGGGAATTCACTACAGTGCAGCTACATGTCCAGACTGTGGAATGCTATCTCCACATCAGGGGACTGACTATACTGCTACTACATGTCCAGACTGTGGAATGCTATCTCTACATCAGGGGACTCACCATCCTGCTGCCACACACCCAGACTGTGGAACGCTATCTCCACTTCAGGGGAATCACTATACTGCTGCTACATGTCCAGACTGTGGAATGCTATCTCCACATCAGGGGACCAACTATACCCCTGCTACATGACCAGACTGTGGAACGCTATCTCCACATCAGGGGACTCGCTATACTGCTGTCACATACTCAGACTATGGAATGCTATCTCCACTTCAGGGGAATCACTATACGGCTGCTACATGTCAAGACTGTGGAATGCTATCTCCACATCAGGGGACTCCCTATAGTGCAGCTACATGTCCAGACTGTGGAATGCTATCTCCACATCAGGGGACTCACTATTTTGCTGTGACACTCCCAGACTGTGGAATGTTATATCCACATCAGGGGACTCACTATCCTGCTGTCACACACCCAGACTGTGGAACGCAATCTCCACTTCAGGATAATCAGTATACTGTTGCTACATGTCCAGACTGTGGAATGCTATCTCCACATCAGGGGACTCCCTATAGTGCAGCTACATGTCCAGACTGTGGAATGCTATCTCCACATCAGGGGACACATTATACTGCTGCTACATGTCCAGACTGTGGAATGCTATCTCCATATCAGGGGACTCGCTATACTGCTGTTACATGTCCAGACTGTGGAACGCTATCTCCACATCATGGGATTCACTATAGTGCAGCTACATGTCCAGACTGTGGAATGCTATCACCACATCAGGGGACTCACTATCCTGCTGCTACAGGTCCAAACTGTGGAATACTATCTCCATATCAGGGGACTCACTATACTGCTGGTACATGTCCAGACTGTGAAATGCTATCTCCATATCAGGGGACTCACTATACTGCTATCACACACCCAGACTATGGAATGCTATCTCCACTTCAGGGGAATCACTATACTGCTGCTACATGTCCAGACTGTGGAATGCTATCTCCACATCAGGGGACTCACTATACTGCAGTTACATGTCCAGACTGTGGAACGCTATCTCCACTTCAGGGGAATCACTATACTGCTGCTACATGTCCAGACTGTGGAATGCTATCTCCACATCAGGGGACACACTATACTGCTGCTACATGTCCAGACTGTGGAATGCTATCTCTACATCAGGGGACTCGCTATAGTGCAGCTACATGTCCAGACTGTGGAACGCTATCTCCACATCAGGGGACTCACTATACTGCTACTACATGTCCAGACTGTGGAATGCTATCTCCACATCAGGGGTTCACTATCCTGGTGTGACATGCCCAGACTGTGGAATGCTATCTCCACATCAGTGGACTCACTATACTGCTGCTACATGCCCAGACTGTGGAACGCTATCTCCACATCAGGGGATTCACTATCCTGGTGTAACATGTCCAGACTGTGGAATGCTATCTCCACATCAGTGGACTCACTATACTGCAGCTACATGTCCAGACTGTGGAATGCTATCTCCACATCAGGGAACTCACTATAGTGCAGCCACATGTCCAGACTGTGGAATGCTATCTCCATGTCAGGGGACTCACTATACTGCTGCTACATGTCCAGCTCAGAAAATTGGTTTTGTTCCAAGTTGGACTTTCCTGGTAAACAAATGTTAAATAAATGAAAATTTTTGCTGAGAGCTTCAGGTGAAGTGAAGTTTAGTGCTGCTTACTCCACATCTGTCTGCATTATTAGTAGCACAACAGGTAGTAGCCTTACTTTTGATGTAGAAGGCTGTGGGTTCTACTCCCACAGTATGCACGTGGATTGCTGATACTGTACTGTGTTCTACTTTAAAGGGTGTGGATGCTGCAGTCCTGTGAATGTCCTCCTTTGGACGAATTACCTAGTAACTATGAAGCTGTTATCAGTTTGCCATCCATTCCCTATTGCAATATTACTAGCTTATCAGTTTTTTTAATGTAACATAGGCAATTTATTCTTTGAGGGCAGCAGGCACTGAATTTGTAGATGAAACACTGAAATATAAAGTTGTTTTCTAGCAACAACCTCTTCATTAGTTTCAGATATCTTTAATGTGGAATTATTCAGATGACTTTTACTTCTGCAAAGATTGTGTATATTGACTGATATTGGTGAATTGTAACGGCAGACATCTGAGTGGCCTTTTATGGTTGAAATGTTCTAAATTGGGCAGTTTGTCATTATTGGTTCGCATGTTTTGTTTCATTGCTTAGTGGAAAAATGTTCAAAACTATAAATTTAAAACACACTCTAACAAGCGATGCTGTATTATACAAGGGATATAATTAAATTTATATATTATAATTAATACAATCAGTAAGGTGAATCAAAGAACATTTGCATGGCCCTAAAAAATGTGTGCAGGGGCCTATGGCTTGAAAACAGCCCAAAGGTAAATGTAACCTGCCACTGGCTAGATGCATTTTCTTTGAATGTGAGTTTCAATTCTGTTTCAGTGAATGTGAGTTTCAAAGGTAGAGAAGTTTTAATGCTAAGTCTGTTTTCATTGTAAGACTATTGCTTTGTTTAGGTTTAATAAATGTCTGTCAGTGCTTGTGCTATAAAATTTGAAATAAAAGTAAACGAAATCCAAGTATCTGTAATCATTGTAGAAGTAAAGCATAAAACAGTATGCATACCGAGAGATTCGAACAGTATCTATGACAAATGAGGAGAAATATCCAAGTAGGGGACACTGGAATGACTGCATGGGTGGGGGGACTGTGTGAGTGGAGGGGGGCTGCATGGGCAGGGTTGTGGTTTTGCACCCCCCCCCTGCAAAAAATCCTGCGGGCTCCCTTGATAATTAGATATACTCAGGAAGGTGATCAAAGAACACATATATGTATGCATGGTTGTAAAAATGTGTGACAGGTGCCTTATGGTTTGAAAACACCCCAAAGCTAAACTTTATCCACCACTGGCCAGATGAATTTTCCTTGAATGTGGGATTCAATGAATTTTCAATGACTGTAAGTTTGAAGGGCAGAGAAGTTTACTGTTAATGCTAAGTCTGTTTTCATTGTGAGACTGTATTGGTTTGTTTAGCAAATGTCTATCAGTGTTTGTGCTGTAGAGTTTGAAATAAAAGCTTTACATTAAATCCTAATATCAGTAATCATTGTAGAAGTAAAGGAACAAATAGTATGCTCACTAAAGGGTTTGAACAGTGATTATGGTAACTGGGGAGAAATAGCCAAGTAATGAGACATTGTAATGGTTGTAGGGGTGGAACTGGGTAGGGGAGCTGCAGAGTGAGTAGGGGAGCCCTGATACATTACCCTGCCTAATGCCTCATGTGACCAAGGTCCAGCTCTGATGTTGAATACATAACGTTCATATCTGATGTTGTCTTTTCCATCCATTCTTCAAGATACAAGACAGAGTCCCTAGCTACTTTTATTTTTGGGAGGCCCCATGCAAGGATATACTACAGCACAGGTGAACTAATGGAGGCCCTAGATCTAGAGTGTATATCCAATTTGTAATATGTAAACAATTGAAATACTGAAGAAAAAGGCTGTAGATGAACCCACAGATCTAGCAGAATGAACTGTTGGAGTGGAATGTTGAGGAATAACCTTTTCTTGGTAAACAAAGGAAATGCACTGAGTCAACCATTGTGAAACAGTACCTTGGACAAGTTTTTCCCAGTTTAGCACTGGAGAATAACACAAATAACTTGTCAAATTTTCTAAAGGGCTTAGTCCAGTGCAAGTAAAAATGTAACTAGTGACACATATCCAGTAAATGTACACTTGTTTTAGAAATTTGGAAAGAAAACTGGAAAATTTATGGATTGGTTGATGGATGATTCCAAAGCCACCTGAGGACAAAAGAGGGACTGATTCTCAGAGACTCTCTGTCCTTATGGAAAATTAAATACAGAGGTTTTGATGATAAAGCATGCAGCTCAGATACTCTCTTGGTAGAAGTGACAGCCACCTAGAATAAGGTCTTCCAGTATAAAAACTTTAGATCTACATTTGCAGCATATTTGAAAGGGGGAGTCAGTCAGGTCCTGCAAATGAATGGTGGTGTACCATGGAGCCACTGGATCTCTAAGTGGTGGCCAGATTAAGAAAGTACCTAGAAGAAAGGCCTTCAACAATCTAAGAGAAGTTAGGGGTACGTGATTTTCCCTTACATGGAATGAGGAAATAGCCGCTAACTGAACTTAGTGGAATAACTGGCACCATATTGGAAAATACATACAAGGAAGGCCAAGATGGATGGAAGAGGGGCTGAAAAAGATCTATATTTTTCTCTACAGCCCAAATAGAAAACCTTTTCTATTTACTTCTATAATCCCTAGCGGTAGGTTTCTGAGAGGAAGACAGATGTGGACGACTGGGGAAGACAACCTGGACTGTTGAACTATTACTGGAATTGGAGAAATCATGCATGGCTGTGAGGGTAAATCAAGGTCCAAGCCCAGCAATGTAAGAACCTTGGAATCAGTGGTTTCAGAGAAATGTATAAAGGAGACCTGGTGACCAAGAATGCATTAGAACATCCCATGGTGACTCCTTCTCACAAGGAATTAGAGTGAAGCTTGCTGTATTTGGTGTTGTGGGGACAGGCAAAGAGATTGCAACAAGGTCATCCCCAATGGCCAAAAATCCACTCCATTACCTTACCTCTCAAGTGTCCAGATTTTCACTGAATGTCCAGATTTTTGTATATATTTTTGGTCTGTTCCTCATAAACTTATTTCCAGCAAATTACATGAGGATAAAATTCTCTAAATAATGACATGCATTTGAGTTTCAAACTTCAGACCCTTCAGAAAATACATGCTAACACACATTTTGTTATTGTAGCAACTTATAAGTTTATGAGCAATATTTAAAATCTGTCCATATTTGGATCTTTGTTCCCCCATTATTTTAGGATTTTTTTCCAACAAACATCTTTATTAAATTTTCACATATGACATAGGCAATCTTACATTTACATAAATGAAAAACAAACAAAATGACACCACTTTAGTTGCAAACAGTATATATCACAGACACCACTGAAATAACTACAGTTGCAAACATTGTACATGTCTTATAATCCATCCAGTCACTGGCAGTTAAGCATTATATGACTCATTCAAATCCTGCCTTTTAAACCTTATTCCTGCTATGCATATATTGTTCCCACAATTCCCATTTTTTCGTGTGAAGTTTGCTTCTTCCCTTTTCTAAAGATCCCAATTCCAGTTGTTTTATCTCTGTGGGCAGCCAAGCCAAAGGGGGTGGAGTTTCAATATATATTAAAAACACACACACCTCCAGGCTGGTCAAACAGTATGACGCATAGGAGACACATGCAGATGCAGTTAACCATTGACAAGACCCCTATTCAAATTATAGCTAGCTACAGGCCCCCAAATTTATCTCAAGATGCCCACTCCACCTATCCGGATCTCTTCAACTCTATCAAGATTCAAACCTTTACCCTGATCTTGAGTGACTTTAATTACCCAACCATAGATTGGAAAAACTACTCATGCCAGAACACAAATGCCCAGCGATTCCTCGAGTTTATCAATGTAAATGCCTTGAAACAGCTAGTCGATACCCCCACAAGAGGTGATAATATCTTGGACTTGGTATTAACCAACATGAGTAACCACTGCAGCACCCCTAAAGTATCATCCTCCCTGGTAAGATCCGACCATAAAGCAGTCACTTTTGAAGTCAACATCTCCCCTGACTCCTCTCTAGCTAGGGTTAAACAGAAAATGTCTCCAAAGCTGATTACAACCTCCTGAGGGATGGTATAAACAGCTTCACAGCCCCGTCCCCTTCTGTAGGAACTGGCACCAGTATTCAAATCTACACCAAAGTACTATACAAGCATTTATATAGATGCATGGAATCAGGAATACCTGACAGGACAAAATCATCCTCCGCAAGGAAGAGTAAACCTGTCTGGTGGACATCTGCAATAAATAAACCATACAACAAAAGGAAAAAAAATTACTGTCCAGGACCAAGAAGGAGCAGGGGCCCAATTGGAAGCAATCTCTCCTTAGCCTGAACAAGCAAATAAGAGCACTAGTGAAATCCTCTAAAGGCAACTTTGAGTCCAATTTGGACACATCTACTAGAGGCAATCATAAGGCCTTCTTCATATATGTCCACAGTCTCAAAGGAAGCACCCAGATCTGTTCAGAACTAGTGGTTAAGGATACCACATATATAAATGCTGTAGATAAAGTCAATCTACTGGCTGACAGATTCAGCAAAAACTTCTCTCCTTTGTCCCTCCATCAGTAAATCAGGACATCCCCATTACCTGCCTCCCAACCCCTATCTCTAGGGAACAGGTCATCACTGCCCTCTCAAAGGCAAAAAATACAGCCTCCATGGTACCTGATAACATCCCAGGCTGTATCCTACATGAACTCAGGCATGTAATTGTGAAACCATTGTCCCAGCCGAGTGGAGGACAGTCACTGTCATCCCTTTACACAAAGGTGGAGCGTCCACCAATCCAGGAAATTATAGACCCATCAGCCTAACTAGCCTGATCTGCAAGGTCATGGAACAGATTATCATGAACCTCATTAACAGAGACATTGGTAACCTCCAAACACTCCACCCCACACAGTTTGGCTTTGTCAAGAGGAGGTCATGTCTGTTAAATATGGTCGACTTCTTTGAGACAGTCACCAAAGCCATGGATGAGGGGAAGATGGTGTACACCACCTACCTTGACCTGGCCAAAGCCTTTGACACTGTTCCTCACTCAGGCATAATAGATAAACTCTCTCAACTAGGCATCAATCTATATGTTGCCAAATGGGTAGCAAACTGGCTCACTGATAGAACCCAGCTAATCAAAAAAGGGGAAGCCACCTCAAGCAGTACACCAGTAATGAGCGAGTACCCCAGGGATCAGTCTTCTGGACTCTGTTTTCCAGGATATACTTCTCTAACCAGTGGGCTATGGCTGACCAAGTTTGCAGATGACTGTAAGATGGATGCAGTCATCAATTCCCCAAGTGATGTGGACGTCTTCCAAGGGGGTCTCACCCAAACAAATGACTGGTGCCAGAAACATGGCCTCAAGCTGACTGCCAGAAAATGCATCATCATCCCCTTTGGGGAGAGTGACATCCCCAAATATTATCACATTAATAACAATGTCCTAAGTACACAATCAGTGGTGAGGGATTTTGGAACCCAGGTTAATAGCAACCTGACCTTTGACCACCATGTTGCTTCCATTGTACAGAAAGCTTTCTACATGGTCCATCTCACAAGTAAGGGTATCTCATCCAGGGACAAAGATGTCATAACACGCCTGTATTCTTCCCTTAGAAGACCAATTATTGAGTTCAGTGCCCCCTTTGGCATATACCTCACAAAGCACATGCAGCAGCTGGAGAGACCACAGAGGTTCCTCACCAGGAGAATCCTCGGCCTCAAACAAGTACCCTACACAGATAGGAAAATGCCCTGTCCCTCTTCTCTGTTTCATACAGACCCCTCAGAGGTGACCTCTGTGTGGCATACAAAGCAATCTCAGACCCCGCCTTGATGGGACTATTGCATATATGCAAGTCAAGCTCCACTCAAGTAACCCATACACGCAACCTCAACCTAGTCTGTGATATCAATAGGATTTATTGGCGGGACAGATTTTGTGTCCGAGAGACCCCCCCATCTGTGGAATACACTCCCTCTCCACATCAAGCAGAGCACCTCATTATCCCTTTTTAAGCACAACCAGGATAACTGGATGGGAAAAAGAAAATAAACCCCTGGAATCCCACCTGTGTCCCTGCTGGACAGGGGATTTGGGTGCTGACTTGTCTACACATAGGCTAAATTCTTGGCTAGGCTTATAAGGGCCTCATGGCCACTAGCCTAATAACCTCCAATGATCTTATGATCCTGTTACTACAATCACTACTTCTAAGTAGGTTGGTCTAGACTTTGATTTCCATTTTCTAGTAATTGCTTTTTTGGCAGCCACCATAATTAGACTCAGCAAAGCTTTATTATGTCTAGGCAATTTCGATTCTGTATCATAACTCAAAGAAGTCATCTCCCCAGCCAATCCAATCCGCTCATCCAGCATCTCTGACAGAGCAATCTGCAAGGAATCCCTAAATTCTGCCAACTCACTACACTTCCAAAAAATATGTTCCCAGTCACCTCTTTCTTGCCTGTCACACCTCCAACATTTGCTACCCACCTGAGGAAAAATTATTTGGTATCTACTTGGGGTATAAAAATACCTATGTAAACACTTTCAGGCAAAGATCCTAAATTCTCTAGATTTTGTTGGACATTTGGGAGATATACATATAGCCCCCCCCCCATTGTGTCTTTGTAAATTACTTATCCAATCTCCTTTCCCAATCCTTTCTAAGCTCCTCTAATTGATTCTTATAATTATCATGCAATATTTTATATGCTTTACTAATTGTTCCTTTTTCAATGGCAGCTTCTGTTCTAGATTCTATTAAAAATGCTATCAGTGCTGGTATTTCATTTAGGACCCCCCTATTTCTTTCTCTTTGCCTATACTCTGATATCAGTCCTAGAGAGGGAAGGCAATGTCTAACATGCAATCCAAATAAATTCTTGGCCTCTTCCCATTTTATTACCTTTCCATTTCTAGTTATTTGCTCCCAATACCTTGGTTCCTTTGCCAGTTTTCTCCAATAAATTCCAGACCCCCCGTGCCTATTATCTGCATCCATGACCACAGTCATCCCACTCTGTAAAATCTCTCTTCTGCATTCTTGTGCTGGTTTGGTTCTTAGAATACTCCCTGTTATTTTATGAACATAATATTCTGTATGATTTTTGTTGTTCTCCTTAAGAGTCTGCATCAAAAATGCCAGTCTCTCCTTATTTCTTGAGCTTCCTCCCTGTATCAGCATCATTACTTTCCACTTTGAATTATAGTTTTCTGCTAGTGTATGTATAAGAGCCTTAACTGTGTTGCTCAAAAATACTCCCTGAAATTGGGTAATCCTAGTCCGCCTTGTTCTGTTGTAAGAATCAGCTTATCGCACTTGACCCTTGTTGTCTTCCCTTCCCAGATAAAATCCTTTAACTCCTTTTTTTTAATTGCTATCCACAGCTTCTCCTCTGGTTGATAAAAATATGCCTGATCTGCGCATAAGACTAAGGGGACTAAAACATTTTAATGGCTTGTATCTTAGTATCTATATCCATATAACAAAGCTTCTAGTTCCTCAATTTTTGTATTTTCTTGTTTAGTCTCTTCCCATATAGCCTTAGCTGCCAGAACAGAGTCATTTCTAATCCATACTCCTAAATACTTCATTTTATCATGCCCCCATAAATATGGATATTGTTGGACCAATTCGTGTGTTGGTACATAATTTACTGCCATTGCCTTTGTTTTAGCTTCATTAATTTTGCATCTCGAGAAGATCTTAAACTGTCTTAAAATGTTCCACAACACTTTAATGTCCCTTTCTGATTTTGTGATTTATAAACTAATGTTGTTGTTGTCTTTCGGCTTTTCCAGGTTAGGGGTTGCCACAGCGGAACTCCGGTCCACTAATGATTGGCAGTAGATTTTCACGAACACCGAGGTGCCAGCTCGACGTCCAACCTTCAACGAAGGCACGCCCATTTACGCATGTCTTTTGAACACCCACCCAACCACGGGGAGGACATGCAGATTCCACACAGAAGGCACTCCCCGTACTCCTGCCAAGAATTAAACGGGAGAACCTCTTGCTGTGAGGCAACAACGCTACCGCTGCACCACCGCTCATCTGCAAATAGAGCAAGCTTTTCCTGACTACCATACCAATTATATCCTTGAAATTCGTCCCTTATTTTCTTTGCCAATGGTTCTAAATTTAATCCAAACCACAAAGAGGAAAGTGGACAGCCCTGCCTTGTTCCTCTACTCAAGCAAAAATTATCAGAGAGAACCCCGCCTACTTTAATTTCTGTCTCTGATCACTCATATAGCCTTCTAATCAACCTTATAATTGTATCAGGGAAACACAATTATTCCATTGCCCTGCTCATGAAGTCCCAGTCTACTCTGTCAAATGCTTTCTCTGCATCAAACCCCCCCAATAAAAGTGGTATTTCTTTGCATTCTGCTTCCCTCTGGATCATCAGTGTTTTGTTAATATTTTTGAAATGTTTGCATCCCTTCCAAAAAATGCACTGATACATATCTGTCAAATTTGTTATCACCTTTTCTATTCTAGTAGGCATTATAGACATAAACACTTTATAATCATGGTTTAGTATTGAAATGGGGCTGTATGAAGCTGGATCTGATGGATCTTTACCCTCTTTAGGTATTACCGTTACCACCGACTTCTTCCAGGATGCTGGCACTTCTCCTTTTGAAATACTGTTAAACAAAACCCTCCAGTTCTTTATCAGTTTTTTTCCCCTACTGACTTCCAAACTTCCACAGGAATACCATCTATTCCTGGGGACATTCCTGAAGATTGGTTATATATAGCCACTTTTATCTCATCCCTGCCTATCTTGTTAGTAATTGAGCCTCACCTACCTCTAACCTTGGCATATTTAATCCTTCCATAAACATTTCCATTTGTACCTTTTCTTGATCTCCATATTTCTCTGCTTTATACAAACTTTCATAAAATTTCCGAATTATTTCTAATACTTCTACCATGTCTCTTTTTATCTTCCTTGTTATAGGCTCTCTAAGTTTGGTGACAGCCCTTTCCTCTTTCTGTTGCCTGAGTTATTGTGCTAAAAGTTTTTGTGCTCTAGAATTATTATCAAAAAACAGTTGCTTAACCGCAATCTTCCTAAACTCGTGCATAATACAGAGGTAATACTGTAGTTTCTGTTTAGCATTCTGCAGTTGCTCCTTTTCTTGTTCTGAGAGATTCCCCCCATTTTGCAATACTTTAACATTTGCCAGTCCCTCTAAATAATTCTTGCTACTGTTTAACAATATCTCCCTTTCTTTTACTTCCACCTCAGTTTTAAACTCCATTTTAATTTTATCCCACTCCCTAGTTATGTTATCAGAAGAAAGTTCTAGCTTCTCTAGTAGCTGCTGCATTAATTCCAAAGCCCATTCCTTAAATTCCTCTCTTTTCAACTAATAGGTAGGAAAGCGCCGGGGTCTCATTTCTGTTTCATTATCTTCCTTTTTATTTTAGTTATTATTAGGAGCGAGTGCATGTGTGCCTTCTGTGGAAGGTTGGGTGCCGGGCTGGCAACTCGACACCGTAAAAACTCCACTGCCAATCATGAGCGGACAGATGATCCACTGTGGCAACCCCTACCCAGGAAAAAGCCGAAAGAAGAAGAAGAAGATTGGTGCATGATCTGAAATAGTTATTGGATACGTTTCAAGACCTTCAGTTAAATGCACATGTTTCTGTGAGATATAAACTCTATCTAGCCTAACCCAGTTTTTGTATCTCAGTGTGTGATATGTAAATTCACTCTGAACTTTTAGACCGAATTCAGATCTTTCATGCCAAACATTTTCATACATTTCTTCAAAAATCTATCTTCCTTTGTTATATTTCCCCTTCTAAGCCTCCCAGACACATCTTCCCTGTTGTAAACCAAATTCCAGTCCCTACCTATAAGTAATATTCCTTGCTGAAAGCTGATTATTTCTCAAAGAATTTTATTAAGCTCCATTATAGCAGTTTTTTTGGGGGGGGGGTAAATGCATGCCAGTGTAATCCTCCTCCCTTGCCAGTAGCCCCTTAGTACTATGTATATTCCATTGTTATCTTATCACTATTGGAGCTCCTCTTGGAATTAATATAACTACTCCTCTTTTCCTTTGTCCCAGATATTCCACTGAATAACCATCCTGAAAACCTTTTTTTATCAAATTCACATGTTCAGTTCTTTCTAGGTGTTTCTCCTGTAGCCTAGCTATTTGCAAAACATTTTTGAATATACTTCACTACTCGTTATTTTTATATTTATAAGACCATTCAGACTGAAAGACATTACAGAAAGCATAATTTTATTATATATTGATTCCTACCAACTTTTATGTATAACTGCGTTTTTATTAAATGTCTATTTCCAACTTTTGTTACATGTATATACTGTTCAGCAGGTTGGTCTTTTGTACAGTTGTTGTTTGTCATATCCACTTGTGCCTATGCCAGATCTTACATAACTTTTTTTTTTTTTTTTAAAGCCCTCAAACAGAACAAACAAAGCCGCTTCATCCAAAAGTACATCTTCAAATATTGAAGTTTTTGATTCCTAATAAGAGCATAAGTTCTAAGCCGATAGCTACACAGACAGGCTAAAGTTAACCAAAAAGAAAAGTTAGTCATGCTAAGATGCATGGAACAGCCTGTGCTATTTGTAAGTGTTATTTTATTTATATATCTTTACAGCTCTCCTAGTTGAGAAAACACTTGAATGCCTTCAGTAAACACTTTCTCCAAGCCCTTTCTCTTTATCAAATTGTCTTCTAGTGATATGCAAACCAGACACAAAACTGCTAGGGGTACCTTATTTATCTGAAAAAAAAACTTTACAATATTCAATATTTTTTTTCATTTACATGTTTTGTAATAAACCTGTTACTGGATAATGCCTAGCGTTTTAACCCAGTCATTTCTCTATTCAAGCATGGGGAAAAGTACACAGATTTTTATTTTGCCATAGTCTCTTAACCAGATCTTCCCGCTCTCCCCATCTCCTCCCCTCATCTTTTTTTTTGTTTTTTTTTTAATTGCAGTGCCTACATTTCTTAAAACTGAATAAAGAAAAAGAGAGAAGAAGGGTGAAAAAGGAAAAACAAAAGAAATCACCTGTTTACATCAGTATCCCCATTGCATTTATAAAACACAGAAAACTTTACTTCGTGTTTACATTGGTTTTGTATTGTCTTTATACCTGTCACACCTGGGAAAACTTCGATTGTTTTCAGAGAACATTATGTCCTAGCCAATTTCTCTGTTCTTTTTTTTTCATTCCCTCAGCCAATCCCCTTCCACCAGACTGTCTCCAGTTTCTCTTTATCAGTTAGTTTCCATGCAGAAATGCTACTTAACATATATAGATAACATTTGCCAGAAAAAAGCCTCATCAAATTCAATAGTCTCCTTCATTTAATTGCTCTATCTATCTTAAAACAAAGGTCCTTAGTCATATCCCCATGCAAGAATGAAAAAAAGCCATATTAATTCACACTTTGTCAGTAGGCACTGAATTTTTAGCTGAAACACTGAAATATAAAGTTGTTTGCTAGCCAAATCCTATTTCCTAGTAATGCATCTCTTTAGCATGGAATTATTCAGATAACTTTTACTTCTGCAGAGAGTCTGCGTATTGACTGACATTGAGTGGCGTTTTATGGTTGAAATGTTCCAAAATGGGCACTTATGTCATTATGGCTTCATACATTTTGTTTCATTACTTACTGGAAAATGTTCAAAAGTATAAATTTAAAACACACGCTAACAAGTGCTGCTGTGTTATTCAAGGAGTATAATTTGGTACACTCAGAAAGGTGACCAAAGAACACATATATGTATGCATGGTTCTAAAAATGTGTGCAAGGGGCGTATGCTTTGAAAACTTCCCAAAGGTAAACTTTATCCACCACTGGCCAGATGAATTTTGTTTGAATGTGAGTTTTAATGCATTTTCAATGACTGTGAGTTTCAAGGGCAGAAAAGTTTATTGTTAATGGTAAGTCTGTTTTCATTGTGACACTGTATTGTTTTGTTTAGCAATTGTCTATCAGTGTTTGTGCTGTACAGTTTGAAATAAAAGTTTTAAATTAAATCCTAATATCTGCAATCATTGTAGAAGTAAAGAAAAAACAGTATGTGCACTAACAGGTTTGAACAGTGTTTGTGGTAACTGGGGAGAAATATATAATAAAAAGAAATTCGCCAGTAGGCAAGTGCACAGGTCAAAATGAATGCAAAACCAAAAAATGCCCAGCACAAACAAGGAGAGAGTAATAGATATAAATATTTATTAACACAACATACCGGTTTTGACTAAACGCCTTCCTCAGTGTACTTACATTCATTATAATGAAACGGTTTTCTTTAAAAAGTTGTAATGCACCAATCACAACATTCACATCATGAATAATTAAACAATAGAAGTTGAAGACACATAAATCTAAAGATAGATATAAAGTTTTCAGACACATCAATGTCTTTTCTAATAGTGCAAAAATAATCACCAATGTAAAGATAGTTGCTATGAATACCAAAAGTAATAAATAAAATAAATATATAAAAATATATTTATCTGACCACCACCTTGCTAATTTTATTAGAGTTGTTCATTTAAACCAGGTGAAAAAAAGACCCCCAAGTTTAATGATCCATGTTGTGTGTTAAATAGACTGCTAAAAAAGCAGACAATGGTTTGATCAAAGAAACCGGGAAGAAATAACCAGGTAATGAGACACTGTAATGGCTGTAGGGGTGGTGCTGGGTGGGAAGGCTGCTGTGTATGTACCTTTTCTTGATCTCCATATTTCTCTGCTTTATACAAAGTTTCAGAACATTTCTGAAATATTTCTAATACTTCTACTGTATCTCTTATTATCTTCTTTGCTATAGGCTCCCTAAGTTTAGTGGCAGCCCTTTCCACACTCTGTTGCCTGAGTTGTTGTGCTAAAAGTTTTTGTGCCCTAGAATTATTATCAGAAAACAGTTGCCTAACTGAAATATTTCTGAACTAGTGCATAGTATCAAGGTAATCCCTTATTTTCTGTTTAGCATTCTGCAGTTGCTCCTTTACTTGTTCTGAGAGATTCCCCCTATTTTCTAATACATTAACATTTGTCAATCCCTCTAAATAATTCTTCTTACTGTTTAACCATATCTACCTTTCATTTATTTCCACCCTAGTTTTAAACTTCACTTTAATTTTATCCCACTCCCTAGCTATGTTTTCAGAAGAAAATTCTGTCTTCTCTAGTGCCTCCTGAATTAATTCCAAAACCCATTTCTTAAATTCCTGTCTTCCCAACGATAGATGGGAAAGCTCCAGTGTCTCATTTTTATTTCATTATCTTGTGTTTTTATTTTAGTTATTATTGGTGCATGATCTGAAATAGTTATTGGGTGTGTTTCAAGACCTTCAGTTAAATGCACATGTTTCTGTGAGGTATAAAATCCATCTAGCCTAGCCCAGTTTTTGTATCTCGGTGAGTAATATGTAAATTCACTCTGAACTCTTAGCCCGAATTCAAATCTTCCATGCCAAACATTTTTATACATTTCTTCAAAAATCTACCCTCCTTTGTTATATTTTCTCTTCTAGGCCTCTCAGACACATCTTCACTGTTGCAAACCAAATTTCAGCCCCCGCTTGTAAGTAATATTCCTTGCTGAAAGCTGAATTTTTCTCCCAGAATTTTATTAAGCTCCATTATAGCAGTTTTATGGGGGATGTAAATGTATGCCAGTGTAATCCTCCTCCCTAGCGAGTAGCCCCTTAGTACTATGTATCTTCCATTGTTATCTTTTTTTCCTCTTCTATCGCTATTAGAGCTCCTCTTGCAATTAATATAAGTACTCGTCTTTTCCTTTGCCCCAGATATTCCGCTGAATAACCATCCTGAAAATCTTTCTTTATCAAATTCACTTGTTCAGTTCTGTCTATTTGTATCTCCTTTAGTATAGCTATTTGTACTACATTTTTTAATATACTTCACTACTCATTATTTTTGTATTTATCTGTTAAGACCATTCAGATTGAAAGATATTACAGAAGCATAATTTTATTATATATTTATTATTAGCAACGTTTATGTATAACTGCTATTTGTTAAATATCTAGTTCCAACTTTTATGTTACATGTATATACTGTTCAGCAGGTTGGCCTTTTATACAGTTGTTTCTTATCATATCAACTTGTGCCTATGCCACATCTTACATAACTTTTTGGTTTTTTTTGAAATCCCTCAAACAGAATACCCCCACCACAAAATGCTCCTAAAACCTGTTAACTTAATACTACCATAAAAAACTATGTACATCTTCAAATATTCAAGTTTTTGCTTCCTAATAAGAACATAAGTTCTAAGCTGATAGCGACACAGACAGGCTAAGGTTAACCAAAAAAAGGTTAGTCATGCTACGATGCATGGTACAGCCTGTGGTATTAGTAAGTGCTATTTCATTTATATATCTTTATAGCTCTCCTAGTTCAGAAAACACTTGAATGACTTCATTAAACACTTTCTCCAACCCATTTCTCTTTTATCAAATTGTCTTCTAGTGATATGCAGACCGGACACAAAACTGCTAAGGGTACCTTGTTTATCAAAAAAAAGCTTTACAATATTCAGTATTCTTTTTCATTTACATATTTTGTGAAAAAACACCTAAGGTTTTAACCTAGTGATTTTCCTATTCAAGCACGGGAAAAAGCACACTGATTTTTCTTTTGGCATAGTCTCTTAACCACACACTTCTGCTGTCCCCATCTCCTCCCCTCCTCTTTTTTTGTTTTTTTCATTGCAGTGCCTGCATTTCTTAAAACTGAACAAAGAAAAAGGGAGAAGAAGGGTGAAAAAGAAAAAAAAAAAACAAAAGCACCTGTTTACATTAGTATCCCCATTGCATCTAAAAAAATGAGAAAAGTTTACTTCAGGTCTAATTGGTTTTGTATTGTCTTTACAGCTGTCATACCTGGGAAAACCCCTGATTGTTTTCAGAGAACATTATGTCCTAGCCAATTTCTCTGTTCTTTTTTCCTTTCCCTCGGCCAATCCCCTTCAACCAGACTGTCTCCACTTTCTCTTTATCAGTTAGTCTCCATGCAGAAATTCTACTTAGTATACATACATACAACTGACAGAAAAAAATCTCATAATACTCAATATTCTCCTTCATTTACTTGATCTATCTCTCCTAAAACAAAGGTCCTTAGTCATATCCCCATGCAAGAATGAAAAAAAGCACATTAATTCCAACTTTTTCAGTAGGCACTGAATTTTTAGCTGAAATACTGAAATATACAGTTGTTTGCTAGCTGAATCCTATTTGTTAGTTAGAGATCTCTTTAAGATGGCATTATTTAGCTGACTCTTACTTCTACGATTCTGCATATTGACTGGTATTGAGTAGCCTTTTATGGTTGAAATATTCCAAAATGGGCAGTTATGTCATTATGGTTTCATACATTTTGTGTCAATACTTACTGGAAAATGTTCAAAAGTACAAATTTAAAACATGCTAACAAGTGGTGCTGTAATATTATACAAGGAGTGTAATTTGATATACGCAGGAAGGTGAGGAGAACTCATATATGTATGCATGGTTGTAAAAATGTGTGCAAGGGGCCTATGGTTTGAAAATACTCCCAAAGGTAAACTTTATCCACCATTGGCCAGATGAATTTTCTTTAAATGTGGATTGCAATTAATTTTTAATGACTGTGAGTTTCAAGGCCAGAGAGATCTGTTTTCATTGTGAGACTGTATTGTTTTGTTTAGCAAATGTCTATCAGTGTTTGTGCTATACAGTTTGAAATAAAAGTTTAAATGACATCATAGTATTTGTAATCATTGTAGAAGTAAAGAAAAAAATAGCATGCACACTAACAGGGGGAGAAATAGCCAAGTAATGAGACACTATAATGGTTGTAGGGGTGTTGCTGGGTGGGGGTGGGGGGCTGCTGTGTGTGTAGTGGAGCCCCAATCCATTACCCTGCTTAATGCCCCATTTCACCAAGATCTGGGTCTGATGTTGAGTATATAACTTTCGCGCCTTATGCTGCCTTTTCCATCCATTTTTCAAACTATGGGACAGAGGCCCCAGCTACTTTTATTTTTGGGAGGCCTCATACAAGGATATACCCTATCTCGGGTGTATCTAGTTTGTAATGTGAGATGAATTATGAACCTTGGACCAAGTACCTGCAGCACATATGTAAACAATTTAAACACTGAAGAAAAAGGCTGTAGATGAAGTCACAGATCTAGCAGAATGAACTGTTGGAGTGGACTGGTGAGGAATAACCTTTTCTTGGTAAACAGAGGAAATGCACTGAGTCAACCATTGTGAAAGAGTACTTTGAACAACTTTTTCCCAATTTAGCACTGGAGAGTGACACAAATAACTGGTCAAATTTTCTAAAGGGCTTAGTCTGGTGCAGGTAAAAATGTAACTGGCGATGCATATTCAGTAAATGTACCCTTGTTTTGGAAATCTGGAAAGAAAACTGGAAGATTTATGGATTGATTGATGGATAATTCCAAAACATGTGGGGTGAAAAGAAGGACTGAGTCTCAAAGACTCTCTTCCCTTATGGAAAATTGCAATACAGAGGTTTTGAAGCTAATGCTTGCAGCTCAGAAACTCTCTTGGGAGAAGTGACAGCCACCAGGAATAAGGTCTTCCAGTATAAAAACTTTAGATTCACATTTGCAGCAGATTTGAAGGGGGGCAGTCAAGTTCTGCAAATGAATGGTGGTATCCCATGGAGGCACTGGATCTCTAAGTGGCGACCAGAGTAAGAAAGGACCTAGAAGAAAGGCCTTGAGCAATCGAAGAGAAGTTATGGGTGCATGATTTTCCCTTACATGGAATGAGAATATTGCTATTAACTGAAATTAGACAGTGGAATAGCTGTCACCATTTTGGAAAATATGTGCAAGGAAGGCCAAGATGGATGGAAGAGGAGCTGAAAAAGGATCAGTATTTTTCTCTACAGCCCAAATAGAAAACATTTTCCATTTACTTCTATAAACCTTCCTAGTGGTAGGTTTCTGCGAGGAAGACAAAATGTGGACAACTGGGGAAGACAACCTGGACTGTTGAGCTATTACTGGAATTGGAGAAATCATGCATGGGTGTGAGGGAAAATCTAGGTCCAAGCCCAGGACTTAAGGTGGGTGAATTAGATGAGTCCAGGGGAAGGGAAACCATATTTGTTAAGGCTAATAAGGGGCTATAAGGGTTATCTTGATCTTCATTGCTGATGCTTTCTGTAAAAACTTTGGAATCAGTGGTTTCAGACAAATGTATAAAGGAGACCTGGTGATGAAGAATGCATTAGAGCATCCCATGGTGACTCCTTCTCATGGGGAATTAGAGTGAAGAACTTGCTGCATTTGGTGTTGTGGGGACAGGCAAAGAGATTACAAGAAGGTCATCCCCAATGGCTGAAAATCCGCTCCATTACCTTACCTCTCACATATCCAGATTTTCCCTGAATGTCCAGAATTTTGTATATATTTTTGGTCAGTTCCTCATAAACTGGTTTTCCAGCAAATCAGATGTGGATAGAAGTCTCTAAATAATAACATACATTTCAGTTTCAGACATCAAACCCTTCAGAAAATACATGCTAGCACACATTCTGTTATTGTAGCAACTTTCTAAGTTTATAAGAGCAATATTTAAAATCGGTCCATATTTATGGGCATTTGTTCCCCCATAATTTTAGACTTTTTTCCAACAAACATTTTCATTAAATTTTCACATATGACATAGGAAAGCTTACATTTTTATAAAAGAAAAACAAACAAAATGCCACCACTTTAGTTGCAAACAGTATATATCACCGACACCACTGAAACAACTACAGTTGCAAACATTATACATCTCTTATAATCCAGCCAGTCATTGCGAGTTAAGCATTATATGACACATTCAAATCCTGCCTCCTAAACCTTGTTCCTGCTTTGCATATATTGTTCCCACAATTCCATTTTCCTATATAGTTTGCTCCTTCCCTTTTCTTAAGATTCCAATTCCAATTGTTTTATCTCTGTTATTGTATTCACTACTTGTAATAAAGTTAGTTTATACTTTGATTTCCATTTTCTAGTAATTGCTTTTTTGGCAGCCACCATAATTAGACAACAAGGCTTTACTATATCTAGGCAATTCCGATTCTGTATCATAACTTCAAGAAATCATCTCCCTAGTCAATTCAATCCGCTCTTCCAGCATCTCCGCAAGAGCTGTCTGCAGGGAATCCCTAAGGTCTGCCAGCTCACTACACTCCTGGAAAACATACTCCCAAACACCTATTTCTTGCCCATCATACCTCCATTTGCTAAAAACTTGAGGAAAAATTATTTGGCGTCTACTTGATTTTACAGTGAGCTAATCGAAGGAAGGACACTCAGCAAACTCGGAGCTACAATATATAACATTAAGTATCCTGTTTTTTTGTTTATTTTGTTCTTTATTTCTTTGTTGTTTATAGCACTTTGTGTACTGTGTATTTTTTCTAGCTAGTTTCACTGTGTGTGAGGTATTAACTGGAAATTGTCCACTCTTATTAAGCATCTGTTGGGTTGTTTGTTTATGGTAACTTGTTGCAGTTAAACTCTTTTTTTCAAGTGGCTCCTTTAGCTGTTTAAAACTTTCATTTAAAGGCTCACTGCTGCTTTTCAGCTGTGAGTAACATTTCTGCAGTTTGTTCTAAGTAGTGGGGATATTTGTAGCATTTCCATATTCAGGCTTGTATTTGGGCCTAGTGTTTGTGGAGGCTGTGTGTCTGAGCACATAATTCAGGGACATCTTGTTTTAGCCAAAGCCATCAGGCATTTCAGTGAGAGAGAATTGTTTGAGGTCATTGGCTGACTGAGGTCTCCTGGACTACAGCTTAGACTAAGCACCTCATTGGTTCTTTTGAGATTTCTTTCTTAAAAGCTGTCTCAGGTTTCAACTTTCTGTTACCTAAGAAGCTCAGTTGTGAGTGTTCAGCCATTTTACAGTGAGCTAATCAAAGGAAGGACACTCAGCAAACTCGGAGCTACAATATATAACATTAAGTAACCTGTTTTTTGTTTATTTTGTTCTTTATTTCTTTGTTGTTTATAGCACTTTGTGTACTGTGTATTTTTTCTAGCTAGTTTCACTGTGTGTGAGGTATTAACTGGAAATTGTCCACTCTTATTAAGCATCTGTTGGGTTGTTTGTTTATGATAACTTGTTGCAGTTAAACTCTTTTTTCTAGTGGCTCCTTTAGCTGTTTAAAACTTTCATTTAAAGGCTCACTGCTGCTTTTCAGCTGTGAGTAACATTTCTGCAGTTTGTTTTCCACCCTCCCTCCCTGTTGGTATAGTGTTTTTATAGTTGGTGGCTTTGCAGTTGCCCGCCCCTAGTGTAAATTTGATCTGGGACCCTCCTCCCAGTTTAGTGTCATTACCTCATTCTACCCATTACAGGGAGAGCATTTGAGAAGGCCAATCAGCTTAGTTTCTGCTACTCCTTTCTCTCTTTCCAAAAAAAAAAAAAAAAAAAAAAAATGTATCTGCTTTTACTGTATTTGTGTTTTTTCCTACTTTATTTTGCTTTTGCGTCATCTTAAAAGTACTCAATTGTATTTATTACTGCTTGGTGTAACTCATTGTAAGCCTTTTAGTTTAAGCACCTGGGCTTCAGACCAGTTTTACATTAGGAAGGTTTGTGGTCTGCACTGTAGTGGCAGAACAGGTAGCTTACATCCTTCTAAGTTGGGAACTGCTGATTGAGAGCTCAGTGTCTGTTATTCTAAAAGTGTATTAATTCTGGTTTAAGCACTTGGGCTTCAGGCCAGTTATTTTACATTAAGAGGGTTCGTGTTCTGCACTCTTGTGGGAGGAGAGGCTGGACTCTGTCCTTCTGAGCTGGGAATTTCTGGTTAAAGCTTATAGTGCCTGCATATTTGAACTGCTTCTTACTGAAATTGGTACACCTCATTTGCTGTAGCATAGACTAGATCCAGGCCTGCTGAATCTAGCTTTGCTTGTATAACTTGAGCACTAATCCAGGCATTCTTTAAAGTATTCAGTTGTATTTATTACTGCTGGTAGTAACTTGATTAAAGTGTAGCTATCATTTCTAAGTCTTTTGGATTAAGCACTTGGGCTTCAGACCAGTTGTTTTACATTAGGAAGGTTTGTGGCCTGCACTGTGGTGGCAGAACAGGTAGCTTACATCCTTCAAAGTTGGGAACTGCTGATTGAGAGCTCAGTGTCTGTTATTCTAAAAGTGTATTAGTTCTGGTTTAAGCACTTGGGCTTCAGGCCAGTTATTTTATGTTAAGAAGGATTGCGGTCTGCACTCTTGTGGGAGGAGAGGCTGGACTCTGCCCTTCTGAGCAGGGAATTTCTGGTTAGAGGCTTATAGTGCCTGCATATTCTAACTGTTTCTTACTGAAATTGGTACACCTTGTTTGCTGTAGCATAGACTAGATCCAGGCCTGCTGAATCTAGCTTTATTTGTATGCTTGTTGTTTGTTTATTTCCCTGAAACGCTAATTCCACCTAAAATGCGGCCTTTTAGCACTTCTGTGGATCCCTAGTGATATCTGCATTGCTTACTGTACTTATTTCCTTGTTTCACTTGAACAAAAGTTACTGTTTGTCGTTTTTGCATTTAAGTTACCTGTAACACATTGCATTTAAGTTACCTGGCACTTGCTCACTAAAGCAATTATATAAGTCAGCTCTAAAAATTAAAAGCACTACACCCTCACAAACTCCCCTTGAGTACCTTGTTCCCCATTGGCCCTTTTTTTCAATTATAAAGGAATTCCCAATACTATTCTAGCATGTCCAAAGGTCAGTTGTCAATCTCCTCTCCGGTCCAGCTGGTGAATCTGGGAATCTTGAGGCAATGTTACAACTGCCTCATGTACACAGACAACCCTCTCCTCCTCCCAACAAATTCCAACACATGTGAGAGATGCAACCATATAGCCAAACTGGAGGCTAAGCTCTCTCAACTCAGTACTGGCGTAACCAGTCAGGAGGAGAAGGAAACCACACTCACTACAATTCCAGTCTCACATAGACCTACCACGACAACAAACCAAACACATAAACACACAAAACATACTCGGAGGCTCTAAATAAAAATCTGCCTAAGCAGCAGAGACCTCCAAAGCAGATACCCAAGCAACCGCTACCCCAAAACAAAACACATGCAACACATAGCTCACAAAGCCAGTGTGCCGAACAGTCACAGCCCTTAAGGCTAAACAACACACCTGATACACTTGTAATAGGTGACTCTATCGTCAGGCACACTAACGTCCCGCTCACCAGGCTGAACAAGGAGAAGGTCACGGTGAGCTGCCTGTCGGGCGCTAGGATCCGCCACATAACACAAGCACTCAGGTCACTCCAAGGCAAGTACAAATATGACTCAGTCATTGTCCATGCTGGTGTGAATGACCTGAGATGTACCTCCCTGGACTACATGAAAAGAGACATAGAGGAGCTCTCTGAGCATGTAGCCCAGGCCGGTATGACCCTGACCTTGAGTAGCATCTTACCCTCACCAAGAATGATGCCACAATATGAAGACAAGATGATCAATTTCAACAATT
This sequence comes from Protopterus annectens, assembly GCF_019279795.1. Classification (NCBI taxonomy): domain Eukaryota; kingdom Metazoa; phylum Chordata; order Ceratodontiformes; family Protopteridae; genus Protopterus; species Protopterus annectens. The sequence goes on from NC_056747.1 coordinate 1,327,594,842, forward strand.
GGCTTAAGTGTTGGTGTCATTCAAAGGTGATCCAATGCCTGTCAGCCTGGGATGACATGCTCGACAAGCCACGATGCTTCGCTAGGGACGGCTTGCACCTGTCACCCTGGGCTTTCGGATATTGGCAAAGGCTCTTGCTAGCCCCATAGTGCCTTTTTTAGGCAAGGCTCAAAAGACAAACCCACCTCCATAGGTATCACAAGGGATAAGAAACTAAGAGTAATGCTACTCAACGCCAGAAGTCTAAACCTCAAGATGCACGCACTTGAAACTCTCCTTAGCATGGACAACATCGATATCTGTGCAGTAACAGAAACCTGGTTCAAGGCTCCCGAGAGCACCCCAGCACTACCAGGTTATACCTCATACCATGCTTTTCGGCCCAAAACTTGAACCGAACCACAAAAGGAGGGGGAGTATCAATATTCGTCAAAGATACCCACACCTCCAGGTTGGTGGCACAGCACGAAGCATCAGAGACTATCCATGTGCAACTAACTGTGGGTAAAACTGCCTTCCAGTTTATAGCCTGCTACAGACCACCCTCCCAAACACAGGAACCCCACTTGGCCTTCCTGAGAATACTGGAAAATATGAAGGTCTCTCCAAACAGCATTACTCTAGCTCCAACACCCTAGCACAAAGGTTCCTAGAATTTATAAACTCAAATGCTATGGAACAACTTGTTACCACTCCCACAAGAGGGGAAAACATACTGGACCTGATCATCACCAACATGGGGACACTATGCTCCAGACCAGAAGTGTATCCCTCACTGGTAAGATCAGACCATAAACTAATCTCACTGGATATTCACATCCCGACCCCACCCCTGCCCAGAAAACCACAGTGAAAAACTTCTCTAAAGCAAATTTCACACGCCTCAAAACTGAGGCGAAATCCTTCAAAGCCCGGGCCTGTGGAAAATACGGCCCAGACTGCAGAATCCTTTATAAACGCATTCTATGAACACCTTCAGGAATGCATGGATCATGCAATCCCAAATAAAACCAAGACCCAATCCTCCAAAGGCAGGCGTCCTGTCTGGTGGACCCCAGCCATAAACAAACTATACAATAGAAGGAGGAAGCTACTACATAATAGAGCAAAATCCCAAAAAGGGAAGGCATCTCTGATCAGTATTAGCAAAAAACTACGGGCACTCATAAAATCGTCTAAGGCCAGCTTCGAGAGAAAAATTGCACAGGACACTAAGGATAATCACAAGGCTTTCTTTAGTAATGTTAGGAACCTGGGTGGGAATTCCCAGATATGCTCAGAATTAGTCCAAAATGACAAAAATACACCGAGCCCACAGACATTGCCAACATCCTAGCTGACAGGTTCAGTGCAAACTTCTCCCCCTCTCCCCACCAAAAGGGCAAATATCTATCCCAACAGAGTGCTGCCCCTGACATCTCAGATGCTCAGGTAAGAGCCGCCCTCTCCAAAGCAAAAACACAGCATCAATGGGACCAGATGGTGTCCCGGGCTGCATCCTACATGAACTCCAAGAAGAGCTAAACCCAAACATAAAACTACTGTTCAATCTTAGCCTTACTACAGGATATGTACCCAAAGAGTGGCGTACAGCAACAGTGGTCCCTCTCCACAAAGGTGGTGCCTCAACGGATCCTGGAAACTATCGCCCCATAAGCCTGACTAGCTTGGTCTGCAAAGCTATGGAAAGGATCATCATGGACCTCATAAATAAAGATATTGGGGACCTACAGACACTGGATCCTACCCAGTTTGGCTTTGTTAAGGGCAGATCCTGCCTCTTAAACCTGGTCAATTTCTTTGAAACAGTCACCAAGGCCATTGACGAGGGAAGGTGGTCCACACAGCCTACCTGGACCTCGCAAAGCCTTCGATACAATACCCCACTTGGGCATTATAGATAAGCTCACCAGCTTAAATATAAACCCCTATGTCACTAGATGGGTTGCAAACTGGCTCAAGGACAGAACCCACATGGTTAGAATTGCTGGAGCCATGTCAGACTCCAAACCAGTTACAAGTGGCGTCCCACAAGGCTCAGTCCTGGGACCTCTCTTGTTCGGTATATATTTCTCGGTACAGGCCAACACAGAAGGACTGTGGCTGACCAAGTTCGCAGATGACTGCAAACTGGGCGCCATAATCAACTCTCCAGCCGACACAAGCATCCTCCAAAAGGGCCTCATAGAAACAGACAACTGGTGCCAGAGCCATGGCCTCAAGCTAAACGCCAAAAAGTGTATAGTCATCCCCTTTGGCAAAAACAAAGTGCCCACAAATTACCACATAGTTAGTAATCCATTAAGTACAGAAGAAGTCATTAGGGACCTGGGGACCCAAGTTGATAGCAATCTCTCATTTGACACCATGTGGCCAAAGTGGTTAGAAAAACATTTTATATAGCCCACCTAATCATGAAGGGATTCACATCTAGATCAGGGGAGGTCATCGTACCTCTTTACTCATCCCTCATCAGGCCCATAATTGAGTACAATGCCCCTTTTGGGATGTACCTTACCAGACACCTGCAGCAACTGGAAAGACCCCAAAAGTACCTCACCAAGAGGATCAAAGGGCTCAAACAGATGCCATATGCTGCCCGGTTAAAGAAACTCCAGCTCTACTCAGTGGCATACCGCCTGCTCAGAGGCGATCTGTGCCTGACGTATAAAGCCATGTCCAACCCGGAATTAATGGACATGCTGCACCTCAGAAAATCCAAATCCCATCGAGCTACGCTCGAGAGACTTGAACCTCAGCACTGAAATAAATAGGACATGCTGGAGGGACAGATTCATAACCCAGAGGCTCCCTTCACTCTGGAATAAAATCCCAGTCCAGGTTAGGCAGAGTCCCACATTGACTCTCTTCAAGAGGAATCTTGATGAGTGGATGGGAGATCGTAGGTTTACCCCGGCTATCACTTCTGTGTCGCTGTTAGACAGAGGCACAGTATACTAACCTCAAAAAAAGGCATAGCAAAATTAATTTAAAATGGGTGGCGAAAGCCAAACACACTCTGGCTAGGCTTATAAATGCCCTAGGGCAGATAGCCTAGTATGAACCTATGAACCTATGAACCTATAAAAATACCCCATGCCAATGGAAAATAGCTGCATGACTGCCACATCATACACAAATGCACTGTATGAGCATGTACACAAATGCATGGACCTTGCCATACCAAATAGAACTAAGGCACTCTCCAAAAAAAGGAAGCCAATCTGGTGGTCCCCAGCCATCAGGAAACTCTACAACAGAAGGAAGAAACTGTTGCAGAAAAAAATGAAGTCAGAAGACTGGAAAACCTCCCTTATCAGTCTCAACAAAAAGCTGAGATCCCTTATCAAATGCTCTAGAGCCAGCTATGAAGGCAGAATTGAGGCTGACAACAAAAACAACCACAAAGCCTTCTATAGCTATATGAAAATCCTCAAAGGCTATACCCAGATTTGCTCTGAGTTATTGAACAATGGCACCTCCTATATTTAGCCAACAGATATAGCCAATGTACCTGCCAACAGATTCAGTGCCAACTTTATGCCTCCCCTCCCCAAGGGCCCTATCACAATACCAGAAGAAAGCCTGGTACCCACTATTTCTGCAGCACAGGTCTTCTTCTCCTTTGGGCTTTTCCCGGTTAGGGGTTGCCACAACACAGGCAAAAGCTGCACTGTCCATGGGACCTGATAATATCCCTGGCTGCATCCTACATGAGCTGCAAAATGAACTGGTACCACATCTGTGTGCCCTGTTCAATCACAGCCTTACCTCAGGCTATGTCCCTAATGAATGGCCCACTGCTCCAATCACTCCACTCCATAAAGGGGGAGCAACTACGGACCCTGGGAACTATTGCCCCATTAGCCTGACGAGTCTGGTATACAGAGCTATGGAGCACATCATCATGGACCTGCTTAACAAAGATATAGGCAATCTCCAAACTGTTGAATCCACACAGTTTGGCTTTGTCAAGGGGAGATCCTGCCTGCTGAACCTGATTGACTTTTTCAAGGCAGTCACCAAGGCTGTGGATGAGGGTAAGGCAGTGCATACAGCCTACTGCAACCTGGCCAAGGCCACTGATACCATTCCCCGCTCAGGTATCATTGATAAACTCACCAAACTAGGCGTCAATCCTTACATCACTAGGTGGGTTGCAAATAGGCTCACAGACAGGACTCACAGAGTGAAAGTTGTGGATTCCAAGTCAGACTGTTGATCAGTCATGAGTGGAGTCCCACAGGGCTCAGTCCTGGGCCCTCTTCTGTTTGCCATCTACTTCTCAGAAGTCCAGGCCAACACAGAAGGACTTTGGCTGACCAAGTTCGCTGATGACTGTAAGCTAGGAGTCATTATCAACTCTCCAAGTGATGCAGACATCCTACAAAAGGGCCTCTCTGAGACCAATGACTGATGTTGAAACCATGGCCTGAAGCTTAGCGCCAAAAAAATGCGTTATCATCCCCTTTGGAAAAAAATCAGTTCCCACGAATTACCATGTTGATGCAAGCCCACTGAATACAGAAGGGGCCATAAGAGATCTGGGCAACCAGGTTGACAGCCACCTCACCTTCGACCACCACATTGCCACTGTGGTCAGAAAGTCCTTCTATGTGGCATATCTTATAACCAAAGGTTTTGCATCCAGGAAGAAAGAGGTCATCATCCCTCTCTACTCATCCCGCAGTAGACCAATCATTGAAAATAATGCCCCATTTGGCATGTACCTGACCAGACACCTACAACATCTGGAGACACCACAAAAGTACCTCACAAAAAGGATCCTAGGTCTTAAACACATGTCCTACATGGACAGACTCAAGTAGCTGTTCTCAGTTTTTTATCACCTACTTAGACGTGATCTCTGCTTGACTTACAAAGCCATGTCCAACCCAGCCCTACTTGATATGTTACACCTAAAGAAATCCCAATCCCCCCATGTCATACATTCCAGAGATTACAACTGCATTACCACAATTATCAGAACATGATGGAGGGACAGGTTCATCTCCCAAACACTGCCCAAACTTTGGAATAAGCTTCCCATTCATGTCAAGCAGAGCACCTCACTGGCCCTCTGGAAGAGAAATTTTGATGAGTTGATGGGTTAACAGAAAGTTCACTCCAGGGATCATTCCAGTTGAGCTACTGGATAGGGGCACTGTGACCTAACATCGGGTGGCACAGTGCCTGGGCAATTTTTTGGGGCTAGGCTTGTAAAGGCTCTAGGGTCATTTGTCTGGTACACACCTATGAACCTATGAACCTATATAAACACTTCCAGGCAGAGATCCTAAATATTCTAGACTTTGTTGCATATTTGGGAGATATACAGATATCCTCCATTGTCTCTTTGTAAATTGCTTATCCATTTTCTCGTCCCAATCCTTTCTAAGCTCCTCTGATTGATTCTTATAATTATCATGCAATATTTATATGGTTTACTAATTATTCCTTCTTAATGACAGCTTATGTTCTAGATTCTATTAAAAACCATACCAGTGCAGGTCTTTTATTCAGGAGCCCCCTATTTCTTTCTCTTTGCCTATACTCTGATATCAATCCCTGCTAGGAAGCCAATCTCTAACCTGCAGTCCAAATACATTTTTGGCCTCTTCCCATTCTATTACCTTTCCCTTTCTAGTTATTTGCTCTTAATACCTTGGTTCCTTTTCCAGTTTTCTCCAATAAATTCCAGCCCCATCTTGCCTATTATCTGTCTCCCTGACCACAGTCATCCCTATCAGCAAAATCTATTTTCTCCATTCTCATGCTGGTTTGGTTCTTCGAATTCTCCCTGCTATTTTATGAATATAATACTCTCTATGATTTTTGTTGTTCCCCTTAAGAGTCTGCATCCAAAATACCAATCTCTCCTTATTTCTTCAGCTTCTTCCTTGTATCAACATAATTCTTTTCCACTTTGAAATATAGTTTTCTGCTTCTGCTATGTATAAGAGCCTCAAAATATAATCTCAAATTGGGTAATGCTAGTCCGCCTTGTTCTGTTGGGAAGACTCAGTTTGTCCCACATGACCCTTGCTGTCTTCCCTTCCCAGATAAAATCCTTCAACTCTTTTTTTTAATTGCTATTCACAGCTTCTCCTCTGGTTGATAAAAATGTGCCTGACCTGTATATAAGACTAAAGGAACAAAAACATTTTAATGGCTTGTATCTTAATATCCATATCCATATAAGAAAGCTTCCAGTTTCTCAATTTTTGTATTGGCTTGTGTTTATTCTCTTCCCACATATCCTTAGCTGTTACAACAGAGTCATTTGTAATCCATACCCCTAAATACTTCATTTTATCATGTCCCCATAAATATGGATATTGTTGGACCAATTTGTGTTTGGGTACATAATTTACCGCTATTGCATTTGTTTAGCTTCATTAATTTTGCATCCCGAGAAGACTTGAAATTTTCTTAAAATGTTCCATAACACGGTAATGTCCCATTCTGATTTTGTCATGTATAAAATAATATCATCTGCAAATAGAGCCAGCTTTTCCTGTCTACCATATCAATTATATCCTTGAATTTCTGAGTCCCTTATTTTCTTTGCCAGTGGTTCTAAATATAATCCAAACAACAAAGGGGAAAGCGGACAACCCTGCTGGTTCCTCTACTCAAGCAGAAATTATCAGAGAGGACCATACCCACTTTAATTTGCGCCTCTGATCCCTCATATATTCTTCTTATCAGCCTTATATTTGTATCAGGGAAAGCAAATGCTTCCATTACCCTGCTCATGAAGTCCCAGTATACTCTGTCAAATGCTTTCGCTGCATGAAGACCCACCAATAAAAGTGGCTACAGGTTTCCACAGTAGATATACAACTACCTATATATAGTAACACTGAAATCCTTATCTCTAAGCTTCAGATCAATGCTAGTAAGTCCATCTATATAATATACTCCTACCTACCTCCTGGCAATAATATCAACATCCATGAATCTATCTTCTGCTGGCTTTCCACATCTTTCCAACAAGAAACCATAGTTCTTGGTGATTTTAATATTGATTGGAATAGCTGTACCTCATCCAAACCTACACTCCATATAAATCTCTATGGCTTCTCTCAAATTATCACCACCCCTACCAGAATCCATAAGCCTAGTAAAAAAGAAAGTACCTTAGACTGGATCCTAGTAAATAGCCATCCCTTCTCTTACAAAGCAGATACCCTTCCTGACGATATAAGTGATCCTTTCCTTACTTACATAATCAGGCAAAAAACCTTCATTCCCCACCAAACTCTCTTTAAAACTACTCGGAAAAAAAATACTTTAATTCGACTAGCTTCCAAGACCAGCTGCAAGCCTGCAACTGGTCTCCCTTAAAACAACTCCTCCTTGAGGAAGCAGTATCCTATTTCAACTCTAAAGTCCTACAAATCCTGGAATACCATGCCCCCACTAGATCTATAAGAACTAGTTGTAAAGTCGCTCCATGGCTCACTAAAGAAACTAGACAAAAAATCCTAATAAGAAATAAGTTTTGGTCTAAATGGAGAAATACCAAAAAACCTAACTGACCACCAGAACTACAAACAGCTAAGAAATGCCACAAAAAATCAATACTCCATGATGAAAGAAACTACTATTTTAAACTCCAGCACAAGCATCAACAAAAACCTCAAACTTTCTGGTCAGCTATAAATAAACTTTTACACCCAGGCCACACCAAGACTCCAACCCCTGCAGGTCTCTCCTTAAACTCCCCTAATGAGATTGCCAATGCCCTAAATACCTTCTTTACAGAAACTGTTCAATCTCTTGCTAACTCCTTACCTCCTGGTAGCTCAACCCTCCCCTCTTCCCTTACTAAAACACCCCCTACCTTTCACTTAAAGACAGTTCCTACATCTCTCATCTTCAAACTACTTACCAAGCTTAAACCATGTACCCCCTCTGCCGATCACCTACCAGCCGAATACCTACACATTGCAGTAAAAGTACTGTCCTACCCTGTTTCCATACTAATTAATAGAACTATTACCAAAGGCTCCATCCCATCTCTCTGGAAAATTTCTCACATAATCCCACTCCATAAGGATGGTAACTCAACAGAACTTTCTAACTATCACCCCATAGCGCTACTATCTTCGTGCCAAAGTAATGGAAAAATGTATTCATCAACAACTACTTGATCACCTTCTCCAAAATAACCTACTTGCAGACTGTCAACATGGCTTCAGGCCCTTTCATAGTACTACTACTGCTCTCTTATCCTTCTCTGATTGCATCAACAAACATCGGAACAATAATAACCTCTCTGCTGCACTCTTTATTGACCTCTCAAAAGCCTTTGATATGGTGAACCATCAAATACTTTTAGACATACTAAAATCACTCTCATTCACCTCACAGGCACTTCAATGGTTCAAGTCCTATTTAGGAAACAGACAGCAAGCTGTCCTCTGGGACAACAACCTTTCTACTCCTCTTTCTGTTACACTAGGGGTCCCACAAGGCTCAATCCTGGGACCTCTCCTCTTCTCGATATTCATTAACGATCTACACTTACACATTCCCCAAGCCACCTGCATTCAATATGCAGATGACTCAACACTAGTCTGTACTGCCCCCTCACCAGCTGCACTTCAAACCATTACTCAAACTGTATTTAACTTGAAAAATGGTTTCTACAACGATGCCTCTTATTAAATGCCAAAAAAACTAAATTACTGCTTTTCACTCCGGCACTAAAGTCCTCTCCTATTGACCTCACCATCAAGGCTAATAATGGTACTATCATTAAACCAGACCCATCCACTAAACCTTTAGGCATAACAATTGATCAACACCTTAACTTTGACTCGCATATCAACTCGACTATCAAAACTGTTAACAGAAAACTTGGCTCTGTCTACAGAATAAAATCTTTCCTAACATCTGAAACCAGAACTACCATTGTCCATACCCACCTCATCTGTACTCTCTTGTATGCCTTACCTATATATATACCAATCTTTCTAAAAGTAACCTTACTAAACTGACAACCTGCTATAACAACATTGCCAGATTTGCCACAGGCTCACCTTTTAAAACCCACCAGTGTTCATATCTTAAACAGCTAGAATGGCTAGAGCTACAAAATCAGCTAACATTTCAACAACTTAACATCACTCATAAGATACTTTATCAGCCCAATAATACTCCTATTCTCAGTACTCTTATCACCCCCTATAGAAATCTTACTACCCTTCGCTCAGCAAATAAATTGTCGACAACTATCCAGAAATCCACTAATAAAGCAGGTGACTTCCTCTTCCCCTATTCTGTGGGGAAAATCTGGAACAGGCTTCCCAGCAATCTTCAATTATTGTCATCACTACCACTCTTCAAAAAGCAACTAAAACTACTCCTTAAAGCACAATGGCTATGCCCATGCAGTAACCCAGATTAAAACTAATTATTCAGCATTACTTGTCTTTTACAACCTTTTCTGATCTCTCAGCCTCTTTAATGCTTCATTTTTTGCAAGCCTCATTTTGCCTGCAAGCTTCCTTGTAGTACTTACAATTTGCTAACTTACCCCTGCTCCATGCACCCATTTCATAGCTTTCAATGTATGCCATCCATTCCCTTTGAGTGTATAACTTCTAAACAAACCTATAGTGAATTCCTATCTATCTCACTTTGCCTACTCTCCCTTGTCAATTGTCAACCCCTTAACTGTATATCTTGCGTCTGCAACTACTGTATTTACTATACAGTATACTCATGATTCTTAGCATGTTGTTTGTACAATGCTAGCCTATACTAATGTTTGTTTCTCTGTGTGTACACACATCATGTTGTTTCAATAATGTTAGCCTATACTTTAATGTATTTTTTTTTATGTTTTTTAGCTACGATCTGTTCTATGGTGTCTATCATTGTGTACTACTGTTATACTACTGTTATATTACATAGATTTGGAGCTTTTCTCCCCGGGCCTCTACTGAAAATGGACATGTTAGACTAGCCCGGTCAACAAATGTAAAATAAAATAAAATAAATAAATAAATATTTTCTTACATTCTGCTTCCCTCTGGACCATCAATGTTCTGTTAATATTTGTCAAATGTTTGCCTCCCCTCCACAAAACCACACTGTTCCAAATCTATCAATTTTGGTATAATTTTTGCCATTCTTTTAGCCTTTATAGACATGAACACTTTATAATCATGGTTTAGTATTGAAATGGGCCTGTATGAAGCTGGATCTGATGCATCTTTACACTCTGTAGGTATTACTGTTACACCATCTTCTTCCAGGATACTGGTACCTCTCCTCCTCTTGAAATACTGCTAAGCAAAACCTTCCAGTTCTTTATCAGTTTTTTTCCCCTACTGACTTCCAAACTTCCACAGAAATACCATCTATTCCTAGGGACTTTCCTGTAGATTGGTTATACATAGCCATTTTTATCTCATCCCTGCCTATCACAACTGTTAGTAATTGAGCCTCACCCACCTCTATCCTTGGCATATATAATTCTTCCATAAACATTTCCATTTATACCTTTTCATGATCTCCATATTTCTGTGCTTTATACAAACTTTCATAAAATTTCTGAAATATTTCTAATACTTCTACAGCGTCTCTTGTTATCTTCCTTGTTATAAGCTTCACTAAGTTTGGTGACAGCCCTTTCCAATTTCTGTTGCCTGAGTTGTTGTGCTAAAAGTTTTTGTGCTCTAGAATTAATATCAAAAAACAGTTGCTTAACCGCAATCTTTCTAAACTCTTGCATATTACAGAAGTAATCACTAATTTTCTGTTTAGCATTCTGCAGTTTCTCCTTTTCTTGTTCTGAGACCCCCCCTATTTTGCAATACTTTAACATTTGTCAGTCCCTCCAAATAATTCCTGTTACTGTGTAACCATGTCTCCCTTTCTTTTATTTCCACCCTAGTTTTAGACTACACTTTAATTTTATCCCACTCCCTAGCTATGTTTTCAGAAGAAAATTCTATCTTCTCTAGTAGCTCCAGAATTAATTCCTCTTTTTCAACAAATAGGTAGAAAAGTGCCAGTGTCTCATTTTTATTTCAGTAGCTTGTGTTTTTATTTTAGTTAATATTGGTGCATGATCTGAAATAGTTATTGGGTGCGTTTCAAGACCTTCAGTTAAATGGTGCAATAATGCTGATTAATTTATCTCCATTTTTACCACTCTGAATTCATCTGGCAACCAACTAAATTCCTGCTTTTATGTATACTGTATATGTTACTGTAATCAAACCAACTAAATTCCTGACTTATGTATATATTCTGTATATATTACTGAAACCACTATGTGTAACACTGTTTCTACTTCTGTACCAATTAGTTTAATTTTTTTTTTTTTGCATCTATGTTCTTGTCGGAGCTTTTCTCCCTGGGCCTCTACCGAAAATGGGCTTTTTAAGGCCCAGTGGAATTTCCCGGTAAACAAATGCAATAAATAAATAAGTGCACATGTTCCTGTGAGATATAAAATCTGTCTAGCCTATCCCAGTTTTTGTATCTCGGTGAGTAATATGTAAATTCACTCCGAACTCTTAGCCCAAATTCACATATACCATGCCAAACATTTTCATACATTTCTTCAAAAATCTGCTCTCCTTTGTTATATTTTCCCTACTAGGCCTCTCAGACACATTTTTACTGTTGCAAACCAAATTCCAGTCCCTACCTATAAGTAATATTCCTTGCTGAAAGCTGATTGTTTTTCCCAGAATTTTATTAAGCTCCATTATAGCAGTTTTAGGAAGATGTAAATGCATGCCAGTGTAATCCTCCCAGCCAGTAGCCCCTTAGTACTATATATATTCCATTGTTATCTTTTTTTTCCCTCTTCTACCACTATTGGAGCTCCTCTTGCAATTAATATAAGTACTCCTCTTTTACTTTGCCCAGATATTCTGCTGAATAACCATCCTGAAAACCTTTCTTTATCAAATTCACATGTTCAGTTCTTTCCAGGTATGTCTTCTGTAGCATACCTATTTGCACTACATTTTTTAATATAGTTCACTACTTTTTATTTTTATATTTCTCTGTAAAACCATTCAAATTGAAAGACATTACAGAAACCATAATTTTATTATATATTTATTATTACCAACTTTTATGTATAACTGCTTTTTGTTAAATGTCTAGTTTCAACTTTTATGTTACATGTATATACTGTTCGGCAGGCTGATCTCTTATACAGCTGTTACTTGTCGTATCCAATTACACCTATGCCACATCTTACATAACTTTTTGTTTTTTGAAAGCCCTCAAAGAGAAAAACATCCCCCCCAAAAACCCTCACTATTAACTTAATAATAACACACAAAACTATGTACATCTACAAATATTGAAGTTCTTGCTTCCTAATAAGAATATAATTTCTAAGCTGATAGCTACACAGATAGGCTAAGGTTAACCAAAAAGAAAGGTTAGTCATGCTAAGATGCATAGTACAGCCTGTGCTATTAGCAAGTGCTGTTTCATTTACATATCTTTATAGTTCTCTTAGTTGAGAAAACACTTGAATGCCTTCAGTAAACACCTTCTCCAAGCCAATTCTCTTTATCAAATTGTCTTCTAGTGATATGCAGACCAGACACAAAACTGCTAAAGGAACCTTGTTTATCATAAAAAAAGCTTTACAGTATTAAATATTCTTTTTCATTTACATGTTTTGTAATAAGCTTGTTACTGGATAATGCCTAAGGTTTTAGCCCAGTCATTTCCCTATTTAAGCATGGGAAAAATCGCACTGATTTTTCTTTTCCATAGTCTCTTAACCAGACCCTTCCGCTCTCCCCATCTCCACCCCTCCTCTATTTATTTTTCATTGCAGTGCCTACATTTCTTAAAAATGAAAAAAGGCAAATAAAGAAGAAGGGTGGAAAAAAGCAACTATTTGTATTAGTATCCCTATTTCATTTAAAAAAAAAACTGGGAAACTTTACTTCAGGACTAATTGCTTTTCTAGTGTCTATATAAGTGTCACACCTGGGAAAATCCATGATTGTTTTCAGAGAACATTATGTTCTAGCCAAACCTTCTGTTTTCTTTATTTTTTTTCTTTTCCCTCAGCCAATCCCCTTCCACCAGAACGTCTCCAGTTTCTCTTTATTAGTTAGTCTCCATGCAGAAATGCTACTTAGTATAGATAACATGCAACTGCGAGAAAAAAGTCTCATAATATTCAATATTCTCTTTACTTGCTCTCTGTCTTAAAACAAAGGTCCTTAATCATTTCCCCACGTAAGAATGAAAAAAAAAACACACTAATTCAAACTTTGTCAGTAGGCACTGGATTTTTATTTGAAACACTGAAATATAAAGTTGTTTGCTAGCCAAATCCTATATCTGAGTTATAGATCTCTTTAAAATGGAATTTCTCAGATAACTTTTACTTCCACAGATTGTACATATTGACTCCTACTGAGTGGCCTTTTATGGTTGAAATGCTCCAAAATGGGCAGTTATGTCATTATGGCTTCATACATTTGTTCCATTACTTAATGGGAAATATTCAACAGTACAAATTTAAACACACGCTAACAAGTGGTGCTGTATTATTCAAGGAGTATAATTTGACGCATTGAGGGAGGTGATCAAAGAACACATATGTATGCATTGTTCTAAAAAATGTGTGCAAGAGGCCTAGTTATTTGATAACACCCCAAAGGTAAACTTTATCCACCACTGGCCAGATTAATTTTCTTTGAATATGGGTTTCAATGCCTTTTCAATGACTGTGAGTTTCAAGGGCAGAGAAGTTTACTGTTAATGCTAAATCTGTTTTCATTGTGAGACTGTATTGCTTTGTTTAGTAAATGTTTATCAGTGTTTGTGCTATACAGTTTGAAATAAAAGTTTAAATGAAATACTAATATCTGTAATCATTATAGAAGAAAATAAAAAAATAGTATGTGTACTAACAGGTTTGAACAGTGTTTATGGTAACTGAGGAGAAAAACCCAAGTAATAAGACACTATAATGGCTGTAGGGGTGGTGCTGGGTTTGTGGGTGGGGGGTCTGCTGTGTGTGTAGCGGAACCCTGATCCATTACCCTGCCTAGTGCCCCATTTGACTAAGATCTGGCTCTGATGTTGAGTACATAACTTTCATATCTGATGTTGTCTTTTCCATCCATTCTGTAAGATATGGGACAGAGTCCCCATATACTTTTATTTTTGGGAGACTTCATGCAAGGATATAACAAAGACACAAATAACTGGTCAATTTTTATAAAGGGCTTAGTCCAATGCAGGTACAAATGTAACTGATGATGCATATCCAGTAAATGTACCCTTGTTTTAGAAATTTGGAAAGAAAACTGGAAGATTTATGGATTGATTGATGGATGATTCCAAAGCCACCTGCGGAGAAAATAGTGATTGATTCTCAGAGACTCTCTGTCCTTAAGAAAAATTAAATACAGAGGTTTTGAGGATAAGGCATGCAGTTCAAAAACTCTGTTGGTAGAAGTAACAGCTAACAGGACTAAGGTCTTCAAGTATAAAAACTTTGGATCCACATTTGCAGCAGATTTGAAAGGGGGGCAGTCATGTTCGGAAAATGAATGGTGGTATCCCATGGAGGCACTGGATCTGTAAGTGGTGGCCAGAGTAAGAAAGTACTTAGTAAAAAGGCCTTGAGCAATCTTAGAAGGCAATGAGGAAATTGCCACTAACTGCAGTTAGGCAGTGGAACAGCTGGTACCATATTGGAGAATATGTGCAAGGAAGGCCAAGATGGATGGAAGAGGGCCTGAAAAAGGATCAGTACTTTTCTCTACAGCCCAAATAGAAAACCTTTTCCATTTACTTCTATAAACCTTCCTAGTTGTAGGTTTCTGAGAGGAAGACAGATGTGGACAACTGGGGAAGATAACCTGGACTGTTGAACTATTACTGGAATTGGAGAAATCATGCATGGATGTGAGGGTAAATCTGGGTCCAAGCCCAGGACTCAAGGTGGGTGAATTAGATGAGTCCAGGGGAAGGGAAACCATACTTGTTAAGGCTAATAAGGGACTTTGAGGATTATCTTGATGTTCATTGTTGATGCTTTCTGGAAGAATTTTGGAATCAGTTGTTTCAGAGAACTGTATAAAGGAGACCTGGTGACCAAGAATGCCTTAGAGCATCCCATGGTGATTCCCTCTCGCAGGCAATTATAGTAAGAGCTTGCTGAATTTGGTGTTGTGGGGACAGGCAAAGAGATTGCAACAAGGTCATTCCCAACAGCTGAAAATCCGCTACATTACCTTACCTTACATCTCAAGTGTTCAGATTTTCACTGACTGTCCAGATATTTGTATACATTGTTAGTCTGTTCCTCATAAACTGGTTGTCCAGCCAATCACATGAGGATAGAAGTCTAAAATTAACAACATACATTTGAGTTTCAGACTTCAGACCTTCAGAAAATATGTGATATTGTAGCAACTTTCTATGTTTATAAGAGCAATATTTAAAATCTTTCCATATCTATGGACTTTTGTTCCCCCCATTATTTTAGGCTTTTTTTCCCAAAAACATATTTATTAAATTTTCACATATGACATAGGCAATCTTATATTTATATAAATGAAAAACAAATGAAATTACACCACTTTATCTGCAGACACAATTGAAACAACTACAGTTGCAAACATTATGCATCTCTCATAATCCATCCAGTCATTGTAAGTTAAGCATTATATGGCTCATTCAAATCCTGCCTCTTAAGCCTTGTTCCTACCCTGGATATATTGTTCCCACAATTCCAGTTTTTTTTCCTATGCAGTTTGCTCCTTCCCTTTTCTAAAGATCCAAATTCCCGTTGTTTTATCTCTGTTACTATATTCACTTCTTCTAATAAAGTTGGTCTAGACTTTGATTTCAATTTTCTAGTAATTGCTTTTTTGGCAGCCAACATAATTAGACTCAGCATGGCTTTACTATGTCTAGGCAATTCTGATTCTGTATTATAACTCAAAGAAATCATCTCCCTAGTAAATGTAGCATATCCGACAGAGCAGTCTGCAGGGAATAGCTAAAGTCTGCCAGCTCACTACACTCCCAAAAAATATTTTCCCAGCCACCTCTTTCTTGCCTGTCACACCTCCAACATTTGTGCTCCACCTGAAATTCTTTGGTGTCTACTTGGGGTATAAGAATACCTATGTAAAGACTTCTAGGCAAAGATCCTAAATCTGTTAGACTTTGTTGCTTATTTGGGAGATATACAAACCCCCCCTATTTTCTCTTTGTAAATTGCTTATCCAGTTTCTCTTCCCAATCCTTTCTAAGCTCCTCTGATTGATTCTTATAAGTATCATGCAATATCTTATATGCTTTACTAATTGTTCCATTTTTAACGGCAGCTTCTGTTTTAGATTCTATTAAAAATTCAACCAGTGCTGGTCTTTCATTCAGGAGCCCTCTATTTCTTTCTCTTTGCCTATACTCTGATATCAGTCCTTGATAGGGAAGGCAATCTTTAACCTGCAGTCCAAATCAATTCTTGTCCTCTTCCCATTCTATTACCTTTCCATTTCTAGTGGTTTGCTCCCAATACCTTGGTTCCTTTGCCAATTTTCTCCAATAAATTCCAGACCCCTCTTGCCTAGTATCTGCATCCCTGACCACAGTCATCCCTATCTGAAAAACATCTTTTCTCCATTCTCATAGGTTCATAGGACAATACTAGACTATTGACAGAAGCCCATATAAGTCTAGCCAAGAATTTCACCCATTTTCCCACAAAGTTAGCACCTGTTTTCACTGTCCAGCAGAGACACAGATGGGATACCAGTGGTATATTTTCTGTTTTCCATCCAGTCGTCCAGGTTCCTCTTAAAGAGGGCTAGTAAGGTACTCTGTTTGACATGGACAGGAAGTCTATTCCACAGATGCAGGAGTTATTGGGACACAAATCTGTCCCACTAACAAGTTCTACTAATGTCACAGGCCAGGTTGAGACCTGGTTGCTTGAGTGGAGTTTGACTTATGGATATGCAACAACTCCATCAATGCTGAGTCTGAGATGGCCTTGTATGCCAAACACAGGTCCATTCTGATCAGTCTGTATGAGACCCTGGGTTTTCCTGGTCAGGAACCTCTGTGGTCTCTCCAACTACTGCATGTGCTTGGCAAGGTACATGCTGAAGGGGGCATTGTACTCGATAATGGGTCTGATAAGTGAGGAGTACATGGATGTTATGACCTCCTTGTTCCTGGATGAAATTCCCTTACTTATGAGGTGGGCCATGTACAAAGCTTTCCGTACAATGGAGGCAACATGGTTGTCAAAAGTCAGGCTGCTATCAAACTAGGTGCCCAAGTCCCTCATGACTGATTGTGTGCTTAGTACATTGTCATTAATGTGATAATTAGTGGGGACACCATTTTCCCCAAAGGGGATAATGATGCATTTCTTGGCATTCAGTTTGAGGCCATGCTTCTGGCACCAGTCATTAGTTTGGTTAAGGCCCTATTGGGGGATGTTCACATCACTAGGGAATTTATGATAGTGCCCAGCTTGCAGTCATCTGCAAACTTGGTCAGCCACAGGTCACTGGTTTTGGCTTGGACCTCAGAAAATTATATCCCAAACAGCAGAGGCCCCAAGATCGATCCTTGGGGTACACCACTTGTTACAGGTTTACTACTAGAGGTGGCTTCCCCTATTTTGACTGAGTGGGTTCTATCAGTGAGCCAGTTAACTACCCATCTGGTAACATATGAGTTGATGCCTAGCTGGGAAAGTGTATCTATTATGCTGGAGGTCGCCAATGTCCTTGTTTATAACGTCCATGATAATGCGTTCCATCACCTTACAGATCAGGCTAGTTAGGCTGATGGTCCTATAATTGCTTGGGTTGGTGGATGCTCCACCTTTGTGCAGAGGGATGACAGTGGCTGTCCCATATTCTGCTGAGACAAAACTGGTGCACAGGCTTTGTTTGAATAGGGTGCCTGCTGGTGCTGAGAGCTCTTGCCTGAGTTCATGTAGGACACAGCCAGGGATATTGTCGGGTCCAGTAGAGGCTCTATTTTTGCCTTTGAGAGGGCATTAATAACCTGCTCCATGGTGATGAGGGGAGGCGGGAAGGTTCTGGATATGTCCTGGTTTACTGATTGCGGGGGACATGGGGGGGTGAAGTTTTCACTGAACTTGTCTTCCAGCAGGTTGGCTATATCTATGGCGTTTGTGTATGTGGTATTCTTGACCACCATTTCAGAGCAGATTTGGGAGTTACCTTTGAGATTGCAGACATATGCAAAAAAGGCCTTGTGATTGTCCTTAGTGGATGTGGCCAATTTGGACTTAAAGCTAGCCTTAGAGAATTTCACCAGTGACCTTATTTGCTTGTTCATACAAAGGAAAGATTGCTTCGAACTTGGCACCTGCTCCTTCTTGGTCCTTGTCAGCAATTTTTTTCCTTTTTATTATAGAGTCTGTTTATTGCTGCTGCCCACCAGACAGGTTTACTCTTCCTTGAGGAAGATGATTTGGTCCTGTCAGGTATTGCTGTGTCCATACAGCTAAATAGGTGCACATATATTTTTTGGTGTAGGTTTGGAGATTAGTGCTTGTTCCAACTGAAGGGATGGTGGCTGTGAAGTTGCTTATACTTGTTCTCAGGAGGTTATAATCAGCTTTCAAAAAGTTTTATTGTTCCACCTGGCAAAGGGGATGGGGGTCAGGGGAGATGGTGACTCTGAAAGTAATTGCTTTATGGTCGGATCTTACCAAGGAGGATGACACTGTAGGGATGCTACAATGACTACTCATGTTAATTTCTACCAGGTCCAGGATATTTTCACCTCTTTTGGGGGTGCCGACCAGCTGATTCAATGCATTGGCTCTGACAAAGTCAAGGAATCTCTGAGCTTTCGTGTCTGAGCTAGAATAAGTCTTCCACTCTATGGTTGGGTAGTTAAAGTCACCCAGGATCAGGTTACAGGGTTGAATCTTGATGGATTCAAGTAAGTCTAGATAAATGGAGTGGGCCTCCTGAAGTCATGGTTGGGGGTCTGTAGCTAGCTATGATTTGAATAGGTGTTTTGTCAACAGTTAACTGCACCTGGAGTGTCTGCTGTGCGTCATACCGTTTGACCAGCCTGGAGGTGTGTATGCCTTTGATAAATATTGAAACTCCACCTCCTTTGGTTTTGTAGCCCTCTGTTTGGGGTCTGAAAGTATGAAAGTATGGTAGGACAAGTAACCTGGTAAGGCTGAGGTGCTCTCCGCAGCTTTGAACCAGGTTTCATTGACTGTACAAATGTCAGCATGTACCAGGGCGAGGAATGCTTCCAATGTGTTTGGTTTCATGTTAAGACTCCTAGCGTTTAGCAGCATGACCTTTAAATTTCATTTAGAAGAATTTTTCACATTGATAATTTTGTCCTCATGACTTTCCCTAAAAAAAAGGCACTATGGGGAGGCAAGAGACTTTGCCAGAAGCTGGAAGACCAAGGGGACAGATGAAGGTCATCTCTGGCAAAACATCGTGGTCTGTCCATCATGTCCTCCCAGGCTGACAGGTACTGGATCCCCTTGGAATGACACCAGAAACTAAGCCAATTATTAACGTCAATCATTTTCTGTTTGTACTGAGGCATCATTCTGGCTGATGGTAGGATTCTGCTTAAGGCTACGGACATACCTGGCTGGGACACATATTTAGCGAACTCAATCATGTCTCTCTTCATATAGGCCAGAGAGGTACATCTCAAGTCATTTACACCAACATGGACTATGACAGAGTCATAACAGTACCAGTTCTTGTGAGACTTGAGTGCATGAGTGATATGATGGATTCTAGAACCTGACAAGCAACTTACCGTGACTTTCCCCTTGTCTAGCCTGGTGAGGGGTTACATCTGTGTGTCTCATAATAGAGGCCCCTAAGACTAGTATGTTGGGTTTGTGGCTGGGCCTTAGGGGCTGTGAGACACAGGCATGTGTACTGTGTGGTGTCTGGTGCGGTGGGTTGTGATGTGTGTGTGTGCTTTTGCCTCGGAGGTCTCTTTTGTTTAGGTATATTTTGTTGAGAACCTCCACGTATGTAGGAATGTACTGTACAGGTGTGGGTGCTGATAGAGGTGTGGTGTTTGTGGTGTTTGTGCAGACAAAGTTCTCAGTGCTAGATGTACTGGCTTGTTATTGAGGCAGCAAGGATTCTAGGTTCTTAATGTAATTGCATCTCTCACATATTGTGTCCCTAGGTAGTAGAAGAAGAGGGTTGTCTATGTAGATGAGGCAGTTGCTACACTATCTCATGATGACCACTTCAACAAGACTAGCTGGAGAAACCAGAGGAAATTGTCCATCCATGGTTGTCAGAATCTGTGGAAGAGAAGTAAAGGATGGTAGAATGGGTACTCATGCTGGTTTGGTTCTTAGAATACGTCCTATTAGTTTATGAACATAATACTCTTTATGATTTTTGTTGTTCTCCTTAAGAGTCTACATCCAAAATGTCAATCTCTCCTTATTTCTCAAGCTTCCTCCCTGTATCAACATCATTTTTTCCACTTTGAATTATAGCTTTCTGCTAGTGCTATGTATAAGAGCCTTAACTGTGTTGCTCTAAAATACCCCCTCAAATTGCGTAATCCTAGTTAGCCTTGTTCTGTTGGAAGAATCAGCTTATCCCACTTCACCCTTGCTGTCTTCCCTTCCTGATAAAGTCATTCAACTCTTTTTTTTAATTGCTATCCACAGCTTTTCCTCTGGCAGATAAAAATATGCTTGTCCTGTGTATGAGACTAAAGGAACTAAAATATTTTAATGGCTTGTAATCTTAGTATCCGTATCCATATAACAAAGCACCCAGTTTCGCAATTTTTGTATTATCTTCTGTTTAGTCTCTTCCCACATATCCTTAGCTGTCACAACAGAGTCATTTGTAATCCATACTCCTAAATACTTCATTTTATCATGTCCCCATAAATATGGATATTGTTGGACTAATTTGTGTGTGGGTACATAATTTACTGCTATTGCCTTTGTTTCCCCTTCATTAATTTTGTATCCCGAGAAGATATGAAACTGTCTTAAAAAGTTCCACAGTACTGTAATATTCCTTTCTGATTTTGTCATGTGTAAAATAATATCATATGCAAATACAGCCAGCTTTTCCTGACTACCATACCATAATTATACCTTGAATTTCTGAGTCATTTACTTTCTTTGCTAATGGTTATAAATATAATGCAAACAACAAAGGGGAAAGGGGACAACCCTACCTGGTTCTTCTAGTCAACCATAAATTATCAGAGAGGACCATACCCACTTTAATTTGCGCCTCTGATCCCTCATATATTCATCTAATCAGCCTTATAATTATATCATGGAAAGCAAATGCTTCCATTGTCCTGCTCATGAAGTCCCAGGATACTCTGTCAAATGCTTTCTCTGCATCAAGACCCACCAATAAACGTGGTATTTTCTTACATTCTGCTTCCCTCTGGATCATTAATGTTCTGTTAATATTTGTCAAATGTTTGCCTCCCCTCCACAAAACCACACTGATCAATATCTATCAATTTTGGTATCACGTTTGCCATTCTTTTAACCATTATTGACATAAACACTTTATAATCATGTATGAACCAAACCAGCAATATCCAGGTACCTCCACACAAAAAAAGAAGTAAACTAATTATAAAAACACACAAGCAGAGGCAAGGCTCCAGCTCTCCACAAGTTCTCAACAAAGTTTAATGGTACCAAGTACATACACAAGTGCTTTCACTGACTGCTTCTTCAGGTGTAAATCATTAGTAAAAAGACACCATTTTTATATTATTAATTAATGTCACATGACCTATCTAATGCATCTCAGTAAAAGTTATACTAACATTATAAAAACAAATAAAAAGTATGTGTATGTATATATATATATATATATATATATATATATATATGTGTGTGTGTGTGTGTGTGTGTGTGTGTGTGTGTGTGTGTGTGTGTGTGTACGTATATTCATAAAAAGCATTTTAATGCATGTCTACACATATAAATTCCTATCTATAAATTAAAAAATACATAAAATTTATAAATATGTGTAATATTTAGGCATAATTATCTGTGTAAGGGTCGAGTTTTCAGGATGGGTCTCAAAGGGACATGATTATTAAGACCATGGCCTGTGTCTGCCCTTAACCTCACAATCCATTCGGCTTCTAATTCTTCCGTTCTAGTTTTTATATCTCCTCCCCTTGCATTGACATTACATCTCCCCAGTACACTAAACTTGAATAGATGGTGTTCATCTGTTGCAATGACATGTTTGGCTAATGCATTATGTTGCTGTTGTTGTTTGTCTTTCGGCTTTTCCCGGTAAGTAGTCGCCACAGTGGAATACCGGTCTGCTAATGATTGGCAGTAGATTTTTACGAAAAGCCAAGGTGCCAGCTCGACGCCCAACCTTCAACAAAGGCATGCCCATTTATACACGCATGTCTTTCGAACGCTACCAAACCGCAGGGAGGACATGCAGACTCCACACAGAAGGCACTCCCAAGCCAAGCTGAGAATCGAACAGGAGAACCTCTTGCTGTGAGGTAACAACGCTACCACCGTACCACCGCGGCATTATGTATACTTCTTTTTTTCATGTGATATATATGTTCTCTAATTCTAAACTTTAGCTGTCTGTCAGTCTTCCCTACATAGTATTTCTGGCATGTTTGGCATACAGCTAAATAGACAATATGTGTACTGTCACAGGTTCATAGGTTAGTACTAAGTTAACTGCCCTTGCGAGCCATTTTAAGCCTAGCCAATTATCCCTTGTGAGACTCAAACCCTGCACCTTGTGTTTGTAAGGCAAACACCTTAACCATTAAGCCACCCACTAGTCCCCACCTTAAATTTTTCGCCTGTATCCGGGTGTATAAATTCTTGAACTTTAGATATAAACTTGCAGAACTGACAGTTTCTACATGGTCTTGTCCCCTCCATGGTCTGTGCCACATTTTAATCCTTCGTGGTACATAACCTCCTGCTCAGGCATTTTTTTATTTGTAAAGGTAAACTGGGGTTGTGCATCCAGATGCTTACTCGTCTGCCTGTCTGTCTTTACAATATTCCAATGCTTGTTAAAAATATCTGTATGTAATCTAATGTTTCTAGAATAGCTTAAGCACATCCTTAACTTATTAGTTGTGTACTACTTATTTGTAACATGGGTTAAAGTATCCATAGTATTTGGTGAAAATAAGGTCTGGCTCTGTTTTTTCTTAACTTGGTTACATTTGCCACATTTCTTTGTATAAGCTGTTTATTATATCCTCTATCCATGAGTTCTGTTTGAACTACCTCTAGTTGTTTTTCAAAGTCTATTTCATTGGCATTGAGCCTGGAGGCTCTATAAACATGATTTTGTATTACATTTCTAAAGATGTACTTCAGAAGCAAAGACAATTAGTCATATCCCCATGCAAGAATGAAAAAAGGCACATTAATTCACACTTTGTCAGTAGGCACTGAATTTTTAGGTGAAACACTGAAATATAAAGTTGTTTGCTAGCTGAATCCTATTTGTTAGTTAGAGATCTCTTTAATGTGGAATTATTCAGATACCTTTAACTTCTACAGAGATTGTGCATATTGACTGATATTAAGTGGCCTTTTATGGATGAGATGTTCAAAAATGGGCCGTTGTGTCATTATGGCTTCATACATTTTATTTCACTGTCTTCCATGGTGGTGCAGCTGTAGCGTTGTTGCCTCACAGCATGAGGTTCTCCCGTTCGATTCTCGGCTTGGGTTGGGAGTGCCCTATGTGTGGAGTCTGCATGTCCCTCCCGTGGTCGAGTGGGCATTCGAAAGACATACGTTGAATAGGCGTGCCTTCTTTGAAGGTTGGGCGTCGGGCTGGTAACTTGACACCATAAAAAACAACTGCCAATCATTAGCGGACCGGAGTTCTGATGTGGTGACCCCCTATCCGGGAAAAGCCGAAAGACAAACAACAACAACATTTTGTTTCATTACTTACTGGAAAATGTTCAAAAGTACAAATTTAAAACATGCTAACAAGTGGTGCTTTATTATTATATAAGGAGTATAATTTGATATACTGAGGAAGGTGATCAAAGAACACATAAATGGTTGTAAAAATGTGTCCAAGGGGCCTATGGTTTGAAAACAAGTCAAAGGTAAACTTTGGGTTTCAATGAATTTTCAATGACTGTGTGTTTTAAGGGCAGAGAAGTTTACTGATGTCCTTCGTGGTTCACTGTTGCAGTCATCACTGTAGGGTTCTTCCTGCCAGCAGCAGCCCCCGATCGGCCAGAATCCCAAAGTCTGGATCGGGCGCCAGCTGAGGTCGCATTTATCCTGACGTCAATGCGCCAAACGGTATAAAGACCTCAGCTGACGACATTTCCCTAGTCTTTCTTGCTGCATGGTGCCCTTTGCAGTTCTCTGATGCCGGTCGGCCGGTTCCTGTTTGTTTTTGGATCTAACCCCAGGATTTTCGTTTTTTACATATAAGTACCCCATTGGGGAGAGTAAGAGGCGCAGGGATGCAGACAGGCCTCCGAGGTCCACAGCTAAGGATGTTACTCAGTTATTGCCAGTTGCTGGTTTGTCAGTCGTCAGTGAGGCACCTTTGCAGCCCCTGTCGTCCGCCTCTTTTTTAAGCAATTGCCTGTACCAACTCCGGTGTGGAGCTGATGGGGTCTTCAGAATTGCCAGGGACTGGACCTTTGGATACTGCTCCCTCAGTTGGGTCCGGAGCCGGTAGGCAGGTACCGGCTTCTGAGGGAGTTCTCAGGCCTTTACAGCTTCCTGTAAATGTGGATTCAAGTTTACATGCTAAATCAATGTCTAAAGCTCCAGTTAAAGTGAAGTAGCTAGCACAGGCGCCTTTTGATCAGGATCCTAGGCCTCAGAGGCAGATGCTTAGGATGGCTGAAGATCTCTTAACTATGATCAGGGGTTCTCATCCCCCTCCTGACAAGAAGCCTAGATTACAGCCTGATTATGATTCTTCAGACCAAATTTCTGTTTCTTCTGCTTCTTCACTTGAGCAGGATTATTCCTTTCCGCTTTATGAGGATTCTGATGCTGAAGATTCCATTCCTTCCGCCTCTCCTCCTGAGGATTATTCTTTTGGTGAAACTTTGCATGATATGAGGGTGCATTTTCACTGGGAAGGGCAGGAATTCTCTGAATCCAAGAAAAGGCTTAGGGATTTTCTTCTTCTCCCACAGCATAAGCCTCTGGCTATTCCCCCTGTATTGGACATTGTTGATGATGTTTTTTCGGAAGCTTCTCTCTCTCCTGATTCTTTTCCCCCTACTCCGGCCAAACCGGATAGGTATTATAGGGTTCCAGATTCTCATAAATTTCTTTTTAAAAATCTTTTGCCTGATCCGGAAACAATTTCTCAGGGTCCTAAGGGTGTTAAAGCGGCCTCTGCTAAAAATCCTATTCCCTTTGACCGAGAGTCCAGGGCTTTGGAGAGATGGGGTAAAAAGGTTTACACTTCTGCTACATTGTCTATTAGGGTTTTGAACTGTCAATTTCATATGCTGAAGTATCAGCAATACCTTTTGTCTGTATTTCAACAAAAGATGTCAGCTCTGTCTATTGGTGCGGATAATCAGGAGTTACAGGATTTATTGCATGCTATTGAACAAGTGGGTAAACATACCCTGCATTGTGGTTTTGATTCTTTGGAAGCTTCTTGTAGGGCTGTAACAACTGGCGCTGTTATTAGACGACATGCTTGGTTAAGGGATCAAAGCTTGCCAGATCAGATTAAAGCCAAACTTTTGGATGCCCCTTTGCAGCACGATGTTCTGTTTGGATCCAAAGCTGAAGAGGTATTGAAGAAAATGGAAGATAAAGCCAAATCTATGCAGACGGTTAAGGATTTTCTACAGGTGCAACCTCCTAGATTTAGCAGACACTGGCCAACTAAACCTTGGTCCTTTCCGGGCTCAGACAGGTCTCAGAGAGGCAGATTCAGGCGTCCCAGAGGTAGGGGACAGTCACAGTCCCATTTTAGGAATAGGCAGTGGAGTGCCCCCTCTCCCAAGGGAGGTGATGATAAGTCTCAACCCTACCGCAAACAGTCTTTATGACTCTCCCTTTCTGGTTCCAGGGGCTCCTCTCCTGGAAGCTCCTTTGGAGGGAAGGATTTCTCCTTTTTATCAAAATTGGAACCACATAACCCGGGACAAATGGGTTCTGGACATAGTCTCAAGAGGTTACAGATTTCATTTCCACACCTTGCCAAAACCGAATGGTTGGCCAGACCTGCCAAATGAGAAGTTATATACCTACCATAATGTTCCATGTTAGTTGTCTTCTCTCGCCTTCTTTCTTGCTGGATGGGTTCGGAGCTGATCCTCGGCTCCGACTCGGCCACTTACTAAAGCTCGAGAGCTTATTTTACCGGCTCAAGGCAACCCTATATCCCATGATGCTAGGCGATAACTCCCCAGATCTCATTTGGAAGCTGAAAAACCTAGCATAGGCCAATAAAACAAAATTCTCCAACTGGAAGGAGGAGGAAGAGGGATAAAATCCCCAAAGATAATTATCTACACTATATATATCCTAGGACACCTAGATGGTGAACAAGGGAATAAAAGGACCCTTCAAGGAAGGGAAGATCTTCTCGGTCTGTCCAGGCTAGGGGGATGGTGGGTGGAAGAAAGAAGCGAGAAGACAACTAACATGGAACGTTATGGTAGGTACATAACTTCTCAATGTTAAGTTGTCAATCTCGCCTTCATTCTTGCTGGATGGGACCGCATCCCTAGCACCTTCATCCTGTGTGGCTAATTGGAACAGACTCTTAAGAATGGTGGAACCAAAAGTTGCTCTGTCCCTGGAGGTCATGTCCAATTTGTAATGCGAAACAAAGGTATGAGGAGAGGCCCATGTGGCTGCTGCACAGATAGTGTCTATTGGTAGTCTAGCTTGAAAAGCTGTAGATGTAGCTAGTGCTCTAGTTGAATGGGCTTTTGGCTTAGAAGTTAATTCCCTGCCTCTGAGTTGATAAATAGATGTAATCACAGAAGACAGCCACCTAGATAGGGTTACCTTGGAAACAGGAAGGCCTTTCTTATTTTCTGCGTACGATAAAAACAGTTGATCAGACTTCCTTATTTGTTTGGTTCTATCTAAATAGTATCAGAGCTGGCGGTGAACATCTAGATAATGTAGCTTTTGCTCCGCTCTATTAGTATAGTTTGAGAAAAAAACTGGGAGATCAATTGATTGATTTAAATTTGTCTGCGAAGCCACCTTGGGTAAGAAGGATGGATTAGTCCTTAGAGAAACTCTGTCTTTATGGAAGATTAAGTAGGGAGGACGAATGCAGAGGGCGTGAAGCTCAGATACTCTCCTAGCAGAAGTAATGGCGACTAGGAAGAGTGTCTTCCAGGAAAGAAATTTCAATGAACAGGTGACCGCAGGTTCAAAGGGGGGAAGAATCAAGGATGTTAAGACTAAATTAAGATCCCACTGAGGTGGAGGGTCTTTGATCGGAGGCTTAAGTAAATATACACCTTTAAGGAAAGCTTTGCAAAGCTTATTGGACATGATGTTGTGGTCTGATAAGCCTGTATGAAAATTTGATATGGCTGCCAACTGAACCTTTACTGTAGAGGCAGAAGACCCTGAATGAAAAATTTCAGCTAGGAAGTTTAAGACCGAATGAATTGGAGCAGTAAAGGGATCTATATTCCTTGCCTTTGCCCAGAAGGAGAAACGTTTCCATTTACTAGCGTAAATCCTTCTGGTGGAAGATTTAGGGGAAGCTACTATGATATCCCGGACGGGATTAGAAATCATAGGAAGCCTGGCTAAGGACGGAAGTGTAGCAACCAAGCAGTGAGGTTGAGAGAATGTAAGGATTGGTGCAGCTGCCCCGACTGATGGGTCAACAGATCTGGAGCTGGGTCCAGATGCCAAGGCTGTACCAAGAGATAATGATGTAGGAACGGAAACCATATCTGTCGAGGCCAATAAGGGGCAATGAGAATCAACTTGGCTCTCAAGGAGGTTGCTTTCTGAATTACTTGTGGGATTAGAGGAAAGGGTGGAAAAGCATAGAGAAGTCCCCGAGGCCAATCTTGGACTAGAGCGTCTCTGAGGGGATGGCCTGGAAGGGGGAAGAGGGTGAAGAAGTCAGGGCATTTGCTGTTTTGGGGTGCAGCAAAAAGATCGCAGCAAGGAAGGCCCCACTTCTGAAAAATCTCTTCCGCTACCGATTGTTTGAGAGACCACTCGTGTGGCATGAGTATAGCTCTGCTCAACCTGTCCACTATGATGTTGGACTTCCCGGGGATATGCATTGCTATCAGAAACCGCTGAGAGGAGATCGCCCATTGCCAAAGTCTGAGTGCCCCTCGACACAGGGGATAGGACTTGGTTCCACCTTGCTTGTTGATATACCACACTACGGACATATTGTCCATTTGGATTGCAATAGTTCCTAGGGGAAGAGAGTCGTGAAGGGCTTGCAATGTTAAAAGCACTGCTCTCATCTCTAGGACATTTATGTGCAGGTGGCATTCGTAAGGTTGCCAAGTGCCATGGACCATCCTGCCCTGAAAATGCCCCCCCCCCACCCAATCAGGGAGGCGTCCGATGTCACCGTGGCGACCGGGGGAGGAGGAACGAAGGGTCTGCCTTGATGGACTTGAGGGGACAATATCCACCAGGACAGATGACTTTTGCAAGTTGGAGTTATCATGATCTTGTGGTGCATGGGGAGTTGCTGAAAAGACCATTGGGCGAAAAGCATACACTGTAGAAGACACATGTAAAAACGTGCAAGGGGAAGAAGTGTTATGGCGGCCGCCATAAGACCCAATACTTTCAGGACATACCTGGCCTGAATTTTGTCGCTCTGAAGAACATGGACATGGTTTTGAATATCTAAGACCCTTTGATCTGTTAACTTTGCTGAAAGTTGTACGGTGTTCAAGTTGGCACCTATAAAGGTAATAGACTGACAAGGCGACAAGGCAGACTTTTCGAAATTTATAGAGATTCCTAGCCCTCTGCAAATGTGAATGCTGTAAGCTCTGGCTTGGAGAAGTTGATGCCTGGTGGTGGCAGTGAGGAGCCAGTCGTCTAGATATGGAAACACCTGGAATCCTTGCCATCTCAGGTGAGCCGTAACCACTGCCATACATTTGGTGAACACTCTGGGGGCTGTAGTGAGACCAAAGGGCAGGGCTCTGAACTGGTAGTGACTGGCCCCCAGCTGAAAGCGGAGAAACCTTCTGGAGCGCCTGTGAATTTTGATGTGATAGTACGCATCCTGAAGGTCCACGGAGCACATCCAATTGTCCTTGCCCAGAAAGGGCAGAATGGCTGTAGTGTGACCATCCAGAATCTTGTTCTCTTTACAAACTTGTTTAGTTTGCTGAGATCTAATATTGGTCTCCAGTCCCCTGTCTTTTTCGGTACCAAAAAGAACCTTAAGTAGATTCCGGATCCTAGTTGGTCTGCTGGGACTAGCTGGATGGCTCTTTTTGCTAGCAGTTTTGATATTTTTGATACTGCTAGTTCCCTTAGACCGGGTGGAACGTCTGGAAGGGTTCCCTTTTGCTGAATTGGGGTTTGGATAAAGGGAATTTTGTAACCCTCGGATATGATCGACTGTACCCATTTGTCTTGAGTAAGGGAAAGCCAGGCTATTGGGTACAGCGACAATCTTCCCCCAACTGCCTCCAAAGGTGGACAATCGGGCAACATCTCAGGGATGCTGGAAGGGTTTGTCAGAGAGAGGCTCCCTGCTACCCTGGTTCTGCGGACCCCCTCTGCCCCTAGGGTGGTGTCTGTTGTTGTTGTTACCCCCTCTGCCTCTGGGGGTAAACTGACCTCTTGCATCAGGCGTGACTCCTTGAGATTTGCGGAACCACATTTTCCCACCCTTCTGACCCTTAGGGTATGGTCTTGAAGGGGTGGAGAAATGGACTCCTACGGCAGAAAGAGTCTTGCCATCTTGTTCGCATCTGGTCAAGGTGTCTTTCACTTGAGGTCCGAACAAAGCCAAACCATCAAAAGGGGAATTTGTGAAGGACGCCTTGAAAGGGTCCTCGAAATTACACAGCCGCATCCAGGCGTGACGCCTTAAGGCCACTCCTGTGCCCGCGGCCCTACTCGCTCCATCGGCTGCATATGAAATTAGATGCATGGAGGAGTTAACAATCAAGTTCAGGGTTCCAAGCTGTGAGTTTATTTTATCCTGGGACCCAGCAGCTGATGGATCCTGTAAGACTTCTCCCAACTCTTTGAGAATATCTCTCTGAAGGCGGGTGAAGTGACACAAGTAATTCAGCGACCGCATGGCAAAGGTCGCTGAAGAAGACATCCACTTACCGTACCTATCCATGGTCCTAGAATCCTTATTAGGAGGATGGATAGGTACTGAAGGATCAGCTAGTTCGTTCTTGGTGGCTGCAGCCACCACCATGGCATCCACCGGTACACCTTTTTTTAGGAATTGCTTGTCAACTGGTGCTGTGATGAATTTAGATGACCTCCGAGGGGTGGGTTCCACCGAATCCGGGGCCGACCACGCCTTCCGAGCCACTACTTCCATAAGGGGGTCGAAAGGCAGAGACACCCAGGAGGTGGAGGGCCGAGAACCAAATGCCTCCAGGTACACCGACTTGTCCTCGGAAGGATTAAGGGAAGACCAGTTCCCCCTCTGCTTTAGGATTTCTAGGATGTCAGAGAAAGCGACATCCTCAGAGGGGGACTTTGGGGATCCCTCCGACTCATCTAAGTTGGTGTCAGATGTAATGGACTCAGGGGAGTCCACATGCTTCCTCTTACATGTCCTCTTACGCGGAGGCTCCGCTGACAGGTCAGGAGAAGCCTCGGAAGAGGAAGAAATTCCCAGTGGGGAAACCTGAGGCGTTGGATCTCTGGGTCCGGGAGCAAGAGAGTGGGAAGAGACATCAGCAGGCACTGTAGTGGGAGGAGCTGATGGAGCTGACCGTTGACTAAGCCCTGGGGCTAGTATGCTCCTCATCACCTCGAAGGCTCCCCTATCAGAAAGGCCAGAGGGCCCCCACTCCGAAGAGGTAGGAACCCCAGGCCGCACCGACAGGGAAGGCTCTGAGGCCAATGTCAGGGCCAAGCTCACCAGCGCCGATGCTCCGAGAGGGAGAACGGGGTCGGACAATGGTCTGATGCCACTCGCTCCCTCAGAGCCGACGAGAGAGATCAGGTGCCCGGATCCGTCCAATGAAGGTATCAAGGAGAAGATCGGAGTGGAAGACGAAGGAGCCGAAGGGGGAGGTATTGGCTCCGATGCCACAACAGTCACGGCTCTGAGGAGCTCCAGCTCCGAACTCTGAGGGAGAGTCAAAGGAGGAAAATTAGGTGGAGTCGTAATAGCTACCATCTGATGAGACAGGCTAGAGATCATCTGGGCCAATGCCTGAGACTTTAACAGCCTACTTACCACTCTCTCTAGGTCGAGAAGATCGGCTCCGATGGCTCCGCTCCAAGAGCAGGGGAGATCTCGGAGCCGAATGGATGGACTCCAATGAAGGGGATCTTGACCTCTTCTTGGATGGAGCCAACGGAGCCGAGGACACGTCGGCTCCAGCCGGAGCCGACAGTGAAAGCATGGGCTCAGAGGTATCGGCACCGAGTGGTGCCGAGACCGGAACCTCTGACTCAAAGGGATCAGCTCCAGCCAGAGCCGATCTAGGCACAGACAAGGAGCCAGCAGCCAAAGGCTTAGTACTTGGAGCCAACGGTTTTGCTGGTTTTGAGGGCCTCCCCAACGCAGACTTAGTCGGGGAGCCCTCGGGCTTTAACAAGCCCCTCAGTATAAGTTTGTTCCTGCACTCCTGCAGGACTCTTGGACTGAATGCATGACATACAGAACAAGAGTCCTGCAGGTGCAGGGGTCCCAGGCAGTAAACACAAGAAGTGTGACCGTCTGTCAGAGACATTTTCTGACAGCACGAGTCACACTTCTTAAAGCCTGAGACCTTAGTTTCCTTTGGTTCCTTCGACATAACAGTGTCGAGGGTTCACAAAGGTAAGAGAAAAAAACACACACACACACACACTCTCCAAAAATTATAAAAATGTTAAGGGATACTGACACACCCAAACACTCCACAGGATCCCTAAAAAATTTAGGAAATGGGCAGGCTTAAGGCCTAACCTAAGAGTGGAGGGGGAGGGATATACGGGATAAAAGGGGAAGGTATAAAACAGTAATAGAGTTAAAGGTAGTTGCTAACTATTGAAAAAAGACAACTGGGTGAAAATTTAACTCAAAGGGGTAACTGAACACTATAAATATAAAGACTTACCAGGAGCCGTAAAAAAACGCACCTCACAAGCAAAAGCGGCAAACGAGATCTGGGGAGTTATCGCCTAGCATCATGGGATATAGGGTTGCCTCGAGCCGGTAAAATAAGCTCTCGAGCTTTAGTAAGTGGCCGAGTCGAAGCCGAGGATCGGCTCCGAACCCATCCAGCAAGAATGAAGGCGAGATTGACAACTTAACATTCATCAGTGGGCAGAGGCACAACGGCAGGTTCAGTCCCTCCTGGCTATGAGGGCCATAGAATTGGTGCCAAATTTAGAAATAGGGCAAGGTTTTTATTCCAGACTTTTCCTGGTTCCCAGGAAGGAAAATTCGTGGAGACCAGTCCTGGACCTCTCTGTACTAAACACCTTCCTAGATATACCAAAATTCAAGTTGCTCACTCTGCAGCAGCTGCTGCCTATGTTGAGCAAGAACGCTTGGATGGTGACTTTGGACTAAAAAGAAGCTTACCTGCATATTCCTATAAGGCAAGAGTGCAGAAGGTATCTGCGTTTCAAAGTGAAATCGAAACATTACCAGTTCTCTGTGCTGCCCTTTGGCTTATCTACTGCACCCAGGGTCTTTACGAAGTGCCTGGCACCAGTAAGGGCATTTTGCAGACAGAAGGGGATTCAAATTTGCCCTTTTCTGGATGACTGTCTTCTTCAAGCGGATGACAAAGACACTCTACTTCGGCATCTAGCCTTTGTGCAGTGTCTTCTTCAGTGCCTCGGTTTCACAGTAAATCTAAAGAAATCAAACCTGGTACCCACACAACAGCTTACTTTCCTGGGTGCTCTTCTGAGTACTTCGACCCAGATGGCTTCCTTGACACCAGACAGAAAAGTGCAACTGGCTTCTTTTTTCCGACACCTGGCTTCAATTAAACTGCTGACTGCAAGAAATATTCTGCAGGCTTTGGGTTACATGGCCTCCTGCATTTTGCTAATACCATATGCAAGGCTGCATATGAGGAAACTGCAGTGGTACCTCAAGAGTGTCTGGTCTCAGCATTACCACAGTTTGGAAACAGTGGTCATGATTTTGCCTTGTCTCCAGTGAGAGTTTCTTTGGTGGGCCGAAGCCTGCTACAGAACAAGGGGAAGCCTTTTTGTCCTCCGCCGACCAACCAAGTTCTGACAACGGATGCTTCAGATTATGCATGGGAGATGTCTTCAGGGTGTTTGGACGAAGGAGCAAATGCACCTGCACATAAATTTGAAGGAGATGCTAGCTGTACAGAATACCCTGATTGCCTTCAGGGACCTTCTTCTGCCAGGACAGTTGTTGATACGGACAGACAACACTACAGTGATGTGGTACATCAACAAGCAGGGGGACTCTCACTCTTACCCCCTGTGCAGATTAGCCATGAATCTCTGGTACACTGCTCTGACCTGCAGTGTCGACTTACAGGTGCAATTCCTGCCAGGGAAAGACAACACTCTGGCAGACGCATTGAGCAGACACATTTCAGATCCACACGAATGGATGTTGGATGTTCGGATATTCAGGATAATTATAAAGGCTTGGGGATGTCCGGACATAGATCTCTTTGCATTCCCCTCAGAATCATCAACTTCCAACATTCTGCACAAGGACCTACCACAAACTAGCATGGAAAGTGGATGCCCTCTCATTCAGTTGGAAACACCTCTCAGTATATGCTTTTCCTCCCTTTCCTCTTCTACCTCGGGTACTTCTGAAGATAAAACAGGACAGACCACACATGATTCTACTGGCTCCCAATTGGCCTCGGCAATTCTGGTATTCCACTCTGATGGACTTGGTTCAGGAGCCTCCCTGGATTCTGCCTCAAATCCCTCATCTACTGTCTCAACGGGACGGCCGGATACTGCACAGTCATGTCGAGACTCTGCATCTAGCTGCCTGGCGGATTCAGGGTCTGTAAACACCTCTGCCCTTTCCAAACAGGTATTGGATGTAATCCTTGAAGCTAGACAGCCCAGCACTAGAAAATCTTATGTGGGAAAATGGAAAGAATTTTGCTCCTGGAGTCAAGTCCACGGTGGTGATTCTTCTGTTCCGAACATTCCTCTGATTTTACAGTATCTGACAGAGTTATTACATACGGGCCTATCTTTTTCGTCTGTTAAGCTTCATGCTTCTGCTATTTCTGCACTTTACGATACAGATCCTCCGATTTTTTCTCATCCATTACTTAAACAATTTCTTAGAGGGGCTAAGAATATTCGGCCCCCTATAAGGGTTCCTGTTCCCACTTGGGATCTTAACTATGTTTTGGAGAAATTAACTTTGTCTCCTTTTGAACGTGCAGCTTCCACGGATTTAAAATTTTTGTCTTGGAAAACTGCTTTTCTTTTAGCTATTACCGCTGCTAGAAGAATTTCAGAATTGCAAGCACTCATGGCTGTGGAACCCTTCCTTATTTTTCATCAGGACAGGATATCTCTATGGACTAATCCCACATTTATGCCCAAGGTGGTTTTGGCAGTGGCCTTGAATCAGTCTATTTATTTCCTACCTTTTATCCTAATCCTCAAAGTGAGGAAGAAAGTCTTTTGCACTCTCTAGACGTGCACAGACAGCTTCATCTATACCTGGACCGGACCAAGATATTCCAGAAATCTGATCAGTTGTTTGTCGCTTATGCTCCTACTGTTCAGGGGAAAGCAATCACTAAGCCAATCATTTCCAAGTGGATTGCCCATTGCATCAAGTTCTGTTACTCTTATCGCGGCAATCCGGTTCCTGTTAATGTTAGGACTCATTCTACCCGAGCTACTGCTACTTCAGCAGCTTTTCTTTGTGGGGTTCCTACCAAGGATATTTTGGAAGCTGCTACTTGGAGTTCTGTACATACTTTTTCTAAGCATTACAACCTCCATCTCTATTCTAAATCCAGGGCAGGTTTTGCTTCTGCGGTTTTGCAAGGTTTTGTGACAGCTCCGTCTGTTTCTCCTCCAGCCACCCTTTCTTAGCTTTGGGTCTCAACCCTACAGTGATGACTGCAACAGTGAACCACAAAGGACATAGTACAGTTGTGTACTCTTACCATAAATGTAGATGTTCGAGTGTGTTCACTGTTGCAGTCTGCTACCTCCCTCCTATCCCCTCTTTTGTTTTTTCCTTGAGTATTGTCTGTTATGAGGTATTTTGGCTGCTGAGGTTTTGGGCATGGTTTCTTTTTTAGCCTTTTCTTTCTGGGCACTTGACATCTGGGGCAAGAAAAACTGGGGAAATGGCATCAGCTGAGGTCTTTATACCTTCCGGCGCATTGACGTCAGGATAAATGTGACCTCAGCTGGCGCCCAATCCAGACTTTGGGATTCTGGCTGATCGGGGGCTGCTGCTGGCAGGAAGAACCCTACAGTGATGACTGCAACAGTGAACACACTCGAACATCTACATTTATGGTAAGAGTACACAACTGTACTTTAATGCTAAGTCTGTTTTCATTGTGAGACTGTATTGTTTTGTTTTGCAAATGTCTGTCAGTGTTTGTGCTATGCAGTTTGAAATAAAAGTTTTAAATTAAATCCTAATATCAGTAAAAATTGTAGAAGTAAAGAAAAAAATAGTATGTGCACTCACAGGTTAAAAGTGTTTATGGTAACTGGGGAGAAATAGCCAAGTAATGAGACACTGTAATGGCTGTAGGGGTGGTGCTGGGTGGGAGGCGGCTGTGTGTGTAGCGGAGCCCCGATCCATTACCCTGCCTAATGCCCCATTTGAATAAGATCTGATCTGGTCTGCTTGTCTGATGAAGCGGTTAGTTAGACCGTGAAAGCGCTTACGTGTGTATTATAATACATTTTTCTGTTGCCGTGTCTAATCCAGTTTTTATTTCAGTTATTATTTCGTTTTATTTCTTGAGTTAGTTTGTCAGTTGGCAAGTTTTATTTTTCTATACAAGATCTGGTTCTGATGTTGACTACATAACTTTCGTGTCTGATGTTGTTTTTTCCATCCATTCCTCAAGATATGGGACATAGTCCCCAGCTACTTTTATTTTTGGGAGGCCTCATGCAAGGATATACCACACCACAGCTGAACTAAAGGAGGCCCTAGCTCTAGAGTGCATATCCAGTTTGTAATGTGAGATGAAGGTATGAACCTTGGACCAAGTACCTGCAGCACATATGGAAACAATTGAAACACTGAAGAAAAAGGCTGTAGATGAAGCCACAGATCTAGCAGAATGAACTGTTGAAGTGGAATGGAGAGGAATAACCTTTTCTTTGTAAACAAAGGAAATGTACTGAGTCAACCACTGGGAAAGAGTACTTTGGAGAAGTTTTTCCCAATTTAGCACTGGAGAATGACACATATAATTGGTCAAATTTTCTAAAGGGCTTAGCCCAGTGCAGGTAAAAATGTAACTGGCAATGCATATCCAGTAAATGTACTCTTGTTTTACAAATTTGGAAAGAAAACTGGAAGATTTACGGATTGATTGATGTATGATTCCAAAGCGACCTAGGGAAAAAATATTTTTTTGCTCTCAGAAACTCTCTGTCCTTATGGAAAATTAAATACAAATGTTTTGAGAATAAGGCATGTAGCTCAGAAACTCTCTTGGCAGACGTGACAGCCACCAGGAATAAGGTCTTCCAGCATAAAAATTTTAGATCCACATTTGCAGCAGATTTGAAGGAGGGTCGGTCAGGTCCGGCAAATGAATGGTGGTATCCCATGGAGGCACTGCATCTCTAAGTGGTGGCCACACTAAGAAAATACCTAGAAGAAAGGCCTTGAGCAATCTAAGAGAAGCTATGGCTGCATGTTTTTCCTTAAAGTGGAATGAGGAAATTGCCGCTAACTAAACTTAGTGGAGTAGCTGGCACCATATTGAAAAATACGTTCAAGGAAGGCCAAGTTAGATGGAAGAGGGACTGAAAAGGATCAATATTTTTCTCTACAGCCCAAACAGAAAACCTTTTCTATTTACTTCTAAAAACCTTCCTTGTGGTAGGTTTCTGAGAAGAAGACAAAATGTGGGCAACTGGGGAAGACAACCTAGACTGTTGAACTATAACTGGAATTGGAGAAATCATGCATGGGTGTGAGGGTAAATCTGGGTCCAAGCCCAGGACTCAAGGTGGGTGAATTAGATGAGTCCAGGGGAAGGGAAACCATATTTGTTAAGGCTAATAAGGGGCTATAAGGGTTATCTTGATCTTCATTACTGATGCTTTCGGTAAGAACTTTGGAATCAGTGGTTTCAGAGAAATGTATAGACGAGACCTGGTGACGAAGAATGCATTAGAGCATCCCGGGGTGCCTCCGTCTCACAGGGAATTAGAGCAAAGAGCTTGTTGCATTTGGTGTTGTGGGGAAAGGCAAAGAGATTGCAAAAAGGTCATCTCCAACAGCTGAAAATCCACTCCATTACTTTACCCCTCAAGTGTCGAGATTTTCACTGAATGATTTTTGTATATATTTTAGTCTGTTTCTCATAAAGTGGTTTTCCAGCAAATCACATGAGGATAGAAGTCTCTAAGTAATCACATGCATTTGAGGTTTCAGACTTCAAACCCTTCAGAAAATACATGCTAACACACATTATGTTATTGTAGCAACTTTCTAAGTTTATAAGAGCAATATTTAAAATCTGTCAATATTTATGACCCTTTATTCCCCTATTATTTTAGTTTTTTTTCCAACAAACATCTTTATAAAATTTTCACATATGACAAAGGCAATCTTACATTTATACAAATGAAAAACAAACAAATGACACCACTTTAGTTGCATGCAGTATATATCACAGACACCACTGAAACAACTAAAATTGGAAACATTGTACATGTTTTATAATCCATCCAGGCATTGTCAGTTAAGCATTATAAGGCTCATTCAAATCCTGCCTCTTAAATCTCGTTCCTGCTATGAATACATTGTTCCCACAATTCCCATTTTTTTCCTGTGTACTTTGCGTCTTCCCTTTTCTAAAGATCCCAACTCCAGCTGTTTTATCTCTGTGGGCAGCAAAGCCAAAGGAGGTGGAGTTTCAATGTATATTAAAGACACACACACCTCCAGGCTGGTCAAACAGTATGACACACAGGAGATACTCCAGGTGCAGTTAACCAATGACAAGACTACGATTCAAATTATAGCTAGCTATAGGCCCCCAAATTTGACTCAAGATGCCCACTCCATCTATCTGGACCTCTTCAAGTCTATCAAGATTCAACCCTTTAACCTGACCCTGGGTGACTTTAATTACCCAACCAAAGATTGGAAAAAACTACTCATGAAAGAACACAAATGCCCAGAGATCCCTCAATTTTATCAGTGCAAATGCCTTGGAACAGCTAGTCGATACCCCCAGAAGAGGTGATAATATCTCAGACTTGGTATTAACCAACATGAGTAACCAATGCAATGCCCCAACAGTATCATCCTCCCTGGTAAGATCCAACCAGAAAGCGGTCCCTTTTCGAAGTCACCATCTCCCCTGAACCCCCTCTAGCTAGGGTCAAACAAAAAAACTTCTCCAAAGCTGATGACAACCTCCTGAGGGATGGTATAAACAGCTTCACAGTCCCCTCCCCCTCTGTAGGAGCTGGCACCAATGTCCAAATCTGCACCAAACTGCTATATGAGCATTTGTATAGATGCATAGAATCAGGAATACATAACAGGATAAAATCATCCTCTGCAAGGAAGAGTAAACCTGTCTGGTGGACATCTTACCAGGTTTTTGTTGTTTTTGGTTCCTTCATTGGCTTAAAGGTTTGGAATTTCTTTTTATCTTCAAAGTCCCCTCCACCTCTGTAGGAGCTGGCACCAATGTCCAGATCTACACCAAAGTACTATACAAGCATTTATACAGATGCATGGAATCAGGAATACCTGACAGGACAAAATCATCCACCACAAGGAAGAGTAAACCTGTCTGGTGGACATGTGCAATAAATAAACTGTACAACAAAAGGAAAAAAATTGCTGTCCAGGACCAAGAAGGAGAAGGGTCCCAATTGGAAGTGATCTCTCCTTAGCCTGAAAAGAAAATAAGAGCACTAGTGTCCTCGAAAGCCAACTTTGAGTCCAAATTGGCCATATCTACTAGAAATAATGATAAGGCCTTCTTCACATATGTCTGCAATCTCAAAGGAAGCACCCAGATCTGTTCAGAAGTGGTGGTCAAGGACACCACATATGCAATGCTGTAGATGTAGCTAATCTACTGGCTGACAGATTCAGCAAAATCTTCTCTCCTCTGTCCCCCCATCAGTAAATCAGGACATCCCCAGTACCTACCCCCCACCTGTTTTCTCTTGGAACAGGTCATCACTGCCTTCTCAAATGGAAAAAAATACAGCATCCATGGGACCTGACAACATCCCAGGCTACATCCTACATGAAGTCAGGCATGCACTTGCAACACCATTGTCCCAGCTGCGTGGAGCACAGTCACTGTCATCCCTTTACACAAAGGTGGAGCATCCACTGATCCAGGAAATTATAGACCCATCAGCCTGTCTAGCCTGATCTGCAACACCATGGAACAGATTATTATGGACCTCATTAACAGGGACATTGGCAGCCTCCAAACACTTGACCTCACACAGTTTGGCTTTGTCAGGGGGAGATCATGTCTGTTAAATTTGGTCACCTTCTTTGAGACAGTCACCAAAGCCATGGACGATGGGAAGATGGTGCACACCACCTACCTTGACCTGGCCAAAGCCTTCAACACTATTCCCCACTCAGACATAATAGATAAACTCTCTAAACTAGTCATCAATCCATATACTACCAGATGAGTAGCAAACCAGCTCACTGATAGAACCCATCTAATCAAAATAGGGGAAGCCACCTCAAGCAGTAGACCTGTAATGAGCGAATACCCCAGGGATCAGTTTTCGGGCCTCTGGTTTTTGGGATTTATTTCTCTGAGGTACAGGCCAAAACCAGTGGGCTATGGCTGACCAGGTTTGCAGATGTCTGCAAGCTGGGTGCCATCATCAATTCCTAAAGTGATGTGGACGTCCTCCAAGAGGGTCTCACCCAAACAAATGACTTATGCCAGAAACATGGCCTCAAGCTGAATGCCAGAAAATGTATAATCATACACTTTGGGGAGATTGAAGTTCCCACATATTATCACATTAATAACGTTCTAAGTACACAATCAGTAGTGAGGGATTTGGGCACCCAGGTTGATAACAACCTAACTTTTCACCACCATCTTGCTTCTGTTGTATGGAAAGCTTTCTACATAGTCCACCTCATAAGTAAGGGTGTCTCATCCAGGGACAAAGAGGTCATAACATCCCCTGTATTCTTCCCTTAGAAGGTCAATTATTGAGTACAAAACCCCCTTCAGTGTGTTCCGTGCAAAGCACATGCAGCAGCTGGAGAGACCACAGAAGTTCCTCACCAGTAGTATCCAGGGCCTCAAACATCTACCCTACACAGACAGGCTAAAAACCCAGTCGATCTAGTCAGTTTCATACAGAATCCTCAGAGGTGACCTCTGTCTGGCATACAAAGCAATCTCAGACCCCACCTTGATGGGACTGCTGCATATCCGCAAGTCATGCTCCACTCAAGTAACCTGTACGTGTGACCTCAATCTAGTCTGTGATATCAATAGGACTTATTGGCAGGATAGATTTGTGTTCCAGAGACTCCCCCATCTGTGGAATAGACTCCCTCTCCATGTCAAGCAGAGCACCTCATTATCCCTTTTTAAGCACAACCTGGATAACTGGATGGGAAACAGAAAATACACCCCTGGGATTCCACCTGTGTCCCTATTGGAAAAAAAGCACATTAATTCACACTTTGTCAGTAGGCAAAACAAAGACACTTAGTCATATCCCCATGCAAGAATGAAAAAAGGCACATTAATTCCCACTTTGTCAGCAGGCACTAAATTTTTAGGTGAAACACTGAAATATAAAGTTGTTTGCTAGCTGAATCCTATTTGTTAGTTAGAGATCTCTTTAACATGGAATTATTCGGATAACTTTTACTTCTACAGAGATTGTGCATATTGACTGATACTGAGTGGCCTTTTATGGTTGAAATGTCCTAAAATGGGCAGTTATGTCATTATGGCTTCATACATTTGTTTCATTACTTACTGGAAAATGTTCAAAAGTTCAAAT
The DNA here is from genome assembly GCF_019279795.1 of Protopterus annectens. Lineage (NCBI taxonomy): Eukaryota > Metazoa > Chordata > Ceratodontiformes > Protopteridae > Protopterus > Protopterus annectens. The sequence goes on from NC_056747.1 coordinate 1,327,636,252, forward strand.
TTAAAACACACGCTAACAAGTTATGCGGTATTATTATACAAGGAGTATAATTTGATATACTGAGGAAGGTGATCAAAGAACATGTACATGGTTGTAAAAATGTGTCCAAGAGGCCTATGGTTTGAAAACAAGTCAAAGGTAAACTTTGGGTTTCAATGAATTTTCAATGACTGTGAGGTTTAAGGGCAGAGAAGCTTACTTTTAATGCTAAGTCTGTTTTCATTGTGAGACTGTATGGTTTTGTTTTGCAAATGTCTACCAGTGTTTGTGCTATACAGTTTGAAATAAAAGTTTTAAATTAAATTGTAATACATGTAATCATTGTAGAAGTAAAAAAAAAATAGTACCAGAGCACAGCTGAACTAAAGGAGGCCCTACCTAGATCTAGAGTGGATGTCCAATTTGTAATGTGAGTTGAAGTTATGATCTTTGGACCAAGTACCTGCAGCATGTATGTAAATAATTGAAACACTGAAGAAAAAGGCTGTAAATGAAGCCACAGATCTAGCAGAATGAACTGTTGCAGTGGAATGGAGAAAAATAACCTTTTCTTGGTAAACAAAGGAAATGCGCTGAGTCAACCATTGTGAAAGAGTACTTTGGACAAGTTTTTTCCAGTTTAGCACTGGAGAGTGAAACAAATAAATGGTCACATTTTCTAAAGGGCTTAGTCCAGTGCAGGTAAAAATGTAACTGATGATGCATATCCAGTAAATGTACCCTTGTTTTAGAAATCTGGAAAGAAAACTAGTAGAGTTATGGATTGATTGATGGATGTTTCCAAAGCCACCTGTGGAGAAAAGATGGATTGATACTCAGAGACTTAGTAGATTTATGGATTGATTGACGGATGTTTCCAAAGCCACCTGTGGAGAAAAGATGGATTGATACTCAGAGACTTTCTGTCCTTAAGGAAAATAAATTACAGAGGTTTTGAGGATAAAGCATACAGCTTAGAAACTTTCTTGGCAGAGGTCACATCCACCAGGAATAAGGTCTTCGAGTATAAAGACTTTAGGTCCACATTTGCAGCAGATTTAAAGAGGGTGGCAGTCAGGTCTTGCAAATGAATGGTAGTATCCCATAGAGGCACTGGATCTCTAAGTGGTAGCCAGCCTAAGAAAGTACTTTGAAGAAATGCCTTGAGCAATCTAAGAGAAGCTATGGATGCATGATTTTCCCTAATGTGGAATGAGGAAATTGCCGCTAACTGAACTTAGTGGAGTAGCTGGCGCCATATTGGAAAATACGTTCAAAGAAGCCAAGATAGATGGAAGAGGGGCTGAAAAAGGATCAATATTTTTCTCGACAGCCCAAACAGAAAATCTTTTCTATTTCCTTCTAAAAGCCTTCCTAGTGTTAGGTTTCTGAGAAGAAGAGACAATATGGACAACTGGGGAAGACAACCTGGACTGTTGAATTGTTACTGGAATTGGAGAAATCATGCATGGGTGTGAAGGTAAATCTTAGTCCAAGCCTAGGACTCAAGGTGGGTGAATTAGATGAGTCCAGGGGAAGGGAAACCATATTTGTTAAGGCTAATAAGGGGCTCTGAGGATTATCTTGGTCTTCATTACTGATGCTTTCGGTAAGAACATTGGAATCAGTGGTTTCAGACAAATGTATAAAGGAGACCTGGTGACCAAGAATGTATTAGAGCATCCCATGGTGAGTCCTTCTCACAAGGAATTAGAGTGAAGAGCTTGCTGTATTTGGTGTTTTGTGGACAGGCAAAGAGAATGCAACAAGGTCATCCCCAATGGTTGAAAATCCACTCCATTACTTTACCTCTCAAGTGTCCAGATTTTCACTGAATGTCCAGATCTTTGTATATATTTTGGTTTGTTCCTCATAAACTGGTGAGGATAGAAGTCTCTAAATGATGATATACATTTGAGTTTATGACTTTAGACCCATCAGAAAATGCATGCTAACACACATTCTGTTATTGTACCAACTTTCTCAGATTATAAGTGGAACATTTAAAATCTGTCCATATTTATACGCTTTTGTTCCCCCATTACTAAGCTTTTTTTCCAACAAACATCTTTATTAAATTTTCATATAGGACATAGGCAGTCTTACATTTATATAAATGAAAAACAAATGAAATTACACCACTTGAGTTGCAAGCAGTATATATCAGACACCATTGAACAACTACAGTTGCAAACATTATACATCTCTTATAATCCATCCAGTCATAATATTCCCACCCATTTTTTTTTTTTTTTTTTTCTCCTATCCTTTTTCTAACATCCATTCATCCCATTTTTTTTCTCTCTGGGACAGCAACACCAAAAGGAGGTGGAGTTTCAATATACATTAAAGACACACACACCTCCAGGCTGGTCAAACAGTATGAGGCACAGGAGACACTCCAGATGAAGTTAACTGTTGACAAAACCCCTATTCAAATTATAGCTAGGTACAGGCCCCCAAATTTTACTCAAGATGCCCACCCCACCTATCTGGACCAACTCCATGCCAGAACAAAAATGCACAGAGATTCCTTAATTTTATCAATGCAAATGCCTTGGACTCTCATGCCAGAACAAAATGCACAGGATTCCTTAATTTATCAATGCAAATGCCTTGGAACAGCTATCTTGGACTGTATAAACCAAAATGAGTAACCACTGCAGCACCCTACAGTATCATCTCCCTGGTAAGAGATCTGACCAAAGCAGTCACTTTCAAAGTGACCGGTGATGGTGTAAAACAGTCCCACCCCCCCTCCCTAGGAACTGGCACCAATGTCCAAATCTACAACTCCAACCTGCCTGCATTTGTATAGATGCATGGAATGGAAAATAATATATATAACAGGATAATCATCCTCTGCAAAAGAGGATAAAAACTCTCTCTGGGATCTCTCTAAAATAAATAAACTACACAACAAAAAAAAAAATGCTGTCCAGGACCAGAAATGCAGTTTGCTAATTGGAAGCAATCTCTACTTAGCCTGAACAAGCAAATAAGAGTCCCCAGTACCTGACCCCCAAGTCTTATCTCTAGGGAACAGGTCATCACTGCCCTCTCAAAAGCAAACCGACCCATTACAGACTGCATCCTACATGAACTCAGGCATGAACTTGTAGCACCATTAGGCACCCTATTCAACGGACATTGGCAACCTCCAAACACTTGACCCCACATAGTTTGGCTTTGTCAAGGGGAGGTCATGTTTATTAAATTTAGCCGACTTCTTTGAGAAAGTCACCAAAGCCATAGATGGGAAGAGAAGGCACATCCGACACTATCACCTACTCGGGCATAATAGGTAAACTCTCAACTAGGCATCAATCCATATGTTACCAGATGGGTAGCAAACTGGCTCAGTGATACAACCCACCTAAGGGATCGGCTTCTGCTATGCAGGATAGGAGGATATTCTTCCAGAGGCAAACCAAACCAACCAGTGGGCTGTGGCAGGCTCAGATGACTGCTGCAAAGAGATGGTCATCAATTCCCTCAAGAATGATGTGACGCCCTCCAAGAGGGTCTGCATCCTAAACACACAATCAGAGTGAGAGATGGGCACACCAGGTTGATAGCAACCTGACTTTTGACCACCATGTTGCTTCCATTGCGGGGACAAAGGAGTCACCATCCTCCCCCTCCTCTCTCCCCCAATTATAAGGTACAATTGAGTACAATGCCCCTTGCCATGTACCCACACACACACACACAGCAGAGGAGAGACCACAGAGGTTCCTCACCAGGAGAATCCAGGGCCTCAAACATTACCTTATACAGATAGGCTAAGCCCCTGTCCCTCTCTCAGTTTCATACAGACTCAGAGGTGACCTCTGTCTGGAATACAAAGGAAACTCAGACCCTCAGCCTAGTAGGACTGGAGGGAGGGAGAGATTTGGGAGAGACGGTATCCCAGAGACTCCTCACTCCTTGACCACGTCAAGCTTAGTACCTTATTATCCCTTTTTATAACCTGGATATATGGAAATGGAAAACAAAAATAAAGCCCTGTGATCCCTGTACCCTGTGTCCTGGACCCAGGGGCTTTGGGTGTCAAAGGGCTAAACTGTTAGCTTTTTTTCCCGGTTAGAAATTCACAGGTCGCCACAATCGAACTCCGGTCTGATGATGTTGATTAGTTTGTTTTATGCAGCAGCAGCCCCTGACAACAAATTCAATGAATGCGGCCATTTCACGCATTCCTCCATGCAGAAGACGCCTAGCTGAGAAGAATCGAACCAGACAGCTGTGAGCTGAGGCAACAAACAATGCGAGCACCACCACACACTGTATATATATATCACTACTTGGACTAGACTTTTATTTTTTCTTTTCTAGTATTTGATTTTTGTCAGCCACCATAATTAGACTCAGCAAAGCTTTACTATGTCTAATCCCAGTCAATACAAAAAATCGCTCCAGTATCTCCAACCAAGCGGGGTCTGCAATCCCTAAAAAGAGATTGCAGCTCACTGCTCCAAAAAAATGGGGTCCCAGCCACCTCTTCTTGCCTGGGCACACCTCAACATTTGCTATCGACCTGAGTATAAAAATACCTATGTAAATGCTTCCAGGCAAAGATCCTAAATCATCTAGATTTTATTGCATATTTGGGAGATATAATTGTATCTCTCCATTGTCTCTTTGTAAATTGCTTATCCAATCTCTCTTCCCAATCCATTCTAAGCTCCTCTAATTGATTCTTATAATTATCATGCAATATTTTATATGCTTTATTAATTATTCCTTTTTCAATGGCAGCTACTGTTCAAGATTCTATTAAAAACTCTACCAGTGCTAGTCATTCATTCAGGAGCACCCTATTTCTTTCTCTTTGCCTATACTCTGATATCAATCCTTGATAGGAATGGCAATCTCTAACATGCATTCCAAATAAATTCTTGGCCTCTTCCCATTCTATTAACTTTCCCTTTCTAATGATTTGCTCCCAAAACCTTGGCTCCTTTGACAGTTTTCTCCAATAAATTCCAGCCCCCTCTTGCCTATTATCTGTGTCCCTGACCACAGTCATCCATATCAGCAAAATCTCTTTCTCTATTCCCGTGCTGGTATGGTTCTTAGAATACTTCCAGCTATTTTATGAACATAATACTCTGTATGATTTTTGTTGTTCTAAAGAGTCTGCAACGAAAATGACAATCTCTCCTTATTTCTTGATTTTCCTCCCTGTATCCACATCATTCTTTTCCATTTTGAATTGTAGTTTTCTGCTTGTGCTATGTATAAGAGCATTAACTGTGTTGGTCTAAAAATACCCCAACAAATTGAATAATCCTAGTGTGCCTTGTTCTGTTGGAAGAATCAACTTATCCCACTTGACCCTTGCTGTCTTCCCTTCCCATTTCAAATCCTTCAACTCTTTTTTTAATTGCTAACCACAGCTACTCCTCTGGTTGATAAACATATGCTTGACCTGTGCATAAGACTAAAGGGACTGAAAACATTTTCATGGCTTATATCTTAGTATCCATATCCATATACAAAGCTTCCAGTTTCTCAATTTTTGTAGTATCTTCTGTTTAGTCTCTTCCCACATATCCTTTGCTGCCACAACAGAGTCTTTTCTAAACCATACTCCTAAATACTTCATTTTATCATGTCCCCATAAATATGGATATTGTTGGACCAATTCATGTGTGAGTACATAATTTACCACTACTGCCATTGTTTTAGCTTCATTAATTTTGCATCCCGAGAAGATTTGAAACTGTCTTAAAATGTTTCATAACACTTTAATGTCCTTCTCTGATTTTGTCATGTATAAACTAATATCATCTGCAAATAGAAACAGCTTTTCCTGGATACCATAACAATTATATCCTTGAATTTCTGAGTCTCTTATTTTGTTTGCCAATGGTTCTAAATATAATGCAAACAACAAAGGGGAAAGTGGACTACCCTGCCTAATTCCTCTAGTCAACCAGAAATTAACAGAGAGGACCATAGCCACTTTAATTTGGGCCTCTGATCACTTATATATTCTTTTAATCAACCTTATAGTTGTATTAGGGAAATCAAATGCTTCCATGGCCCTGCTCATGAAGTCCCTGTCCAGTCTGTCAAATGCTTTCTTTGCATCAAGACCCACCAATAAAAGTGGTATTTTCTTACATCCTGCTTCTCTCTGGATCATTAATGTTCTGTTAATATTTGTCAAATGTTTGCCTCCCCTCCACAAAACCACACTGATCCATATCTATCAATTTTGGTATCACTTTTCTCATTCTTTTAGCCATTATAGACATAAACACTTTATAATCATGGTTTAGTATTGAAATAGGCCTGTATGAAGCTGGATCTGATGGATCTTTATCTTATTTAGGTTTTACTGTTACCACCACCTTCTTTCAGGATGCTGGTGCTTCTCCTTCTCTTGAAATACTGTTAATCAAAACCTTCCAGATTTTTATCAGTTTTTTTTCCTTACTAAGTTCCAAACTTCCATAGGAATACCATCTACTCCTGGGGACATTCCTGAAGATTGGTTATACATAGCCACTTTTATCTCATCCCTGCCTATCCTGTTAGTAATTGAGCCTCACCTAACTCTAACCTTGGCATATTTAATTCTTCCATAAACATTTCCATTTGTACCTTTTCTTGATCTCCATATTTCTCTGCTTTATACAAACTCTCATAACATTTCCGACATATTTCTAATACTTCTGCAGCATCTCTTGTTATCTTCCTTGTTATAGGCTCCGAAAGTTTGGTGACAGCCCTTTCCACTTTCTGTTGCCTGAGTTGTTGTGCTAAAAGTTTTTGTGCTCTAGAATTAATATAAAAAACAGTTGCTTAACCACAATCTTTCTAAACTCGTGCATATTATAGAGGTAATCCCTTATTTTCTGTTTAGCATTCTGTAGTTGCTCCTTTTCTTGTTCTGAGACCCCCCCCTATTTTGCAATACTTTAACATTTGTCAGTCCCTCTAAATAATTCCTGTTACTGTGTAACCATGTCTCCCTTTCTTTTATTTCCACCCTAGTCTTAAACTCCACTTTAATTTTATCCCACTCCCTAGCTATGTTTTCAGAAGAAAATTCTGTCTTTTCTAGTAGCTCCAGAATTAATTCCAAAACACATTCCTTAAATGCCTTTCTTTTCAACTGATAGGTGGGAAAGCGCTGGTGTCTCATTTTTATTCCATTGCCTTGCATTTTTATTTTAGTTATTATTGGTGCATGATCTGAAATAGTTACTGGGTGCGTTTCAAGACCTTGAATTATATGCACATGTTTCTGTGAGATATAAAATCTATCTAGCTTAGCCCAGTTTTTGTATCCCCGGTGTGTAATATGTAAATTCACTCAGAACTCTTAGCCTAAATTCATATCTTCCATGCCAAATATTTTCATACATTTCTTCAAAAAATCTACCCTCCTTTGTTATATTTTGCCTTCTAGGCTCCCCAGGCACATCTTCACTGCTGCAAACCAAATTCCAGTCCCTACCTGTAAGTAATATTCCTTGCTGAAAGCTGATTATTTCTTCCAGAATTTTATTAAGCTCCATTATAGCAGTTTTAGGAAGATGTAAATGCATGCCAGTGTAATCCTCCCAGCCAGTAGCCCCTTAGTACTATATATATTCCATTGTTATCTTATCACTATTGGAGCTCCTCTTGGAATTAATATAAGTACTCCTCTTTTCCTTTGTCCCAGATATTCTGCTGAATAACCATCCTGAAAACCTTTCTTTATCAAATTCACATGTTCAGTTCTTTCCAGGTGTGCCTCCTGTAGCATAGCTATTTGCACTACATTTTTTAATATAGTTCACTACTTTTTCTTTTTATATTTCTCTGTAAAACCATTCAGATTGAACAACATTAAAGAAAGCATAATTTTATTATATATTTATTATTACCAACTTTTATGCATAACTGCTTTTTGTTAAATGTCTAGTTCCAACTTTTATGTTACATGTATATACTGTTCGGCAGGTTAGTCTTTTATACAGTTGTTTCTTGTCATATCCGTTTGTGCCTATGCCACAACGTTTTGTTTTTTTAAAAGCCCTCAAACAGAACAATCAGAGCCCCCTCCCCCAAAAATGCCCTAAAACGTATTAACTTAATAATAACACACAAAACTATGTACATCTTCAAATATTGAAGTTTTTACTTCTTAATAAGAACCTAAGTTCTAAGTTGATAGCTACACAGACAGGCTAAGGTTAACCAAAAAGAAAGGTTAGTCATGCTAAGGCGCATGGTACAGCCTGTGCAATTAGTAAGTGCTGTTTCATTCATATATCTTTACAGCTCTCCTAGTTGAGAAATGCTTGAATGCCTTCAATAAACACTTTCTTCAAGCCATTTCTCTTTATCGAATTGTCTTCAAGTAATATGCAGACCAGACACTGCTAAGGGTACCTTGTTTATCAGGAAAATAAAAGCTTTACAATATTCAATAATCTTTTTTATTTATATGTTTTGGAATAAACTTTTTACTAGATAACACCTAGGGTTTTTAACCCAGTCATTTCTGTATTCAAGCATGGGAAAAATTACACTGATTTTTCTTTTGCCACAGTCTGTTAACCAGACCCTCCTGCTCTCCCCAGCTCCTCCCCTCCTCTTTTTTTTTCAGTGCAGTGCCTACATTTAAAACTGAGTAAAGAAAACAGGAGAGAAATGGTGAATAAAGAAAAAAAAACAAAAGCACCTGTTTACATTAGTATCACCGACGCTATTGCATTTAAAAAAAACTGAGATAACTTTACTTCAACTCTAATTGGTTTTGTATTGTCTTTATACCTGTCATACCTGGGAAAACCTTGATTGTTTTCAGAGAACATTATATCCTAGTAAATTTCTCTGTTCTTTTTTTTATTTTCCCTCAGCCAATCCCCTTCCAGCAGACTGTCTCCGGTTTCTCTTTATCAGTTTGTCTCCATGCAGAAACGGTACTTAGTATACCTACAAACAACTGCCAGAAAAATGCTTCATAATATTCAATATTCTCCTTAATTTACTTGCTCTGCCTCTCTTAAAACAAAGGTCCTTAGTCATTTTCCCATTTTTTCATGAAAAAAGCACATTAATTCAAACTTTGTCAGTAGGCACAAAATTTTTAGCTAAAACACTGAAATACATAGTTGTTTGCTGGCCGAATCCTATTTCTTAGTTAGAGATCTCTTCAACGTGGAATTATTCAGATAAAATTTACTTCTACAGTGATTGTGCATATTGACTGATACTGAGTGACTTTTTATGGTTGAAATGTTCCAAAATGCACTTATGTCATTATGGCTTCATACATTTTGTTTCATTACTTATTGGAAAATGGTCAAAAGTACAAATTTAAAACACACGCTAACAAGTGGTGCTGTATTATTCAAGGAGTATCATTTGATACACTTAGGAAGGTGATCAAAGAGCACGTGTATGTATGCATGGTTCTAAAAATGTGTGCAAGGGGCCTATGGTTGAAAACACCGCAAAGGTAAACTTTATCCACCACTGTCCAGATGAATTTTCTTTGAATGTAGGTTTCAATGCATTTTCAATGATTGTGAGTTTCATCTGCAGAGTTTACTGTTAATGCTAAGCCTGTTTTCATTGTGAGACTGTATTGTTTTCTTTAGCAAATGTCTATCAGTGATTGTGCTATACAGTTTGAAATAAAAGTTTTAAATTAAATCCTAATATCAGTAAAAATTGTAGAAGTAAAGAAAAAAAATAGTGTGCATATACTATGCACACTAACGGGTTTGAACAGTGTTTATGGTAACTGAGGAGAAACACCCATGTAATGAGGCACTGTAATGGCTGTAGGGGTGGTGCTGGGTTTGTGGGTGGGGGATCTGCTGTGTGTGCAGCAGAGCCCCAATTTATTACCCTGCCTAGTGCCCCATCTGACTAAGATCTGACTCTGATGTTGAGTACATAACTTTCGTATCTGATGTTGTCTTTTCCATCCATTCCTGAAGATATGGGACACAGTCCCAAGATGCTTTTATTTCTTGGGAGGCCTCATGCAAGGATATATCAGAGCACAGGTGAACTGAAGGAGGCCCTAGCTCTAAAGTGCATACCCAATTTGTCATGTGAGTTGAAGGTATGATCCTTGGACGAAGTACCTGCAGCACATATGTAAACAATTGAATGAACTGTTGGAATGGAATGGAGAGGAATAACCTTTTCTTGGTAAACAAAGGAAATGCACTGAGTCAACCATTGTGAACGAGTACTTTGGACAAGTTTTTTCCAATTTAGCACTGGAGAATGAGACAAATAACTGGTCAAATATTCAAAAGGGCTTAGTCCGTTGCAGGTAAAACTGTAACTGGTGATGTATATCCAGTAAATGTACCCTTGTTTTAGAAATTTGGAAAGAAAACTGGAAGATTTATGGCTTGATTGATGAATGATTCCATTACCACCTGGGGAGAAAAGAGGGATTGATACTCAGACACTCTCTGTTCTTACGGAAAATAAAATACAGAGGTTTTGAGGATAAGGCATGCAGCTCAGAAACTCTACTGGTAGAAGTGACAGCCACCAAGAATAAGGTCCTCCAGTATAAAAACTTTAAATCCACATTCGCAGCAGATTTAAAGGGTAAGGTAGTGAGTTCCTGCAAATGAAGGGTAGTATCCCATGGAGACACTGGATCTCTAAGTGGCAGCTAGAGTAGGAAAGTACCTACAACAAAGGCCTTGAGCAACCTAAGAGAAGCTATGGGTGCACACTTTTCTTTTATGAGGAATGAGGAAATTGCCATTAACTGAACTTATAGAGTGGAATAGCTGGCACCATATTGGAAAATAAGTGCAAGGAAGGCCAAGATGGATGGAAGAGGGGCTGAAAAAGGATTAATATTTTCCTCTACAGCCCATATAGAAAACCTTTTCCATTTACTTCTATTAACCTTCCTAGTAGTCAGTTTTTGAGAGGAAGACAAAATGTGAACAACTGGAGAAGACAACCTCAACTGCTGAACTATTCCTGGAATTGGAGAAATCATGCATGGTGTGAGGGTAAATCTGGGTCCAAGCCCAGGACTCAACATGGGTGACTCAGATGAGTCCAGTGGAAGGAAAAACATATTTGTTAAGGCTAATAAGGAGGTATGAGGATTATCTTGATCTTCATATCCGATGCTTTCTGTAAGAATTTTGGAATCAGTGGTTTCAGAGAAATGTATAAAGGAGACCTGGTGACCAAGGATGCATTAGATCATCCTGTGGTGACTCTCTCTCTCACAAGGAATTAGCATGAATAGCTTGCTGTATTTGGTGTTGTGGGGATAAGCAAAGAGATTGCAACAAGGTCATCCCCAATGGCTGAAAATCTGCTCCATTACTTACCTCTCAAGTATCCAGATTTTCACTGACTGTCGAGATAATTGTGTATATTTTTGGTCTGTTCCTCATAAACTGATTTTCCACCAAATCACATGAGGATAGGCATCTCTAAATAATGACATACATTTGAGTTTATGACTTCAGACCCTTCAGAAAATACATGCTAACACACATTCTGTTATTGCAGCAACTTTCTAAGTTTATAAGAGCAATAGTTAAAATCTGTCCATACCTATGGACCTTTGTTCCCCCATTATTTTAGGCTTGTTTTTCCAACAAACATCTTTATTTAATTTTCAAATATGATAGAGGCAATCTTACATTTATATAAATAAAAAACAAATTAAATGACACCACTTGAGTTGCAAACCGTATATATCACAGACACCATTGAAACTACTACAACTACAAACATTATACATCTCTTATAATTGTCAGTTAAGCATTATATGGCTCATTCAAATCCTGCCTCTTAAACCTTATTCCTGCTCTGGATATATTGTTGTCACAATTCCATTTTTTTCCTATACAGTTTGCTCTTTCCCTTTTCTAAAGATCTCAATTCCAATTGTTTTATCTCTGTTACTATATTCACTTCTAATAAAGTTGGTCTAGACTTTGATTTCCATTTTCTAGTAATTGCTTTTTTGGTACCATAAGTAGACTCAGCAAAGCTTTACTATATCTAGGCTATTCCGATTCTGTATCATTTCTCAAAGAAATCATCTCCCAGTCAATCCAATCCGCTCATTCAGCTTCTCCGACAGAGTGGTCTGCAGGGAATCCCTAAAGTCTTCCAGCTCACTACACTCTCAAAAAATATGTTCCCGGCCATCTCCTTCTTTCCTGTCATGTCTTTGGAAAAATTATTTGGAGTCTACTTGGGTATAAAATACCTATGTAAATATTTCCAGGCAAAGATCCTAAATCTGCTAGACTTTGTTGCATATTTGGGAGATATACATATATCCCTCCATTATATCTTTGTAAATTGCTTATCCAGTCTCTCTTCCCAATCCTTTCTAAGCTCCTCTGATTGATTCTTAGAATTATCATGTCATATTTTATATGCTTTTCTAATTATTCCTTTTGTAATGACAGCTTCTTTTCTAGATTCCATTAAAACATATACCAGTGCTAGTTTTTCATTCAGGATCCCCCTATTTATTTCTCTTTGCCTCACTCTAATATCAATCCTTGATAGGAAAGGCAATCTCTATCATGCCATCCAAATATATTCTTGGCCCTTCCCATTCTATTATGTTTTCATTTCTAGTTGTTTGCTTCCAATAGCTTGGTTCCCTTGCCAGTTTTCTCCAATAAATTCCAGCCATCTTGCCTATGATCTGTATCCCTGACCACAGTCATTCCTATCTGCAAAATATCTTTTCTCCATTCTCATGCTGGTTTGGTTCTTAGAATACTCCCTGTTATTTTATGAACGTAATACTCTGTATGTTTTTTCTTGTTCTTCTTAAGAGTCTGCATCAAAAATGCCAATTTCTCCATATTTCTTGAGCTTCTTCCCTGTATCAACTTCATTCTTTTCCATTTTGAATTATACTTTTCTGCTTGTGCTATGTATATGAGCCTTATCTGTGTTGTTCTAGAATACCCCCTCAAATTGGGTAAACCTAGTCTGCCTTGTTCTGTTGGAAGAAACAGTTTATCCCACTTGAACCTTGCTGCCTTCCCTTCCCAGATGAAATCCTTCAACTCTTTTTTTTAGTGCTATCAACAGCTTCTCCTCTAGTTGATAAAAATATGCCTGACCTGTGTATAAAACTAATGGAACTAAAAATAGTTTAATGTCTTGTATTTCAGTATCTATATCTATAAAACAAAGCTTCCAGTTTCTCAATTTTATCATGTCCCCATATATATGGATATTGTAGGACCGATTTTGTGTGTGTACATAATTTACCTCTAGCACCTTTGTTTTAGCTTCATTAATTTTGCATCCTGAGAAGATTTCAAACTGTCTGAAAATGTTCCACAACACTGTAATGTCACTTTCTGATTATGTCATGTATAAAGTAATATCATCTGCAAACTGAGCCAGCTTTTTCTGCCATACCAATTATATCCTTGAATTTCTGAGTCCCTTATTTTCTTTGCCAGTGGTTCTAAATATAATCCAAACCACAAAGGGGAAAGCGGACAACCCAGCCTGATTCCTCTACTCAAGAAAAAATTATCATAGAGGACCCTTTCCACTTTAATTTGTGCCTCTGATCACTCATATATTCTTTTAATTAACCTTATAGTTGTATTAGGGAAATCAAATGCTTCCATGGCCCTGCTCATGAAGTCCCAGTCCACTCTGTCAAATGCTTTCTTTGCATCAAGACCCACCAATAAAAGTGGTATTTTCTTACATCCTGCTTTTCTCTGGATCATTAATGTTCTGTTAATATTTGTCAAATGTTTGCCTCCCCTCCAAAAAAACACACTGATCCATATCTATCAATTTTCATATTACTTTTGCCGGATCTATATTAGCGTATCAAATGGACTAAATAGCGAAAGCTATTTAGTAGATCTGATACTGTCAAAATGGCAAAATAGCGAAGACACGGAACATAGAATTTATTCCCAGAGAAAAAAATTAGGTGGGCCATCTTTGGGACTTTGCCATTTCCTCCACTATGGTGCAATCTCGGAGTTGGTATATTTAAGTAGGGGGGTGAAGTCCCCCACTTATCTTTATGTTTAAGGTTTTTGCTTTTTTTTTTTTTGCTGTTTCGTATGTTCGATATTTTGCGGTTTAGACATTTTCAGTAAGATGAAATAGTGTTCGCTATTTTCATCATACGATAAGGTAATATAGATGCCTTTTGCCATTCTTTTAGCCATTATAGACATAAACACTTTATGATCATGGTTTAGTATTGAAATGAGCCTGTATGAAGCTGGATTTGATGGATTGTTACCCGCTTTGGGTATTACTGTTACAGCAACTTATTCCAGAACACTGGTACTTCTCCTCCTCTTGAAATACTGTTAAAGAAAACATTCCAGATCTTTATCAGTTTCTTTCCACAGAAACACCATCTATTCCTGCAGATTGGTTATAAGTAGTCATTTTTATCTCATCCCTGCCTGTCCTGACTGTTAGTAATTGAGCCTCACCAACCTCTAACCTTGGCATATTTAATTCTTCTATCAACATTTCCATTTGTACCTTTTGTTGATCTCCATATTTCTCTGCTTTATCCAAACTTTCATAAAATTTCCAAAATACTTCTAATACTTCTACAGCATCACTTGCTTTCTTCCTTGTCATATGCTCCCTAAGTTTGGTGTCATCCCTTTCCACTTTCTGTTCCCTAGTTGTTGAGCTAAAAGTTTTTGTGGTCTAGAATTATTATCAAAAAACAGTTGCTTAACTATCTTTCATAACTTGTGCATATTAATTAATTTTCTGTTTAGCATTCTGCAGTTGCTCCTTTTCTTGTTCTGAGACCCCCCCATTTTGCAATACTTTAACATTTGTCAGTCCCTCTAAATAATTCCTGTTACTGTGTAACCATGTCTCCCTTTCTTTTATTTCCACCCTAGTTTTAGACTCCACTTTAATTTTATCCCGCTCCCTAGCTATGTTTCCAGAAGAAAATTCTATCTTCTCTAGTAGCTCCTGAATTAACTCCAAAACACATTCCTTAAATTCCACTCTTTTCAACCGATAGGTGGGAATGTGACAGTGTCTCGTTTTTATTTGATTACCTTGCATTTTTATTTTAGTTATTATTGGTATATGATCTGAAATAGTTATTGGGTGCATTTCAAGACATTTAATTAAAAGCACATGTTCCTGTGGGATATAAAATCTGTCTAGCCTAGCCCAGTTTTTGTATCTCGATGAGTAATATGTAAATTCACTCCAACATCTTAGTCCTAATTCACATCTTCCATGGCAAACGTTTTCATACAATTCTTCAAAAATCTACCCTCCTTTGTTATATTTTCCTTTCTAGGCCCCCCAGACACATCTTCACTGTTACAAACCAAATTACAGTCCCTAACTGTAAGTAATATTCCTTGCTGAAAGCTGATTATTTCTCCAAAAATGTTATTAAGCTCCATTATAGCAGTTTTAGGGGGGCTGTAAATGCATGCCAGTGTAATCCTCCTCCCTAGCCTGTAACCCCTTAGTACTATGTCTCTTCCATTATTATCTTTTTTTCCCTCTTCTATCACGATTGGAGCTCCCCTTGCAATTAATATAAGTACTCGTCTTTTCCTTTGCCCCAGATATTCTGCAGAATAACCATCATGAAAGCCTTTCTTTAAAATTCACATGTTCAGTTCTGACCAGGTGTGTCCCCTTTAGCATAGCTATTTGCACTATTTTTTTAATATAGTTCATCATTCATTCTTTTTATATTTATCTATAAGACCATTCAGTTTGAAAGACATTACAGAAAGCTTAATGTTATTATATATTTATTATCAGCACCTTTTATGCATAACTGCTTTTTGTTAAATGTCTGCTTCCAGCTTTTATGTTACATGTATATACTGTTTGGCAGGTTGGTCTTTTATACAGTTGTTTCTTGTCATATCCACTTGCACCTATGCCACATCTTACATAACTTTTTTTTAAGCCCTCATACAGAACAATGCCCCCCCAAAAAAATGCTCCTAAAACCTGCTAACTTAATAATAACATACAAAACTATGTACATCTTCAAATATTAAAGTTTTTGCTTCCTAACAAGAACATACGTTCTAAGCTGATAGCTACACAGACAGGCTAAGGTTAACCAAAAAGAAAGGTTAATCATTCTAAGATGCATGCTACAGCCTGTGCTATTAGCAAGTGCTATTTCATTTATATATCTTTATAGCTCTCATAGTTGAGAATATCTTCACTAAACACTTTCTCCAAGCCATTTCTCTTTATCAAGGGTACCTTGTTTATCAGAAAAAAAAGCTTTACAATATTCAATATTCTTTTTCATTTACATATTTTGTAATCAACTTGTTACTGGATAACTAGGGTTTTAACCAAATGATTTTCCCATTTAAGCATGGAAAAAGCATACTGAATTTTCTTTCAACATAGTCTCTTAATCAGTCCCTTCCGCTCTCCCCATCTCCTTCCCGACTCTTTTTTGTTTTTTTCATTGCAGTGCCTACGTTTCTTAAAACTGAACCAAGAAAAAGGGAGAAGTAGGGTGAAAAAGAAAATAAAAGCACCTGTTTACATTAGTGTCTGCAGTGCATTTAAAAAAACTGAGAAAACTTTACTTCAAGTCTAATCATTTTTGTATTATCTTTAAAGCTGTCACACCTGGGAAAACTCCTGATTGTTTTCAGTGAACATTATGTCCTAGCCAATTTCTCTGTTCTTTTTTCTTTTCTCTCAGCCAGTCCTCTTCCACCAGACTGTCTCCAGTTTATCTTTATCAGTTAGTCTCCGTGCAGAAATGCTACTTAGTATACACATATGCAACTGCCAGAAAAAAGCCTCATAATATTCAATATTCTCTTTCATTTACTTGCTTTCGCTCTCTTAAAACAAACGTCCTTCGTCATTTCTCCATGCAAGAGTGAAAAAAAGCACATTAAGTCAAACGTTGTCATGCCTTTTTATGAGGTCCCTTTTGTTTTTTGTTTTGTTTGTTTTAATCATTGCATTGCCCATATTTCTTAAAACTGTACAAGAACAAAATGGAAAAATGAGAAGAGGGGAGAAAACAAAAAACAACTTGCTTGCAATCCCCACCAATCCCCACCACACTTAAAAATAGCATGCAAAGAAATATGTGCACCACAAATACAGTACTACTTAGAAAAGAAAAGAAAATGCTTTCTTTACTTATGGTTAGCATTCTCCCCTCCTCTTCCTCTCCCCAAAGCATTTTTCTGAACATTAATGACATGAAGTAGGGCATATACTTTAGAGTCCCCTCCTTATCAAATACATTTTGAAAAAGTCCAATATTTCCAGATTTTCTTGTTCTGTCATGTTTTACAAATATAATTACTGCATTGTCATCCCACATTAAGTTATTGATTTTATTACTGTCCTTCTCCATTACCCAGATCCTGTCTCTGCTTCATTTCAACATACTCTTGATTCTTCTAGTCAACTTGTGCTCCCTTCCTTCTCTCCAACATTTTTGTTGAAATACTTGGAAAAGGTTTTACAGGTGCAGTCTCTCTATGGTCTTTATTACCAGAGGGACAAGAAGCAGAATCTCATTCTGTTTCACAGCTCAGTTTTTGTTGGACAGACTTTTGTATTTTCTCCTTAGCATGCACTTCATTAAAAACTGATTTTTTGCCTCCAGGGAAGAATACCTTGAAGGCAGCTGGATACAGCAGTTTGAATCTCACACCTTCGTCTTGAAATTCTCTGAATAGTGGAATGAATTTTCTTCTCTTTTGCCTGGTGTACAACGAGTAATCATTCTCCACAAACACTCTGCTGTCTCCCACTTTAGGTATTTTGGCCTTCTGCTACAGTTTTGTCAGAATCAACTTTTTCTGCTGGAAGGATGGCATCCTTACTATTAAAGGTCTAAGATGCTTTCTTATAGCTAGGTTTGGAACAGACACACAATGTGCCCTTTCAACTAACAATTCCTGCTATGGAATACCAGTCCAGCTGCTTATTTGTGCTTTCATTAAATTAATGTAGTCTGTTCCTTCCAGCTTCTCTGGTATAGCTGAAAATCTCAGGTTTTCCCTACATGCTCTGTCCTCTCATATCCAAAATATTGATGAGAAGACTGGCCTTTGAGACAATGTTCCTTGGACCGTCTTTCCCAGATAATGTTCCACCCCAATCAAGCTTGGAAGCATCAGTGGTCACTTTGGCTTAGGGCAGAATGAATGGCCATGCCTCTAGCCACCACTGAATATGTGATCTGCAGATGTTTGTTAGACTCACTAGAAGGGATAAAGGTTGTTTTCTAAATCACCACTGAACTGCCAAAGTCCAGTGAAGGACATGTGTGTATAATCTGGCAAGTGGAACTAACATGATTGAAACAGCCATGGAGCCTAAAACATGAAGGACTAGTCTTGCAGGTGGCTTTGTGTAACATAGAACTTCTAGGGTTTATTGTTGAAGACATGATATTCTGGATGAGGGGGGAGCTTCACTAACTGAGATCTTGTGTCCAAAGTTACTGCAATGAATTCCAGATATTGAAACTGTTGTCACCTGGACTTTTTGAAGTTCACTGTGATTTCTAAGTTTGGTTAGAGTTAAAGCAAGGAGGCCTGGCTTGAATTTGTAGATTTATGGTAGGGGCTGTGATGAACCAGTTATCTAATTGTGGGAATACTCAGAAAACCTGCAGCTGTAGATGAGCTGCCACCACTGCCAT
This sequence comes from Protopterus annectens, assembly GCF_019279795.1. NCBI lineage: Eukaryota > Metazoa > Chordata > Ceratodontiformes > Protopteridae > Protopterus > Protopterus annectens. The sequence goes on from NC_056747.1 coordinate 1,327,654,907, forward strand.
ACACTTAGTAAACACTGGGGGGGGGGGGGCTGTGGTGAGTCCTAAGGGCAGTGCTCTAAACTTGAAATGACTGTCTCTCAGCCAGATGTGAAGATACTTCCTATAGTACCTGTCCATCTTTATGTGGTAAATGTATCCCGAAGTTCTATCGAGCACATCCAATCATCCTTCTTTAGCAAGGTAAGGAAAGACTGGACTGTGACCATCCAGAATTTTGTTTGCTTTACAAATTTGTTTAATTGGCTTACATCCAATATTGGCCTTAGCTCCCCATATTTCTTTGGCATTAAGGAGAATCTTGGGTAAATTTCAGATCCTTTCTGGCCTGGAGGGACCTCTTGGATGACTCGGTCTTTTAGGAGCTTCTCTATTTCTGAAGTGGCTACTTCCCTTTATGAGGGTGGAACATAGGGAATTATTTTCTGAAGTGATGGAGGAGTATGAAAGGGTATGATATAGCCTCTGGTTAGAATCCTCTGCACCCATTTGTTTTGAGTAATGAGTGTCCAGGTTGTTGGGTGCAGAGATAAGTGCCCCTGAGTGCCTCCAAAGTATGACAGTCTGGCAAACATTCAGGAACACTGGTAAGGCTGCTCTGAAAAAGTACCCCTGGCTCTGTGGACCACCTCTGTCTTTTGGGCCCCCTTTGCCTCAGGGAGCTCTTTCTCCAGAAGTGTCTGATGAAAACCTCTGGGATTTCTGAAATTAAAGTCTTTTACCTCCCTTATTTCTGGAGAGGGTCCTTTGAGTTGTTGAGAATTTGATCCCTACTGTAGAAAGGGATTTGCCATCCTTCTCGCTTCTGGAGACAGTTTTTTTGACTTTAGAACTAAACAAGGTTGATCCATCATAAGGGGGATTGATGAAAGATGCCTTGAAATGTTCTGCAAAACTACAAAGTTGCATCCAGGCATGCCTCTGATGGAAATGTCTGTATCAGCTGCTCGAGATGCACCCCCGCTTTAGAGACAAGGAACACTGAGGCATTGGAAAGAGATTGAAGGATAGCCTACTGTGGATCAATAGCCTTTCTATGATCTGTGGAAAAGGCCCCTGGGAACGATTTAGCAATCTCTTTAATCAAATCTCTCTGGAAGCAGGTGATGTGTGCCAGATAATTCAATGCTCCCACTGAAAATGTAGATGAGGCATATACACTTCCTGAATCTGTCCAATGCATGTGACTCCCTCTTAGCTGAATGGACAGAGGAGCTCTCCTCTACCAGCTCTTTCTTAGTGGCTGCTGCTGCCACTACCATGGACTCTAAAGAGAAACCCTTGCTGCAATGGTGTCTATCTTTAAAAGCTGCTAAAAGTGTTTCAGGCTTCTTGGGGATAGGTTTAGCCATATCCAGTTCTTTCCATTCCTGAGATGAGATTAAATCTATCATCTCATTGGTGAGGGAACCACCCAAGTAGTAGATGGGTCAGAACTGAAAGCTTCAAGGAATACTGACTACTCCAGAGAATGGACTTGGAAAGACTAACTCCCCAATCTGTCTAAGAAGTTCAAGAATCAAAATTAGTGTCAGTAGTCGGAGACTCCTCAGGGGAATCTAAGTTCCTCCTCTTATACTTATCTTTCCAGTTGATCTGTGTTGTGGGAAGTTCAGGACAGGACTTGGAAAAATAAATGGATTCTCTATGGCAAACAAGCTCAATGCTTTCAGAAACCAGCTGCCCTGTAAGGACAAGAAGAGCAGGCTTCAAACCTGAAAAATCCTGTGGAGATGGATAGAATCTGGCTCTGAAAGGAAAGCTCTCTCTGGGCTGAGAGAGGGCTCTCTTGAAAGCTTTGAATGCTGAACACAAGATGGATCCAGGGAAGCCCACCTATGGAGTGAAAGTCCTGAAGGTGACTAAACCCTGGAAGTCATCATACTTGGATCTGAAGCTGACACCAGAGCTGAACTATCAAGAGCTGGTGCTCCTAAGGGGAGAAAGGGATCCAAAGACTTTGGATCTAATCCCAACCTATCAGAGTTGGCACTGACATTCCGATTGCAAGACGCAGATGGTTCCAAGCATGCAGAAGCCCACTTCATCAGAGAACTTAACAGAGTCAAGGAGGAATGTAACTTCAGCTCCAAAACAGACCTACCTTGAGTTAAAGATAGATACAAGGGCTCTGATCCCAGAAGATCAGAGTCTTGCAGTACAATCCATGGATATGTAAAGAAATATTCATAGTATGTGCCATGCTACACAACATTTAAGACTGAGGCAAGAGACACGTCTCCCAGATCTGATGGAGATCAGTTCCAACAGTACCCCTGACCTGATTTGGGTCTAAAGGAAATCAATCACCATCTTGTCAGGGTCACCTTCAGTGAGGTTCTGAGTGTATCTAACTTATCTTAAGAATGAAGAGGCCTGGATGGGTATCTTGGTCTGTCATGTAAGACAGGAGAGCAGAGTCTAGGTGTAACAAGTTCCAGTGAAAAACTGGGAGGCATAACAGAGCCAATGATTACTGAATCTGAAAATACCTCTGGCTCTGATGGTTTAGAGATTTTCAATGGTGGGGCCAGAGCCAATGAAGGAATCAGGTCCAGAGACCTCTTTTTAGAAGACTTTGACTTGTCTTTTTCTGTCTCCTTATCTTATTCTTTCTTATTAACCTTTCTGGAAGAGGAAAAAGTAAAAGGGGAAGAAGTAACAACCTTTGACTTCTCTGAGGCTGAAGAAGGCTTATCTCTGGGGGTTGTTTACAGGAGACCCTTCAAAATAAGTTTATTTCTTCTTTCTACTACCACTCTTTGCCTGAAGGCTTCACAGATTGACCATCCCATCCCCTAAGTGAAAAGGCCCCAGACAGTAGATGCATTTTTCATGCATGTCAGAATTAGGGAGCTTTTGAGGACAAGTAACACACTTTTTAAAGCCTGGGCTGAATAATCAGATTTCTATTAGCTGCATTTTAAAACTGAAATCTTTACTAAGATAGTGCATGCAGTTTAATAGGTTTAATTTGTTTTATTAATTTAAAGTTCTATATCTTCATTGTAAATGAAAAAAATTGTTTTATGGATTGGGTAATTACTGTGTCATGAGGCTTGGTTGTCATGTGATGGAATTCATCCCTTAAGATTTAAGTATAAAAAGGTGGAATATTTTAAAGTAGTTCAACTGAGGAAGTCTATATTTAAGACTTCCTCAGAAGATTTGTGGCACATTTGAAATGAATATATCACAAGTGACAGGAGTCTGAAACAACAACAGCCAAGTTAGTGAGGTTAATGTGTGTGCAGTAGTTGATGGCCAAAGTATTGACTTTATGGATTACCAGCAACAAATGTATCTCAGCCATTAGGTACACATTTTAAGCAATATTCCTATAAAAAAAATCTATCCAGTTGTTACGCTTCACCTCTGATTTAAAGAAAAAACATAGAGAGAGAGAATGGTGAACTATATGACAGTCTTTCAGCCTCAGTGGTTTGTAAGATCATGGAAGCATTATTAAAGTGAGAATCACATCAAAGACTGAAACAATAGTAATTCCATGCACTTTAATCATACTTTGGCTTAGGAATGAGGTCCATTCCCATCGAATATTAGAAAGCCAAAAGACTTGGAGAAATTAAAAAAAAGGAAGAATGTTGTACTATATGGTTATCAAAGGAATGTAAACATTTGAGTATTGCTAATTATATATATATATATATATATATATATATATATACAAACTCAAAGATTCCACTATACTGGGAAAAGCAGCAAAACTGCAACCCCAACTGTACCATATTCTTGCACAATCAAGGTCTTTGCTACTCAACTTTCCAGGTTTTTGATGTTCCTGGTTCAGTCTTTTGACGTTCGCTCTTGTCAGCTTTCAAAAGAAAACCCATCTAATCATGTTGCATTTTAATACATATTTTTGCAGCACCTTCTTTAGAGCCTCCAACTAATTGAAAGGATTTTACACTTGTCAGGTCATATAGTCTGCATTATTTAATGTGATCAGAACTGTCTGATTTTCAGCATCCATTCTGTAGACATTGATGCATATTATTGTGATACCTTCTTTTCAGCAAGATCAGATTGTAAAGCATTTAGTTAAAACCTGTTAGTCTGGCAGGTAGCTCACAGAATTAATGCTCTGATTTATTAATGTGCAAAGGGTGCAGGGTTTGTATCCTTCCACCTTCATTTACCTCCCATATGACATTTATCCAGACAATGTTTTGGAGCAATTTGAAATTTATGCTAGGCTCCTTAATGATCTCCATGACTGCATGTCATGTAACTATGAAATTGTTGTCATTCTTTGCCAAACATTTCCTATTTTGTGGGTGATTTGGTTCAGGAAATGTTTTGGCAATATCACCATCACCCTATTTTTTAATGCAGCACAGGCAATTTATTCTTCAAGGGCAACAGGCACTGCATTTGCAGATGAAGCACTTAAATGCAAAGCTGTTTGCCAGCAGCAAACTCTACATTAGTGATAATTCCCTTTAGTGTAGAATTATATAGATAATTACTTCTGCAGAGATTCTGCATATTGACTTAGCATATGTTATTAGTTGGTTAATATTTCTTATGCTGTCATAAATACTCTTATATTTAATCTGTGCTACACATGGCTGGATCTTATACAATTTCATGTAGTTCATCCAAAGCTACCAATAAAATACATGTAATGTATTTCTTCATAACAATAATGGATGTACACAGTCAGCAAAGTGGTTATAACTGCTGGTGGAGATGGGGTACTCTCTTCAGAATCCACAGTGTGTGGATGAAAGTATGTATGCTCTTGTCATCTGTGTGAAGACTGGGTGAAGATAGATGTGAAGGCTGTCAGCCTAGCTAGATAGAATTGTGCAGATAATTATATCATTTGTAAATATAAATGTTGAAATACAGGCTTGTTTTCTTAAATGAAAGAATATGCTGTGAAATGTTGAACTTAAAACAATGTAGCAACATTGCCCTCTGCTGTAAAGAAAGCTAAGTCAAGCATTTCTTGTCTGTCCTTTGAAGTTCAAATTATTTCATGACTGTCTTTGATGTTTACAATTTGGCTCCGGCTGCGCTAGATGAAGGCTTCCTGTCTATTGTTTTAAGGCTAAAGTTAATGACCAGAATTTGCGTGCATAAATGTCCTTTATTGCTCTGGTTACTGCCTAGGTGTAAAAGAATGTAAATGCAGTTTCTGCTGGCCTGGGAACACCAGGAAAGGGAAAGAATGATGTAATGTTTATCAGAACTGCAATTTCAATTTAAACAGAGAGAATCAGAAGGCATTAAGAATTTTTGTCTTGACTATTTAATTCACAGCACTGCCTTGCTCTATAAGTAAGTTTATCTTAGATTTGTGTTTTCTTTTAGAAATAGCTAGGAACTATAAAGATTAGACTAAGTGTTTTCCTTTGCTGTCAGAACTGTACTAATGAATTATTTTAAGTATTTCTGTATGATCTCTGAACTCTTGACTAGCACTAGAAAGTATTGTCTTGTGGTTTTAATTATTTATTAATAAATGTTTTAAAACATTTAACTGCATCTGGTTTGTGTAGAGATAAGCTCTAAGAGTACACTGAATGTATATAAGGATCCTGTACCAAGTCACTCTAATAAGCCTTGACTGTTTAGTTATACTACCAAGTGGATAATAATATTGCACAGTAATAATTGGACACCTTTTTAAGGGCCTTTGAGTAGCTGATATTAGCTGGGTGGTGGCAGTGATTTCTACCGTATAGTCTGGGTAAAAGGGGCAAAGCTGGAGAACCTGTGCCAGCCTTACCCAGAAGTGTCTGTGTGGTTGTATATCCTCTTATCTAAAAGTGTGTGTGTCAGCTACTTGGGCAGGGACACGAAGCACTCATTGGACAGAGAGGGTGCTGGAGGTTTTAGCTTGCCGAGCTAGGCTGAGATCTGGACCCTATAGCTGTGCCAGTGGGGAGTCTTATTGGGGACCTGGAGAGCAAGGGAGCAACCAGCCCCAGACTGACTGTGATCTCTGTGTGCTCTTAAGGGAAATTGCACTTTACTCTGTGTATTTGTTATCCTTTCCTCTCATATGAGATGCCCTCTCTGGTGTCAGTGGTGAGGATTAAGGCTCCTTGATTGCTGGGCCAGGGAATGGGCATCACATTTGTGTTTGGCAACAGTGGGATATCCATATCACATATTAACTGGCAGGAAATACTAATTGGCTTGTAGTGGTGTGGGTAGAGTGAATCCTGTAGCTTGTGTACAGTGAGCTTTGAAGGTGTTTTTGTACTTTAAAACAGCCACACAGTGCATATTCAGAGTTCAGATCACAATTGTTTTATTGATTTTGTTAGCTTAGTTAGTCAGGGTGAGCAGGCAGCATGTCAGCAGAGGAGTATGGAAAGCTGACAAGGAGCCAGCTGGTGGAGATGTGCCAGGCTAGGGGACTGATGCATGGAAACCTGACTAAGGCAGACCTGATTGCAGCCTTGGTTACAGCTGCATCAGAAAACAGCAACCAGGAGGACAATTAGACTGGCAGTGGAGATATAATATCCTCGGAGAATGCACAGCTCAACCTTTACTCAGTGGACTTAAAAATCCAGCTGGACCTAAAGAGACTTGAGTTGGAGGCCAGGCGTGTGGAATTAGAAGCAGCTGAGAGACTGAGGTGTATTGTGAGTGAGGAGAATGAGAAACTGCTACACCTAGAAGCTGAGGAAAAAGAAAAGCAGAGGCAGCATGAGAAGGAGATGCTGACTCTTTGACAGAGTCATGGAAGTAATGGGGAAGGGAGTAACTGAACCCCAGAAGCACAAAAGGTCAGTAAATTTCTTCCGCAGTTTAATGAGGGGGATAATTTTGATAGTTTCATTCATATGTTTGAGAGGGTATGTAAACAGTATGAAGTTGACCAAGGGCTCTGGGTACGATTCCTGACTCCCTTACTCCATGGTAAAGCTTTAACTGTATTATCTAAAATGTCTGACGTTGCATGTTTTGATTATACTGCTGGAAATATTTGTCTGTTAGAGTTATTTAAGATAACACCTGAAATATATAGGAAAAAGTTTCATGAGCATAGACACAAGGCGGATGAAAGTGTGTATAAATATCTTGCTGAATTGAGCACTTATTTCCATAGGTGGGTGAGTGGATGTCAGGTCACCACTTTTGAAGGGCTGGCAGACCTTGTGGTGAGGGAACAAGCCCTTAGCACTTTGCCTGAGGACATGAGGATCAGGTTAGCTGATAGACAATGTGCTACTTCAGATGGGTTGGGGAAAGAAGGGAGACGTATATCTAGCAAGCAGGGCAGCTCTGCACAGGAAGGGGACCCTCAGTTCTGCTCATGGGTCTAAAGCAACCCATGGTGGGCAGCACAGACTGCCACAACAGAATCTGCCAGTAGGAGGAGAAGCCACTGGTCAAGGTACATGTCCAGAAGCTAGGGTTAAATGTTTTGAATGCAACCAGTGGGGCCATGTGGCATACAGGTGTCCACGGAGGCAAGGTGGGGAACAAAAGGTGAGGGAGCCAGTAAGTGGGAAAGACAAAATAACAATAGTAGGTTGTCTTGAGACAACAGGGGTACCAAACTACCATCCTGCAGATGTCCTAATAGGGAAGGATTTGAATGAGGCAGTACCATGTGCTTATGCAGTTGTACGCGGTCAGGCTAGGAGACAAGCATGTGGGTTTGGTAGCCTGGAAGATACCCAGACAGACTGCATACTTGCAGCCAACACTGGTGATGTGGTTACTTCAGGGAGGGAGCTACCCTGTAGCAATGAGCCTGAAGGTGAGCCACAGCTGCTTGGGGGTACTTGGACAGAGTGACTGCAAAAGTAGAGGTGAGTACCACTGTCAGAGGATGCCAGACTTCCTGTGGAAGAGGTGCTGGGAAGGGTTGAAAGGAGAGATTTGAGACAGGCTCAGCTCTCAGACCCTACATTGCAAGGCCTGAGGCAAGTAGCTAGGGAGGCACCTGAATCTCAAGGAAAGGGGGAATCTGTACACTGGGACAAAGGGTTACTATACAGAGAGTGGACCCCTGAGAGAGAGCTAGAAGGTGAGAGAGTACAGCAGTTGGTAGTGCCTAGAGCCTACCATCTGGTGCTTATAGCCATAGCCTCTTTGCAGGTCATATAACGTACAAAGAGGCATATTATGCAGAACTTTTATTGGCCTGGAATTTTCAGAGATGTAACAGGGTACTGCAGGACCTGTTAGCAGTGCCAAAAGGTAGGCAAGGCAGGAGACAAGGTGAGAGCTCTTTTGATGCCTTTGCCTGTGATGGAGGAGCCATTTCACTTTCTAAAAACACCTGGACCTGCTATTGTAAACACCCTCCTTGAACTGTCTAGCCTCACCTTTTCAACAATCACTAACTACCTCTTTAGACCCTATTACAAAACCCCTCTCCTACTCATCTCCATTTCAAACCTACCTCCCTTCTCTCATTCTTACTCGATAATCCTCAGCCCCTCTAGGTAATCCACTTTTATTCCTACTCTTTCACTCCAGATGACTAAATCTCAATCTTTGATACTTCTATTACGGTAGTTAAAATACCTTAAAGGGTACTAGTTGACAATGTTCTCACTACACCCTACACTACCTGTACAAACAAAATCATCTTACAACTTTTCTACAGCTGTACTGTGAAATTAACTTGTAAATAGCTTAGACTACCTGCTTAAACTGACTATTCAAACTTGTTTTGTACTAATTACAACTCAACGCAATAACCAGTGTCTCAAATGACTGGACATGTTCAGTTATAAACTGTGGATTTACTACTTCAGTGGTTTTACTAGTTTTATGAGGTTTGTATATAACCGTGGAGCTTTTACCTTATCTGTATTGTTAAACTATGTACTCACTTCTCTTGATAGTGAACTATCTTACACATATGTGCTAACTGTGGAGCTTTTCTCCCCATGCCTCTGCTGAAAAAGCGAAACAGCTCATTTAGACCAACCTGGTCAACAAATGTCAAGTAATAATAATAATAATAATAAATAATTGCTGTAGTTGGGGAATATCTGCAGATATAAATGCACACATAATTCACCACTGACCAGATGCTTTTTCAATGAATGTGAGTTTTAAGGGGAAAAGAAGTTTACATTTTTCCTTGCAAAATCTGTTTTCAATATCAATCTAATTTTTTTTTTGTTTTCTTTAGCAAAAGGCATCAGTGTCTGTGCTGTAAAAAATTTTTTAAATCAAATCTTTGTAAGCATTATAAAAGTAAAGAAATAGTATGCAAGCTGGCAGATTTGAACAGTGTTTATGGTAAATAGGTAGGGAGAGACAGCCAAGTAATGGGACACTGGAATGGTTGTAGGGGATCTGGTCCATAACTCTGGTTACGGTCCCATTTGATCATGGTATGGCTCTACACAGGAGTAGTTTACTGGGTCTAGCTCAAGGTTTATTTCAAGCTGTTCATCCTTATAAAATAAAGAGGAAAACCTCTTTTCCTGAAGAGATTCAAGATTCTGAATCTAAACAGGAGGATGAAGGGGCAAAAACAGAGTTTTCTCCTCAAGATTTCTAATTCAGGCTTGGGGAGAGCTTAGTTTCTGATTATCTCTGTGTGTGTGTGGGGGGGGGTTCTCTTTCTCTGAAACTATTGTTGAATGTGCCACTCTTTTCAGTGGGAGAATGGTGAGATTTCTCAGTCCCTCAGAAAATATTGAGTTGTTACAGAATGAATTTCCTGAAACTACACCCATTTCTCCTGTCCTATCTGCTTTACAGAATGTGTGTGTTACTGCCTGCAGTTTTCCTGATATTTAACCAGCTGCCCCTAAAAAAAGGTAGCTAGGACGTATAAAGCATCCCAGACTTTTAAATTTGTATACGCTATCCCAAACCTGACCAAGCAGCTATTGATGTAGTTAACACCACTCTTGCTAAACACTTAGTTAATTCCAATCCTACTTTTCCTGGTAAGGATGGGAAAATTATTGATAAGTATGGGAAAAAGTGTATACTTCTACAGGTTTGATTTTCATAATTTTTAATTGTTAGGGTTATTTGTTAAAAGTTTGTTCCAGCTAATTGTGAAAGTATGATAAGTTTCTTCTTGTGAGGAGAAATCTGCTTTAAATAATTTAGTTTATTCAATAGCACAGGTCACTAGTTATTGTTTACAGTGCGTGTATGACTCTGTTGATGTTTCTTCAAGGGCTATGGCTACTGGTGCTCAGAACCTCACAGATGATGTTAAAAATTATATTTTAAATTTCCTTTTGATTTGTGGTTTAGTTTTTGGACCCTTTGCTGTGGAAGTGATCAAAAAGTGTGATGAAAGGGGTAAGCTGATCCAGAGAATCTCTTTTAAGATTTTTTTAGCTCTCAATTTTCCAAATTTTCTTAGGGATTCTCTAACTCCTCTTCCAATTTTGGCAAAGAGCAGAATAAACAGTCTCAATAAAATACAGGTAAACTTTTAGTTATGTACTTACCATAACTTCAGATGTTTGGGATCCATCTCGCCTACATTCTCTACAGATGGGTTCGAGCCGATCCTCGGCTCCGACTGCCGCTATACAATAGAACGAAGTCTCTTATTGGCTGAGTTACTATATCCCAGAATGCACCACCAACACTTCCCCAGATCTAGTTTGTCCGCACTCATGCTGATACAAACATACCCTATTATTATAACATTCTCAGGTCTTTCAAGAGAGGAAAGAAGTTCAATTTTGGATCGCTGGTCTCTTCTGATCTGCAAGGCAGGGGAAGGAGGGTGGGTTATTAGAATGGCGAGATGGATCCCAAACATCTAAAGTTATGGTGAGTACATAACTAAAAGATGTAATGTGATCCTATCTCGCCTACATTCTGAACAGATGGGACAGCGTCCCTAGCACCTAATTCCTGGGTGGCTCACTGGAAAACACTCCTGAGAACTGTGGAACCAAATGAAGCTCGACCCCTAGATGCCACATCTAATTTGTAGTGAGAAACAAAGGTGTGTGAAGATGTCCAAGGCAGCCGCACAAATGTCGCCAATAGAGAGCTTGGAATGAAAAGCTATAGAAGTAGCCATAGCCCTAGTAGAATGAGCTTTCACTGGAGCTATAAGTTGCTTATTTGAGATGAGATAAACATGATTGATGCAGTCCCTGATCCACTTGGCAATTGTGACTTTTGTGATGGTTTGGCCTAATCTATTATCTGAAAAGGACACAAACAGTTGATCTGATTTTCGTGCTTTGTGTGTCCTATCCAAATAGAAATGTAATTGTCTGTGAACATCCAAGCAGTGAAAAGTATATTCAGCTCTATTAGAATATTTGGAAGAAGACTGGTAGTTCTAGTGATTGTTGTAGACAGAAGTTAGAACAAACCTTTGGTATAAAGGATGGATTTGGTCTAAGAGATACTCTATCCTTGTGAAATACCAAGTATGGTGGTTTAATACATAGGGCTTGAAGCTCTGAAACTCTTCTGGCTGAAGTAATAGCAACTAGAAGGGCAGTCTTCCAAGAAAGATATTTTAGATCACAGGTAGCAGCCGGCTCAAAGGGGATGAGGTTAATGCAAGCACTAATATCAAGGTCCCACGGAGGTGCAGGTTGAGAAATAGGGGTCGAGAAGCCAAGCTCCTTTAATAAAGGTTTTGCACAGCTTGTTGCTCATTAAAGGAGGTTGCACACTTTCATGAAATTTGGAAATAGCAGCTAATTGTACTTTGATGGTAGACACTGAGCAACCTTGGTTGAATAGGGATGTTAAGAACTTCAGTACCTCTGGGACAGAGGCTGTCATAGGGTCTAATCCTCGGAGTTGGGCCCAAATAGCATACCTCTTCCATTTATTCCTATATATCTTTTTAGTGGAAGTCTTGTGGGTCAAGACAAGATGTGCATGACTTCCGGGTCAAAAGTGTGGCTCCTAACTATGGTTGGAAGAGGAGTAGCCAGGCTGTCAACTTCAATGAATGGAGGGACTGATGCCAATGTCCTGACTGATGAGTCAAAGGTCCGGAACTTGGTCCAGGAACCAAGGACCCTCCAATGCATATCTGTGAAGAAAGGAAACCATATCTGCCGAGGCCAGTATGGGGCTATTAATATCATTGAAGCCTTAGCTGGGAAGCTTTCTGAATCACCTTGGGGAGAAGGGGAACCGTGGAAAGGCATATAGCAGACCAGAGGGCCAAACGTTGAGCTAGAGCATCCATGGGAATCTCCTGAACTGGGGTCAGAGTGAAGAAGTGTTGACACTTGGTGTTGAGGGACTTGTGAAGAGATCGCAACAAGGAACTCCCCATCTTGTGAAAATCTGGGCTATCACTCTGTTGTTCAAGGACCACTCGTGAGGTGAGAGAATAGTTCTGCTCAGTCTGTCGGCTATCATTTGATTTCCCGGAATGTGGGTCGCCACTAGGAAGCTTTGGTAGCAACAGCCCATTCCCATACTCTCATGGCTTCTCTGCAAAGGGGTAGGACCTGGTTCCTCCTTGTTTGTTCAGATACCAGACCACCGACATGTTGTCTGATTGAATGGCAATGATACCCTGAGGGAGGTGATCGTGCAGTGCTTGTAACGCTAAAAGCACAGCCCTCATCTCCAGGATATTGATATGGAGAAGACTCGTCCGGAGTGCCAGGAGCCTTGAACCGACCTGTCCAGATAATGTCCCCCCACCCTGTCTGGGAGGCATCTGTCGTCAGGGTGGCAGAGGGAGTGGGGAACAAAGGGTCGCCCTGATTCAGGTTGGAGGATAGAAGCCACCAGCGAAGATCCTGTTTGCATATTTCCGTGATCAGTATGAGATGATTGAGGGAAGGTCTTGATAAGACCACTGGACTGATAAGAGCCACTGAAGAATCCTCATGTGCAACCTTGCCAAGGGGACCAGAAGAATGGTGGCAGACATGGAGCCCAACAGCTGTAGGACCATTCTTGCTGGAGCTTTGGATCTTGAGGAGCAGAGCCTGCACCTGGCTGAGGTTCCGCTATTCTTTCCGCAGGAAGATAGACTCGCATCTGCCTTGAATCTATTTCTGCACCAATAAACAGAATACGCTGAGATGGTTGCAATACAGACTTTGACCAATTGAAGGTGATTCCTAAGGAGTTGCCTAGTGTGATAGTGGCTTTGAGGTTGTCCAAGAGTAGATGCCTGGTGGTGGCAGTTAGGAGCCAGTCGTCTAGATATGGAAACACCTGGAATCCTAGACTTCTCAGGTGAGCAGTCACCACCGCCAAACATTTGGTGAACACCCTGGGGCTGTGGTGAGACCAAAGGGCAGTGCACAAAATTGAAATGACTGTCTCCTAGGCTGAAGCGCAGTGTCTCCTCGACACCTGATCTATCAGAATGTGATAGTAGGCGCCTTGAGATCTATGGAGCACATCCAAACACCTTCTCCAAAAGCGGGAGAATGGATTGCAAGTGACCATCCGAATTTGGACTTTACAAATCGGTTTAGTTTGCTGAGATCCAATATGGGTCTCAAGTCCCCTGTCTTTTGGCACCAAAAGAATCTTGAGTAAGTCCCTAATCTGGCCTGGTCTGTGGGGACAGGTTGGATGACTCCTTTTGAAGCAGCTTTGAAGCTTCGTTGGCTGCATGGTCCCTTGACTGGGTGGTGGGTCCGGGATTCTTTGGACTGGTGGAGGGGTTGAACAAAGGGATGATGTAACCTCCGGCGATGATTCAAGCACCCATTGGTCCTGAGTAATATTGACTCCCAGGCCTTTAGGTGCTTGAAAATGAACCCGACTGGCTCCGGAGCTGCACAGCCGGGTAATCCTTCAGGGTGCTGGAAGGAGGAAGAGCCACGAAAGGACTCACGGTCTCCAGTGTTGCGGGGCCTCTGCCGCCTCTGGGACAGCGTCTCCCTGAAAAATTTCCCTCCTCTGCCTCTAGAAGGGAATCTTCCTGCTGTTGGGAGAAAGGCTTTTGAGACTTACGGAACCACATTTTCCTCCTCTTGGCCTTGGGATAAGGCCTGAAGGGAGTGGAATAACGGCCCCTACGGCAGTCAAAGTTTTACCCTCCTGCTCGCAGCGGTCAAAGTGTCTTTCACCTTGGGTCCAAACAGTGAGGACCCATCAAAGGGGCGCCAGCAAAGGAAGACTTAAAGGCCTCTGCAAAGTGACACAGGCGAGCCAGGCCTGTCTCCGAGAGCAACACCTGTTCCAGCCGCTTACCGCCTCCTTCGGCCGCATAAGAAATGAGCCTCATGGACGAGTTAGATAATGAAGACAGGATAGCCAACTGAGAGTTAACGGACTGGGCTAGCTGCTCAGGTAGGTTACCAGAGAGGGTATCTGACAGCTCCTTGATCAGATCCCTCTGTAGTCTGGTGAAATGTGCCAGGTAATTCAGAGACCTTAATGTAAAGGCCGCTGAAGAAAGGGTGCGCTTCCATACCGATCCATGCTCCTAGACTCCTTATTAGGAGGATGGATGGACGTTGAAGCCTCTGCCACATCTTGTTGGGTGGCAGATGCCACCACCATAGCATCTACAGCCACGCCTTTAGATAAAACTCCTTCTCGGGGAGCAGAGGAACTTATTGGGGCGAGCTGGCACTGGTTCCACAGTATCCGGGTGTTCCACGCCTTCGACAAATCAAATCCAGAAGCTCATCAAGGGCGGAGACACCCAGGAGGCGGAGGGCTGAGCCCCAAAGGCCTTGAGGAGCACTGACTCCTCAGCAGAAGGGGTTTGGACTGCCAGTCGCCTCGTTGTTTGAGGCTCTCCAAGATGTCTGCAAAGGAGACATCATCCGAGGACGACTTTGGGGACCCCTCCGCATCATCCAGGTCGGTATCCGATGTGAGAGACTCATCAGGGAGTCGACGTGTTTCCTCTTACACTGTCTCTTCCTGGGAGGTTCCTCCAAAAGACTCGGAGGAACCTCCAGGAAGAGGGAACCCCAATGGGGTAACCTCAGGCCCAGGGGCTCCGCTGTCGTGAGACAGGGGATTGCAAGGACCCAGTCTCCATGCCCAGGGAAGGTGGTGGTGAAAAGGAGAGATGGCCACAGAGGATTTGGCCAAGGCACTTCTCATGGCCCTGAAGCTGGACCCCAGAGTCCTGGGAAGGTCCAGCCCTGAGACCATGATAGCAGTCGGAGCCCCTGCAGCCGAAGCACCGAGAGGGAGGCTCGGAACCAAAAGGATCGGTCCCGAATCATCCCGGGCCGACAGAGGAGGTCCAGATCAACCCCGACCCGAGGGACGGGTTGAAGTTAGAGTCAGAACCAACCCAATAACCTCCACTGGTTCCACCAACACCGACTCCAATGGCGCCGAGGCTGTTGGAGGAGGAATCAATGTAGCAGGATGGGAGATCGGCTCCAGAGCCAACTGGGCTGGAGCCGAGATCAACTTTTGGAAGACTGGAGACTGAAAGAGCTTTGAAGCACCCTGTCTATATCAGAATCGGACATCCTCGATGATCGAGAAGAGACTGACCGGGTCCGAGTCGACTTCTCCGCCGGTTCCAATGGACTGGGGACCGGCTCCGAATGGTTCGAGAAGTATCGGCACCGAGGAGACTCACACACTGCAATTCCTCGGTGCCGATGTGGACTTCGCACCGAGGGAAGTGTTTGAGCGGGCAACCCCATCGGCTCTGAAGGCAGTGGAGCCGATGAAGGTGACACGCCTCGATGCCCCAGCCATCGGCTCAAACCAGAGGAGTCGAGGCTGGAGGCATCGAGGCAGACCATTCCGCCTCGGCTCTGAAGTCCGTGGAGCCGAAGAAGCCTGCCGAGACTTTTGCAGTCGGATCCGACGGGCTGGTCGGAGCCGAAGATTTCTTCTTCCCAGAAGGTGAAGAAGAAGAGGAAGATAGGCTTCCTCAAAAGAAGGGCAATAAGCCCTTTCAAGATCAATTTATTTTTCCTCTCCTGGAGGACCCTAGAGGAAAAGCGTGGCAAACGCTACAGGACTCCTGAAGATGCTTGGCCCTAAACAATAAACACATAAGGAGATGGTCATCTGTTATAGACATTTTATAATTACATTTAATACATTTTTAAAACCGATGGTCTATGTTCTTTAGACATGGTTCTAAAACTGACAAATTTAATCACCGACTACAAGAAAAAACAAGGCTTAGCACCGACAACCTAGTGTACTCTAACTTAAACACTAAAGTTCAGTTAAAGGGCTAGGCCCTCTAACTTAAACGGAACCGTTAACTAACAAACAAAACACAATTTACCACAAAAATTTCAGTACTCAAAACACAATATCAATAACAACAATAGCTGTTAAAACAGCTTTTGGGTAAGTTTTACCAAAATTCAGACAGAAAAAATTTTCTGACTAAAGGTACTTAGCTCAGCCAAGTCCGAGACCACGTCTATGCTGGAAAGCGGCAAACGAGATCTGGGGAAGTGGTAGTGGTGCATCCTGGGATATGAGGTAACTCAGCCAATAAGAGACTGCGTTCTATTGTATAGCGGCCGAGTCAGAGCCGAGGATCGGCTCCGAACCCATCTGTAGAGAATGTAGGCGAGATAGGATCACATTACATCTTTATTTTCGGTTTACCAACAGATAGTTTCAGATAAATGGGTTCTGAAGGTCATTCATCAAGGTTATAGATGGCAAAGGGAGTAAATTCCTCACCCTCCAGATCTGACTCTTGTTTCCACTGGTTCTTCATCACCTGCTTTCCCAAGGAGTGATAGAACCAGTTTCTCCTTCCCAGGCAGGGAAGGGTTTTTATTCAAGGATGCTATTAGTGTCAAGTAAAGAAAATATTTGTGTACAAGTCCTGGATCTTTCTTTTTTAAACCTGTTTGTCATAGTGCCCAAATTCAAAATGATATCAATTCACAACCTGTTACCTCTTCTTCCTCTTTAAATTTTCCTTGCAAAACTAGATTTAAAAGATATCATCACATCCCTATTCATCCAGACCTCAGATGTTCCTTAATGTTTTGTGTGTCTGGATCACATTATCAGTTCTCTGCCTTACCTTTTGGACTATACACTGCACCAAGAGTGTTCACAATGTGTCTAGCTCCAGTTTTAGCTCATTGCAGGCTACAGGGTATCCACATTTTCCCATATTTATACAACTTGCTTATCTTTGCAGAATCTTTTCCAAAGTGTCAGGAATTGCTCTATTCGGTGAAAGATCTTTAACATAAGCTAGCATTCCAAGAGAACATTCAAAGATCTATCTTGACTCCTTCATACAGGATTGTGTTCCTGGGATGTCAACTAGTCACCTCAGTTCAAAAAGCTTTTCTTCCATAGAAAAAATACATTGATATCTAGTCCTATTTCTAAGGTTTACCACTCACACTTCAGTCACATGGCTTCTCTGATTCCCATGATGCTGCTGGCAAGACTCCAGATGAAGAAGATACAATGGAATCAGAAGTCTCTTTGGTCCCAGCATCAACACCCATTGTCTTTTCAAATCCCAGTGCTGTGGTTTGGAAGAGAAGTCATTTGGTATAAACAACAGAAATCCTTAAATCCAGGTATCCCCTCTTCTCTCCATGTTTCAAAGAACTCAGTCACCACAGACACCTCAAGCATTGCTTGGGGAACAGTTTCAGGAGGGATAAAGGTATAGGATGTGTGGGACAAAAAGAACAGATGCAAACATATAAATACAAAAGAAATACTTGAACTGATCAAGGCAATCAACTCTTTGAATTATCTTTGGACCCCAGGACCTCTTCAGGTTGTTACAGGCAATACCAAAGTCATGTGGTACATCAAAAAGCAAGGGGAAACCACGTCATACACTATTTGCAGACTAGCCATGTTAGCTTAGGACATAGCTTTACAGCACAATATTGCTCTGTAGGCATCCTATATTCTGTCAGAGCAAAACTGTGTGGCAGACAAGCTGAGCAGGACCAGGGCAGACCCTCATGAATGGAAACTAGATGAGGGTTCTTCCAAGATTTGATCTCTCTATGGGAAGTTCTTCCAGTAGATCTCACTTTGCCTCCTCACTGGCTGTTTGACTGCAGGAATTATAGAGCATAAATTCTTTTTAGACAATTTTTTACTGAGGACATGCAGAATGTACTAATGGAAGCAAGAAACCCTTCTACTAGAAAATCATATATTAACAAATGGAAAAGGTTTTCTAGTTGGTGCTAACAACATAACCAGCACTCATTCAGGGTTAGTTGCTGTTTGGTTTACAATATTTCTGTGAATTACTATCCTGTAGCCTTTGATATTCCTCTTTCTAGGTTCATGTATCAGACATTTCAGCATGTCTGCTCATGGATCCTCCTCTTTCAATGCAGTCTCATGTGAAATGCTTTTGAAAGGGGTTTTGCACAAGAGACCTCCAAATAAACCAGTGGCCCCTTCTTGGGATCTTAATTTTGAACCAGCTAACCTGGCTTATTTGAAGTTCATAACATGGAAAACAGCTTTACTGATTGCTCTGATCTCTGCAAAAAGAGTATCTGACTTGCAAGCTCTTATGGTGTGTCAGTCCTATCTCATTTTCCACAGGAACAGGGTTTCATTTTAAACTAATACTTATTTTATTCCTAAACTGGTATTTGAGTTTACATTAAGTCAAATTACCCATCTCTCTGTTTTCTTTCCTGGACCTAAAAATGAAGGAGAAAGGATACTCCAAAACTTGGAAGTCTACAAGCAACTCAGGTATTATCCTGACAGAACTAAATCTTTCAGATTTTTGGATCAGTTGTTCATTTCTTATGAAGGTAAGATGAAGGGGCAACCATACCTCTCAACCTCTTAGTGCAAAAAATCTGGACAAAGCCATAAATAATGGGGGGACAAAGGTCCAAAAATAGTGACGATTTTTAAATATTGCTCCTATACTTTAGCATGCATTTTATGGAGGTTTTGAAGCCTGAAACTCAAATTTCTGTTATTATTTAGTGAATTTAATCCTCATTGATTTTCCAGAAAATCACAGATGTTATGAGGAATGGACCAAAAATATGAGGCAAATTCTGCACATTCGGCAAAAATCTGTACAGTTGAGAGGTATGGGGACAACCTGTGTCTAAGCAGACTACTTCTAAATGGTTGTCTAAGGCTATTACCTTTTGTTATACTCACCATAACAAAACTATTCTAGGCAGTGTCAAAGCCCACTCTAGCAGGGCCTTGGCTTCATCTATGGCTTTTTGGAAAGGTCTGGATTCTAGAAGTATTCTAGAAGTTGCTGTTTGGTTCACTGTACATACTTTTACAAAGCACTATATGCTTGATTCCTTCTATAGGTTCAAGTCAAGCTTTGCTAGGACCATTCTCTGGGGTCTCCTGGACTCTTCTCCTTCCACCTCCCGAATGTAGTAATGTAGGGAAATGCATATAGTTAAGTCTACTGCAGCAGTAATTAACATGATAAACAGTGTACAGTTGTGTAAGTAAACTTACCACAATAATAGATGTTTGAATGATCACTGTTGCACTGTTGCGGTATCTGCTCCTCCCTCCGTTCATCCCCCCCCCATGTTTGGTGTTTTTTTATGCCAGGGTGTGGACATTTATTTTTTTGTTGCTCCTAGCATTGTCTTTTCAGGACTCAGCCTCACTCTCTTAGTTAGCAGGAAAACTTGAAAGAGCTTGATGCTCAAACTTGTCTTTTAGTCAGCTCAGCTTGAGCTGCCTGACAGTTTGGGCAGGCAGAAGGGTCCCTGAAGTTGCAGCTGGCCAGCTGTTACATCACTGGCAGGCTCTAACCCATATAGCTAAAGCTACTGCAGCAGTGATCAATATAATGACCATCTTCCCTGCCCTGGAAGCTATGCTACAGGCTGCAGATATGGTGGGGGATCTCTGTTAATCTGATAGCTGATCAATACCTTATCATCTGAATTTCTGTGAAAGAAAGTGAAACAGAGTACAGAAACCTTGTAACAGCAGATCAGCTGGTAGAATAAACTGTATGCACAAAGCAGGAAGGATGCCTGATAAATATAAAGTCGAATATTAGTGTAACAACTCAGCAGGTTAAGTAGAAAGGATGCTGGGGTGCTTATAAAGACATTATTATAATAGGAGAACAGTGGGTATTCGTACGTACCTCACTCAAGCAAGTGTGATTACATATGATGGCAGACTGTATTATGGATGGTATGAGAAGTCTTCCCTGAAGGAGGGGACGAAAAGTAGGAATATGATAAAGACATGCAAGTAACTTACACTAAGAAACTAGAAGCAAGAACATACCTCTCAACTTCTTAGCACAAGAAAAATAATGGAGGGATAAAGGCCCAAAACACTTTTTAAATATTGCTCTTACAAACTTAGAATGTTGATAGGCTATAAGGTTTTGCATTAGCATGAATTTTCTGAAGGATATAAAATCTGAAACTTAATGTCTGCCAATATTTTCTGACTTCAGTCCTCAATGATTTGCCATTGATTTGCAAGAAAACTTCAGATTTTAAGAAGAACAGATCAAAAATATGAGGTAAAAATCTGGACATTCTGTGAAAATCCAGACAGTTGAGGGGTAATATGTCCACATACTAGAAAGCATGGACTAAACTGGAGAAACATGGATTTAGAAAAAGGACAAGGTAGACTTTCTTCACAAAACAAGTCCTACTTTGCCTATGGGAGTTGTGGAGGTTGAAACAAATACATGAAGGAGAGAGAGGGAAGGGAATTCTAGAAGGGAGGCAGAAGCAACAAACCTTTACAAAAATAAAGTGAGCTTAAGTGAGCACATTCAGAGAAAAGTTACAGAGGAAGTTGGTGAAACCTGGGCCCGGTTAATACTATACCTACGGTTTGTCATTAGAGAAATACCACAAACCTCAACAGAGTACAGTCCTTTTGAGTTATATGTCAGGCACCCTCATAGCCTGTTAAACGTTGCCAGTGAAACTTGGGAAGAAGAGAAGATCCCTCTTAAAACTGTCATAGAAAAGTATATCAATTTTCTGCATAAGCTGAAAGTGGTGATGCCCATCATATGGGAATGCATTGAAAAAGCCTAGGCTACACAACAAGGACTGTATAATAAAAAATGCCAAGACTGAGGAATTCAGACATGGTGATTTGGTGTTGCTTTTGGTCCCCCCCCCCCTCACAGAAAACAATTTTTGGTTACTGGAAAAAAATACATTGTGTATACAGTAGGGCTATGTACAGTGGTAATAAAAGGCAAGAAAAGATACACAATATAGCATTATGAAACTGTGGAAAGAAATGCAGACCTCGATAGTTAGCTTAGCAGGAGAAACTAATGGAAATGGTAAACAAAGAAAACTGACTTCAGTGCCTGTTGTGCGGGTAGATAGCACATCAAGTAACAGAAACAACAGATAAAGAGATACGTGAGTTTCTGGTAAGCGACAAATATATGTTTTTAGGACTACCTGACAGAATAAACCTGATTCAACACTATACTGAGAATATTCCAAGAGAAAAGTTGTAGGTGTGATACATATGTTGCATGTGGAAGAACAGGTAGTTATGTACTCACCATAACACTCGATGTATGTGGTCCATCTCGCCTCACATTCTTTACTCACGGGTTCGGAGCCGAGAATCGGCTCCGACTCGGCCAACTTATTTCTCTAGCACGAAGTCTCTAATTGGCTGGGCTAACCCGGTATCCCAAGATGCACCTCGCCCTAGCCCCAGATCTAGTTTGCAGCCATTCCAGTCACACCCCACACACAACCACCACTGGAAGGAGCTCCAAACAGAAAGGAAAGAAAAAACAACTGACATTGAAGGGTTCTCAGAGCCAATTTTCCTCCAAATCCTACAGGAAGGGGGCAGGTGGGAGGGTACGTAAGAATATGAGGTGAGATGGACCACATACATCGAGCGTTATGGTAAGTACATAACTACCTGATGTTATGTGGTCCTATTTTGCCTATATTCTTTACTCACGGGACAGCATCCCCAGCACCTCTATCCTGGGCGGCTCATAGGAAAATACTCCTGAGAACCATGGAACCAAAGGAAGCCCGGCCCCTAGAAGCCACATCCAACTTGTAATGAGTAATAAAGGTGTGCGGAGAGGCCCAGGTGGCCGCAGCACAAATATCATCCAATGAAAGCCTGGCATGGTAAGCTATTGATGTAGACACTGCCCGGGTAGAGTGAGCTTTGAAGGGAAAAGGTAAATTTCTGCCTGATGACGAATAGATAAAGGAAATACAATCTTTGATCCATTTAGAAACTGTGCTCTTGGAAATAGGACAACCTGTTCTGTTTTCTGAGAAGGACAAAAACAGTTGATCAGACTTCCTAATATGCTTAGTCCTGTGTAAGTAGAATCTTAGTTGTCTGTGCACATCCAACTGGTGAAATCTAAACTCTGCTTTATTGGAAAAGTTTGGAAAGAACACTGGTAACTCAATAGACTGATGAAGATTAATGGTGGATGACACCTTAGGAAGGAAGGACGGGTTAAGTCTCAGGGAAACTCTGTCCTTATGACAGGTCAAATACGGAGGTTTAATGGACAAAGCTTGAATCTCTGATACTCTTCTGGCCAATGTAATGGCTGTTAGGAAAGCCGTCTTCTAAGATAGAAATTTAAATTCACAGGTGGCAGCCGG
This sequence comes from Protopterus annectens, assembly GCF_019279795.1. NCBI lineage: Eukaryota > Metazoa > Chordata > Ceratodontiformes > Protopteridae > Protopterus > Protopterus annectens. The sequence continues at coordinate 1,327,677,388 of NC_056747.1, forward strand.
TTCAAACAGCGGTGAAGTGATGGCTTGTAACACAAGGTTTAGATCCCATGGCATGACAGTTTCTGAAACAGGAGGGCAAAGTAACCGGGCACCTTTCAAGAAGGCCTTACAAAGTTTATGGCCCATAAGAGAAGGCTCGTAAGATGTATGAAAATTGGAAATTGCAGCCAGCTGCACCTTAATGGTAGCAGGCGCGGAGCCCTGTCGGAAAAGCATGGCTAAAAAATCTAAGACTGACAGAATTGGGGCTGTGAAGGGGTCCAAACCTTGGGCCTGAGCCCAAATGGAGAATCTCTTCCATTTGCTGGAATAAATCCTTCTGGTGGAAGACTTATGAGATGAAGACAAGATGTGTACCACCTCAGGTGAAAAGGAATGTCGTCTAACTAGTGATGGAAGTGGAGCAGCCAGGCTGTCAACCTGAGGGTTTGCAGTGAGGGATGGAGCTGTCCTGACATGTGAGTCAGTAGGTCTGGCACTGGGTCCAAGGTCCAAGGACCGTACACTGCGTACTGCTGAAGAAAGGGAAACCATACTTGTAGAGGCCAGTGTGGAGCAATTAGAATCATTCTGCTTCCCAAGGATATGGCTTTCTGAATCACTCTTGGTAACAGAGAAAACGGAGAGAAAGCATAGATCAGACCAGGGGGCCAATCGTGTACTAGAGTGTCCCTGGGTGACTCCCCCTGTGGAGGGACCAGTGTGAAGTACTTGCTGCATTTGGCATTGAGAGGGCTAGCGAAGAGATCGCAGCAAGGCTGACCCCACCTGTTGAAAATTTGAACCGCCACTCGGTTGTTCAGGGACCACTCGTAAGGCATCAGAATAGCTCTGCTCAGCCTGTCCACTATCATGTTGGTCTTTCCCAGAATGTGCATTGCCACTAAAAACCATTGGGAAGACACTGCCCAATGCCACACTCGCATGGCCTCTCTGCAGAGGGGATAAGACTTGGTTCCCTCCTGCTTGTTCAGGTACCACAGCACAGACATGCTGTCCGAGTGAAGTGCAATCATTCCCAGAGGAAGAGAGCTTTGGAGTGCCCACAACGCTAGTAACACCGCTCTCACCTCTAGAACATTGATGTGCAGGTGTACCTCGTGATCTTGCCACGTGCCTTGGACCGTCCTGCCAAGATAATGCCCCCCACCCCATCTGGGAGTCCGTGGTCACCGTGGCCACTGAAGACATAGGAGTCAAGCTCCTCCCCTTGCCCAGATTGGTGGAACATAGCCACAAGCGGAGGTCCTGTTTGCACCGTTCCGTGAGAAGTATCAAGTGGGAAAGAGGAAGTTTCTGAAAGGACCATTGTGCCGAAAGGAGCCACTGTAGGATCCACATGTGTAACCTGGCTAGAGGCACCAGCATGATGGTGGCAGCCATGGATCCCAGGAGCTGGAGAACTAACCTGGCCTGAACTCTCTTGAGGGGCAACAATGCATGAATCTGAGACTGCAGCACTCTTATCCTCTCTTGTGGCAGAAAGGCCCGCATTTGAATAGAGTCTAGCTCTGCGCCTATAAAAACAACACACTGTGAGGGCAGCAAGGCAGACTTTTCCCAGTTCAAGGTAATTCCTAGTTGTTGACAAAGTGTGATGGTAGCCTCCCTGGCTTGAATGAGGAGATGCCTGGTGGGGGCGGTGAGAAGCCAGTCGTCCAGATATGGAAACATCTGGAATCCCTAACGTCTCAGGTGAGCTGTCACCACTGCCAAACCCCCTGGGGGCTGTGGTGAGACCAAAGGGCAGGGCATGAAACTGGAAGTGACAGGCTCCCAGCCGGAAGCATAAGTGACTCCTGGATGCCTTGTCCATCTTGATGTGGTAGTAGGCATCCTTGAGATCGATGGAGCACATCCATACTCCTTTTTCCAGTAAGGGAAAAATGGACTGAAGAGTGACCATTCAGAACTTGGACTTCAGAACGTAGTGATTCAATCGGTTGAGATCCAGAATGGGTCTCATGTCCCCTGTTCTTTTCGGCACCAAAAAGAGTCTTGAGTAAGTTCCTGATCCGATATGGTCTGAGGGGACTGGTTGGATGACTCCTTTTTCTAGCAGCTTTGAAACTTCTAGTGCTGCTGATCCCGTTGACTGGGATGAATGTCCGGGATTCTTTTGACTGGAGGGGGTGTTGATAAAAGGGGGATAGTGTAACCTCCTGTAACTATTCGAAGCACGCAACGATCCTGGGTGATGCTTTCCCAGGCTTCCAGATGCAATGAAATTTGGCCCCCGACTGGCTCTGGAACAGCACAGTCGGGCAACACCTCAGGAATGCTGAAAGGAAGACCCACGAAAGGAATCGCGGTCTCCTGAGTTGTGGGGGCCTCCTCTGCCTCTAGAATGGCATCTTCCAGAATAATTTCCCCCACTTCTGCCTCTGGAGGAGGACTTACCTTGAGCGGCAGGGAAAGACTTCTGTGACTTCTTGAACCACATATCCCTCCTCTCTGAGCCTTGGGGTAAGGCCTAGAAGTAAGAGAGAAACGGGCCCCTACGGCAGATAGGGTCTTCCCCTCCTGTTCTCATCTGGTGGGGTTGTCTTTCACTTTGGTCCCAAAGAGTGAGGACCCATCAAAGGGGGCATCAGTGAAGGAAGACTTAAAGGCATCCGCGAAATGACACAGGCGCATCCAGGCTTGCCTTCTGAGAGCTACACCTGAGCTAGCTGCCCTACTCGCCCCTTCGGCTGCATAGGATATGAGCCTCATGGATGAGTTGACAATGGAACCAAGGGTAGACAACTGAGCGTTAACAGTCTGTGCTACCGCCTCAGGCATGTTACCCGTCACAGTGTCTCCTAGCTCCTTAAGGAGATCTCTCTGGAGCCGAGTAAAATGACAAAGATAATTCAGCGACCGCAAAGTAAAGGTCGCTGAAGACAGGGTACTCTTCCCGTACCGGTCCATACTCCTGGACTCCTTGTTAGGAGGATGGATGGAAGAAGAAGCCTCTGCAACTTCCTGCTGAGTGGCTGCCGCCGCCACCACCAAAGCATCTACGGAAACCCCTTTGGTCAGGAACTCTTTCCCCGGGGGAGCAGAAAGAAACTTATTTGGACGTCTGGGCACCGGTTCCACGGAATCAGGGCTCTCCCACACACTTCGACAAATCAAATTCAGGAGTTCATCGAAGGGTGGAGACACCCAGGAGGCGGAGGGTTGAGCTCCGAAGGCCTTGAGGAATACCAACTCCTCCTCAGAGGGGGTCTTGGATGGCCAGTCACCCCTCTGCCTCAAGATCTCCAGGATGTCGGAGAAAGAGACATCATCGGAGGATGACTTGGGGGAACCCTCTGACTCCTCGAGGTCAGTATTGGAAGTGAGGGACTCGTCCTGGGAGTCTATGCGCTTCCTCTTGCACAACTTCTTTCTAGGGGGCTCCTCAGGCACCGACACTGAGGGGCCCTCAGAAAGTTGGGGACCGCTCATGGGGGTATCCTCAGACCTTCGTGCTCCACCATCCACGGATAGGGGGCATCAAAGGCTCTAGCCGGGGTGTAGAGGGAAGGAGTGACCGATCCGGGTGATGTAACTGACAATCTGGCCAGTGCGCTCCTCATGGCCTCAAAGGCAGGTCCCCCCGAATCCGAGGACCGACCCATCTCCGAGACCACAACCGGAGTCGGTGCATTAAGAGGGAGGCTCGGAACCGACAAGAGTCCCAAGGTATCCCCCTCGGGTCCGACTGAGGAAACCCGAGTACCGAAACCAGAGGACGGAACCGACATGGTTGGAGCCGACGTTGGCTCCGATAAACTCGCAAGGGGTATCGGAGCCGACACGAGAACATCACTCGGCACAGAGCACTCCGGCTCTGACAACACAGGGGTGCTTGGAGGAGGAATCATCGGTACAAGAATAGGGACTGGCTCCGGAGCCGACTGGGTCGGAGCCGAGAACAATTTTGCTAACACTGGCGACTGCAGGAGCCTCTGGACCACCCTATCCACATCCAAATCAGACAGCCTAGAGGATTTAGAGGAAATAGAAGGAGATTGGAATCTCCTACCCGGAGACTCATGCCTAAAACTGGGTGACCAGCTCCGAATAGGCTCCAATAATATCAGGGCCGAGGTCGACTCCAGCACAACAGATACCTCCTGCGGCCCCGAGGACAAGGGAGCTGAGGAGGCAGTATCCACTTTCGAAACCTTCACCGGGGGCTCCAAGGAGACAGATGGGGCCGGAGATCTTTTCTTGGTCTTGGAAGTCTTAGACTTAGTACTAGAAGAAGAGTCTAAGGACTCCTCAAAAGAAGGCTTAACCAGGCCCTTCAAAATCAGCTTATTTTTCCTTTCCTGCAGTACCCTCGGGCTGAAGGCGTGGCAAAAACTGCAGGACTCTTCCAGGTGAATAGCACCAAGACAATAAACGCAGATAGAATGCCCATCTGTAATGGACATCTTGTAGCCATATTTTGAGCATTTCTTAAACCCAGAGAGTTTATGCTCTTTCTGCTCTTTAGACATAGTAATTCACAACACCCACTCAACCGACAACGAAAGCGGGAAAAACCAAACTACGAACAGCCAAGGAAACTCTAATTTAAACGTTTCTTTGGTGCAGCAAGGAAAATCTAACTACCGACCAAAAAAACAAACAAAACACAAGTTTACACAAAAAACAACACAGGAGAGGACTAGGTCCTCTAATTTAAACGGGCCTAGCCCCCCAAACAGAGGGATACCACAAAAAACACTATTCGCTTACACAGTACACTCACAATGAAAAACTAGCTATTAAAATAGCTTTTTACAAGAGAACAGACTGCTAAAGACATGAAAAGTTTTGAAAAAGGGTACTTAGCCACAGCCAAGCGAGACCATGTCCTAACTCTATGAGCGGCAAACGAGATCTGGGGCTAGGGCGAGGTGCATCTTGGGATACCGGGTTAGCCCAGCCAATTAGAGACTTTGTGCTAGAGAAATAAGTTGGCTGAGTCGGAGATGATTCATGGCTCCTAACCCGTGAGTAAATAATGTAGGCGAGATAGGACCACATAACATCAGAAGAGTCACACTTTTCATAAAAACACATTTATTCAGTATTCTGCAGGGTAAACCAAAATAACTACACACTTATCTTTCAGTTAAAAAAATTATAAATACTGCAGAATCACACAGCTTCTCTGGCAAATAGTATGTATACAGAACATTCCAGGCTGTAGTCCTAGGCCAACCCCAATTCCAGTTCTGTAATGCAGGTAACTCCTCCAGGTATATTCCACAAATAAATCTTGAATGGGCAGTCAGACTCAACCCCTGCAGTATCTTCAGATAAATGCCTGCTTACTCCTTTCTGAGTCTCCAAATGATGGTCTAAGTTCCCTTGTGATATTTGCAGGCAACTTCCTTTATATACAGGAGTGATAAGAGCTTATTGCCAGATTAGCTAGCTAATGCAGTGATTTTCTGAATCTGTGAGAATTTATTTACAGATTTAACTGAGGTAGAACACAGCATCTGCCAGGGTCTATTTATACACAATAGTATTGAAAGGCAAATTGCTGATACAAAAATATACACAAAGGTAATAAAGTTATTAATTTAGTTTATAAAGAATACTTACAATAAGGAGGAAACAAAAAAGAGAAAAAGTGAGAAAGACAACAATAAATAAAAAACAGAGGCAATTATGGGTTTTGATCCGAAGTGTGGTGTCGGAGTTACATGATCCCCCTTTTGTTGAAGCATTTATATTTTACTTCTTCCTGGAGCTGGGCATTAGGATCTTCCCTGAAAGGTGGGAAAAATGTGTACCTTGTACATGGATGTGGAGTTCCATATGTCCTTCACTGACTAGGCATAATATACCTTTTTAGGTCTGTTTGTGGAATAAGGACATTGGGTGTGGAGATGGATCTTTTGTTGGCATGGTATGTGCCTCTCATAGATTCTACTGGCAAAGAAAGGAAGAAAGGGTCATGTTAACAAGCCTGAATATTATGGAACCAAGCAGGTGGGTAATTCAATGCACTATGATTAACAATTTAGCTGTAAATATGGTGTAACAGTACTGTGTCAGGCATCATCATAGGGTATAACTCTTAAATGTCCAGATTTTTGCGGAATGTACAGATCTTTCCCTCATATTTTTGGTCTGTTCCTCATAAAATTTGTGGTTTACTGACAAAACACTGAAGAGTGAAGTTACTAAGTAAATGTGAAAAAATGGATGATACTGCCAATAGTCACTAAAACCAATAACAATAAGCAGTATTCACGATGGATGGCTCCAACCAGCAAAGTTTGAACAAATTAACCAAGTTTATTCCAAACGCACACAGAGACACTTGTATTACATAAACGCCTTCACCATACATCTACTTGCGTTTTCGTCATAAAAATGACTTCATCAGATGACCAGCATACCCTAAAACATTTAATTTATACTAAAACACATCCTTGTCTACCAATAAAAATTCACCATTAATTAATTAATTAATTATCATATTATATAAACCCTTTTTAAAAAATTGTATAAACTCCATTTCTTAAGAAATGTATTAAATATGTTAAATATATTAAATATAATGTTGTAAATATAAATTCAAATAAAAACAACCATTATTTAAAACATCCATTGAAATTAAAACATTTAAAACCATTATATTACATAAAAAGAAGTAAGTATATCTCATTCACATTAGTTAATCTAGTCTTATTGTGTGTGGAACAGTGCCCTCTCCTGACCATTCATGTTTATTACATTCAAAGTTTTGCAGATCTCATTTTTAGTAGAGGTATTATGGAAATACAATCATTCAAACCAGGTGTTTTATCAGCTTCTAAAGTGATCTGCCACCACAGTTCTCTAAATTCAACTTTTTCTTCCCATAATCCCCCTCTAATATCACTTTTAACCTGTTCTAAAACTAAGAATTTATATTTATAATCAGGACAAACTTTAGTATGCTTAAATAAAGCATTACTTTCTTTTCCTACTGAGATTTCATAAACATGTTCGTAGATCCTTCTTTTTAATTTCCTTTCAGTCTTTCCTATGTAGAAGGATCCACATTTTTCACAAATAGCTAAATATATTATGCCTTTAGATTCACAATTATAATATTTTCCACTATTTACATATCTTCCTCTGCTTTCTAAAAATATTCTATCACTATTAATAATATATGTACACTGGGTGCAATGCCCACATTTGTATGTACCTATTCCGTTTCTCCTTTTATCTGTCTTGTTTCTATTACTGCTATTCTCTATTATAGATCTTATGTTTTGTGAATTCTGAAAAGTTGCTTTCTGTGGTATAATAGCTAAATTTTCTATATCAGTCAAAGCTACGAATTTCCCCCTTTCTTTTAAAAATATATTTTTAACTACATTGTTCAATCCATTATATTCAAGCACCAAAGTTTGCTGAAATTCTTCTCTTTCATACTTTTTATTACTATCTATTTCATTGTTAAAGTCCTTCTTTTTGTATATGGGGCAAAATTTATCTTGTCTCCCTTTTTCCACTTCCTGTCTTATTTGTGTAATAAATGCTAATGGATAACTTCTCTCTAGAAACATTTTTTCTAAGAGGTCACATTCTTTTTTAAAATCTACATCAGAGCTTGTCATTCTACTTCCTCGAACAAACTGTCCCTTCACTATGTTTCTTTTGCAGTGAAAGGGGTGGGCACTCTCAAAATGTAAATAGGAATTACAAAAAGTATCCTTTCTAAATATTCTAGTTCTTAGTTCATGTCCATCCTTATATACTTCTAAATCCAAATAATGTACGTTAGATTCGGATATATTATATGTGAATTTTAGGAAATAAGTAGTATTTGATATATATTCCAAAAATTCTGTGAATTTTTCTTTTCCAGCTATCCACAAAATTAATATATCATCCAGGAACCTTCTATATATCTTCCAACAATTCTTAAATTCAGAATTAAATATATATTTTTCTTCCCAATAGGCAAGTATTATATTAGCATATGTAGGGGCGCAAGCCGCACCCATTGGTGCACCCAAGGGTTTATATAATATGATAATTAATTAATTAATGGTGAATTTTTATTGGCAGACAAGGATGTGTTTTAGTATAAATTAAATGTTTTAGGGTATGCTGGTCATCTGATGAAGTCATTTTTATGACGAAAACGCAAGTAGATGTATGGTGAAGGCGTTTATGTAATACAAGTGTCTCTGTGTGCGTTTGAAATAAACTTGGTTAATTTGTTCAAACTTTGCTGGTTGGAGCCGTCCATCGTGAATACTGCTTATTGTTATTGAAGTTACTAAGTAATAACATACATGTGTGTTTCAGACTTCATATCCTTCAGAAAATGCATACCAGTACAATTATTGTTATTCTAGCAATATTTAAAACATGTCCCTAGTTTTGGGCCTTTGTCACCCCATTATTTTAGGCTTTGTCCAGATTTCCTGCACTAAGAGGCTGAGAGGTATGTCTGGGAAAAAACGTTATAAATCCAGATATGTTATTTGAGATGGTTTGTAGTTTTGTTCAGTTGCTTTTGAAGGCAGATGCCAGTCAGGAAGGGGGTGTATTCCATTGAAGGGAGGAGGACACCTTTGCTTATAGTTATCTTGCTCTGAGAATGCTGATTGCACATTTAAAAGTGTGGAGTGACTGGAGTATGGCAAATTGTTGCAGCACTTTAGCTAGGAAATTGAAAGTACTACCTAGTTGACTGCTAGTTACTTCTTGTAAAAAAGATTATAACTAAACAGCAGAACAACAGGAATGCAGGCAGTGAGTTTTTCAGCTGTGGTTCAGTGTGAGGTAAGAAAGGGCTTACCCAAAGATACAGGAGTCATGGAGTTCTCTAGCCTGGTTGTGCCTTTGATGTGTTTAACCTGGTGGAGTAGCTTTTGCTGCAGAGCTGGAACAAAGACCTACTTGAGGCCTGCAGCCATGGACTATTACAAACAGCTTGTTTCTAAAAAGACTGTGAGAAACTGAGATTGTGTAATAAAATGTGGTTGGAGGCACTTCTATGGATTACAAACTTGCTTACAAGAAACTGTGGGCAATAATGAACATACATATATATATATATATATATATCTGTATACATATATATATATATATATATATACAGACCTCCCAACCATCCCGAATTACTCGTTTTTTACCGAGTTTTGGGATCCCAATGAAGGGGTGCCACGATTCCCGAGTGGCACCCCCTCATTTACGATTTTTTTAGCTATTTTTTAGATTCCGCGCTTTCGGAGCTGACGTCATCATGTGCGTGATGACGTCAGCTCCATCAGCCTGTCGGAATTAAGCTCAGATGCACGTGTTGCCTGTTTGAATATTCATGCGCGTCTGTGTTTGAGATATTCTGTTCGTCCATGCAGAGTTGCTTTCGTTTTAATGCCATGTGAGTTATCTACATATGCTTTCATTTTATTGCCTGTTTGAACACTTGGTTCATCATGCCGTGCATACTATAATGCCATTATCTGGACAGATTTAATGCCGTTCATTTTCTAATGCTGTGAATATTACATCTGCTTGGAGTTGTGAACGTAGCTGCTTAGGTACTGCTTTTTGTAAGTGTAACTGCAGAGCTCTCATTAACTATTAGGTAAAGTTATCCTGATTCATATTTTTGCTTGTTTGTGAAAAAAGTCATTCTGGGGACGGGGTACTGCTGCTGCAGAGCTCTCGTCATTATTTGTGTGTGTGATAATGTACTATGTGACGTTGGTCCATCGCAAGTTTTGTTAAATGAACACTCATTTTAATATAAGAAGCATGTAGGACTTTCATTTTAATGCAGTTGGAGTTGTTTACATCTGCTGATGCCTTGCTTTCATTTTATTGCTGTGTGATTTATCTACATCTTCTGAGTAGATCTGCTTTCATTTTATTGCCTGTTTGAATACTCAGTTCATGCCGTGCGTACTATAATGCTGTTGTCCGGGCAGATTTAATGCCGTTCGTTTTCCAGTGCACTGAGTGCTGTGAATACTATATCTGCTTGGGGAGTTGTGAACGTACCTACGTAGGTACTGCTTTTTGTTAACATAACTGCAAAGCTCTCATTATTAACTATTAGGTAAATTTATCCTGATTTTTATTTCTGCTTGTTTGTGAACAAAGCCGTTATTGGGTGCTGCTGCAGAGCTCTCGTTTTGTGTGTGTGTGTGTGCTTGCTTGCGTGCAGGCCCACAAAGGGTATATTTTTAATTGTTTTTGCATTTTTCCTCATACATGTGGTCTATTTTTTTTTTTTTTTAATTCTGCAGCTTTCGGGTAAAGTGTTTAGTTTTAGCCTGATGTATACACAGTCATACAAGCGCCTGTTATGGATAGCCATATCTGTGTGTGTATATACTTGGTGCCTGCATCTCAAAGTAGCTATGGTGCAAAAAGATTAATTGATTGGAGTGACTAGAAGCATTCTTATGAGCCAGGTGCAAAAGACATTACAAGAAGGCATTCTATCTAAATTAAACCCTATGCCAAACACAGAATGAGGATTTGATCTGTCAGGAGGCAAAAATGGAGAGGATCTAGAATAGAAGAGGACAGCATCTGGAGATGCAGATGAAGTCAAAATTTAGTAACTCAGAATGTCAGTGGCGTAGCTGATAAAGGGAGAATACGCAGAGGATTGTCTATAGGAATTTAAGCTGACATAATGCTACAGGAGTAATGCCTACTTAGAGGGGACTGAGCAGGCAAATGACTGACATTAGGTAATTTTCTATTTCTCCTTAGGATATGAGCACAAGAAACTAAACAAATTTTTAATTAGACCAGAATTCATCCAAGTCATAGGGTTGCTAGCAGGAGACTGAAACTTAGTAACATCAAAGGATCATGCAAGTTGAGGGCCAATAAAGCATAAGATGATGTTAGAGGCAGAATGCTAAGAAACATTATCAGACTATGGGTTGAGGTGAGGGATGTATGGGATGTTCTCTCAAAATGAAGTGGATATATATGTACAGCTTGGAACAGTATGGGACACTGTCAAGGTTAAATAGGTTGTATGTCACTAGAAAGCCTGAAGAAACACAGAATTTTAAAATACCCCATATTAATCTCATTCTAAGCACAAAAAATGTGTCTGGAAGTAGACTTTTATGATTGAAATGTTTTGAATTGGGTAGTTTTGTCGTTATTGTTTCATGCATTTTGTTTCATTGCCTACTGGAACAATGATCAAACAATACATTTAAAATGTATAACAAGCATGCTGCATTATACAAGGAATATCATTTAATAAAGCCAGGAAGGTGTATCAAAAAACATGTATGTTTCTTTTTTTGTATGCATGGGGCCTATGGTAGCCTTTATCCACCACTGGCAAGATGCATTTTCTTTGAATGTGGTGTGTGGGCATCAATGTGTTTCAATTAATGTGAGTTTTAAGGACAGAGAAGTTTTAACGCTAAATCTATTTTCATTGTGAGACAGTGTTACTTTGTTTAGCAGATGTATATTAGTGTTTGTGCTATAAAATGTAAATATAAAATCCAAATAATCATTGTAGAAGTAAAGTAGTATGCTCATTAGTGTTTATGGCAAATGGGGTAAAATAGCCAGGTAATGGCACACTGGAATGGCTGCAGGGGGGCTCTGGTACCATATTTTGGTTGTCTGTTCTTCAGTTTGCATTTGAAAGCTGGTATCCTGCAATTCTATTGGAGTGGGTGGGGTTATGTAATTATGTATGCAAATTTTATGCTAATCAGTGTACAGATTTGTACCTATTTTTCATGGGCCTTGTCCAGATTTTTGATGATTCCAGGTTGAGAGGTATGTATATATATATATATATATATATATATATATATATATATATATATATATATATATAGATATATATATACCCACATATATGTATATACGAGACAGTCATTAATATGACTATAACCAAAGTCAGCACAATTTGGTCAATGGCTATGAGAGATTGTTACATTACCAGGGTTGGGGAATATCCCCTTTCCCTGGTATTGTGGCATCAGAGATACAATGCAAAATTAGCATGGGATGTAGGGAATATGTTTTTCAGTTGCATGTGTGCAAGGATATTCCTTGGTGCATGTGTAGTGAAGTGGTGATGTTTTTGTTGACTTTTTGTTATTGACATTAATAAAGTCGACATTTCGCTGTTTTCTCATATATATATATATATATATATATATATATATATATAGAGAGAGAGAGAGATGAAATAATGCAACAGAAACCGCAAGACCGTTTCTGTTAATCCCACAAAAAGGAAACAAATGCAGTCTCTCATATCAGTTTTAACACAGTACAAAGTGCTTTCAGTCAGCTTCTTCCTTTCTGGATTTCTAGTGGAAAACCTCTAGACTTCATTGGGTAATTCTGGAATTCTGTATCCTTTGCTGTAGTACAATCTGTAGAATTATTCCAAGCAGAGACTCCCCCACATCAACAGGAAAACTTCTCTGACCGACAGGGCTATAACTCTCCTTTTATACTCTCTTTTAATAGAATAAATGCTCATTAGCAATGACCCCGTGGGGATCTTTGTAGATAAGGCAAAAATAATACACTGTTTACAACACTACTCTATATGTATCAGTGTTATTTACAATATGTCACTTCAGTTTTACAACATTTTAACAAATCAAAGAGTGAGAACTGCAAAACTATGTTACATCTGATCCCTCCACTCTTGAAACCCTCAGTTCCAGATCACTGGATAGGCTGTGAGCTCTAGATTGACCATCTGCACTGTGGTGGGTTGAGTCTGGCTGCTGGTTTACAGTAACCTTATATCTATGTAATACAATGATAATGCTATGACTGGAAAATGATAGTTGAAAGCTCAGGAGCTCAAACAGGAACTATGGTTTCTAAAACACTTCCTTTAGGTCTCTCCCAAAAAGAAGGACATGGGAAAGTAGGGGGGAAGTTGAGGAAGAATGAAAATGGACAACACAGATGGAACATTATGGTGAGTACATAACTTCTTTATCTGATGCTGTCATTTTCATTTGTTCCTCAACCAATGGGATCGAGTCCTCAGCTACAGAAAACTTGGGCCGGCCTCTTGGAAGGATGTTCTGGAGCACTGTGGAACCAAAGGCAGCTCTGTTCCTGGAAATAATATCTAATTTGTAATGTGCAATAAAGGTATGAGTATTTGACCAAGAAGCAGCTGTGCAAATATCATCAGTAGAGGCTCTAGACCAAAATGCTGCTGAAGTAGACATTGAGATGATTGAATGTGCCTTCAATTGTCTAGGTAATGCAATTCCTTTATCAGAGTAGACATAGGAAATGCAATCTGTTATCCATTTGGTCAGGGTGGTCTTAGGCACTGGTCTTTCCATTCTTAATTTAGAAAAGGAAACAAATAGATGATCAGATTTTTTGAATGCTTTTGTTCTGTCCAGGGAAAAATTTAATTCTCTATGTACATTGAGAAGATGAAAAGTGTATTCACCTTTATTTTCAAAATTAGGGAAGAAAACGGGTAGATTGTTGACCTGATTGATATTATTTTCAGATGCAAGTTTTGGTAAAAAGGAAAGATTTGTACATAAAGTTCCTCTATCTTTGTGAAAGACCAGATATGGTTGTTTGGACGTTAGTGATTCTAATTCCGATACTCTTCTAGCAGAGGTTATAGCCACCAAAAACACAGTTTTCCAAGAGAGAAATTTGAGATCCACCTTGGCTGATGGTTCAAAAGAAGAATGTGCTAAGATTTGTAAAACCATGTTGAGATCCCAAGGTACAGTGTGGTCTTTCATTGGAGGTCTCAGTAAGCAAGTAATCCTAAGGAAAGCTTTACACAATTTAATTGATGCCAAAGAGGAAGCATTATCTTCTATATGGTAACTGGAGATACCAGCCAGGTGAACTTTAACAGTAGAGACATTTGCTCCACCCTGGAAAACTGAAGCAAGAAAGTCTAGTACTGCTGGGATTGGGGTGGTGAAGGGATTGACTTGTTTCTGATGATCCCAAACAGTGAATCTCTTCCATTTACTTTTGTATATATTTTTAGTGGAAGCCTTGTGGAAAGATTCCAAAATTTTTGAACTGGAGAGGAAAGTCTGGAATATCTAGCCATCACCAGAATTGGTGAAACCATGCAGTCAGTTTGAAGCCTACAAGATCTGGGCAAATCTGTTCTGAAGAGTGACATAGGAGATCTGGACTGGGATCCAGCATCCAGGGAGGATGTACTAGGTAAGACCAGAGGAAGGGAAACCATACCTGCCAAGGTCAAAAGGGAGAAATGAGGATCACTCTGCTCAACAGGTGTGCTGGTTGAAGAAATTTGGGAATGACAGGTAGGGGAGACAGGAGGGACAATCATGAACTAGAGCATCTCTCAGTGACTGTCCTTGAGGAGGGATCAGGGCAAAGAACCTGCTGCATTTGTTGTTGGAGCAGAATCCAAATAGGTTGTAGCAAGGTTGACCCCATTTGTGGAAGATCATGTTTGCCACTGATTGTTTGAGAGACCACTCATGAGGCATGAAGATGGTCCTGCTGAGCCTGTCTGCTAGAATGCTGGACTTCACTGGTATATGCATTGTTACTAGAAAGAGGTTTGAAGAGATTGACCATTGCCAAACCCTCACTGCTTCTCGACAAAGGGTGTAAGATCTGGTTCCCCCCTGTTTGTTGATGTACCAGACTACTGACATGCTGTCCATTTGTATTGCAATAGTCCCTAGAGGGAGAATGCTCTGAAAGACCTACAACGCTAGAAGCACTACTCTCTTCTCTAGAATGTTGATATGTAGATTGGTCACCTGTATCGACCACATACCTTGGACCCTGCATCTTAAGAGATGCCCCCCACCCCAACTGGGAGGTGCCTGTGGTCAAGGTGGTGCTGGGGGAAGGAAGAATAAATGGACATCCTTTCTCAATTTCTTCTGAGTGGAGCCACCAAAGAAGCAAATATTTGCACACACGAGACCGTTTTATGAGATGACTCAAGGGGTGGTGATGAAAGGACCATTGTACTGCTAGAGACCATTGGAGGATTCTCATATTTAAGCAATCTGTTGGAATTAAGGTTATAGTGGCAGCCATCAAACTTAATGCTTTGAAGACCAATCTTACTGGGCCATTGCAATGACAAGAACTTGCCTGATGTGCATTTTCAAGATAAGAATTCTGTTTTGACACAAGAAACTAGATAACTAACTGTGTCCAAGCAGGACCCTATGAAATCTATCACTTGGTCTGGTGCAGATGAGATTTTTGAATGTGATTCCCAGTGTCAGTGCTAGGTGGAAAAGATAATCTCTGGCTTTTATTTGTAGATGCGTAGTAGGTGCAGTCAGAAGCCAGTTGTCTAAACAGGGAAACACTCTGAATCCAAGCAGTCTCAGGTGAGCTGCTACCACTGCCATACATCTGGTGAACACCCTGGGGGCTGTGGTGACAGCAAAGAGCAGGACTCTGAACTGTTAATGGCTGTCTCCCAGCCAGAAGTGGAGCTACCTTTGTCAGTGTCTGTTCATTTTGATGTGATAGTACGCATCTTCAAGGTATATTGAGCATAGCCATTCGTCCTTCTGAAGAAGAGGTAGAATGGACTGGACCATGACCATCCAGAATTTAGAGTTTTTTTACAAATTGGTTCAGATAAGTTAGGTCCAGAATTTGCCTCAGGTCCCCTGTCTTTTTTGGCACTAAAAAGAACCTTGAGTAAATTCCAGATCCTGTCTGGTCTGATGGGACCTTATGGATGACTCTTTTGTCTCGAGGAAAAGGTTTTCTGTTCCTCTGCAGACATGGTCCCTGGGGCAGATTTAGAGAATTCCTTTAGCAAGCCCCTCTGTAATCTGGTAAAGTGTGGCAGGTAATTCAATGATCTCAATGCGAAGGTTGCTGATGCATAGACCTGCTTCCCAAATCTGTCCAAAACCCTAGTCTCCCTGTTTGGGGGATGGACAGTGGAGTTCTGTTCCACTAGCACCTTCTTGGTGGCTGCAGCAACAACAATGGCATCTATGGGAATTCCTTTCATCCAATGCTGTCTATCTGTGGGTGCACTAAGAATTTTATCAGGTCACTTAGGAATTGGTTCCAAGGAGTCCAGTTCCTTCCATGGCCTGTGAGAGACAAGCTCTATAAGCTCATCCACGGTGGGTAACCCAAGATGTAGGTGTACCATACCCGAAGGCATCCAAAAACACTGACTCCTCCTGGGAAGGGTTTTGGGCAAACCAATCACCTTCTGGCAAAGGATCTTGAGGATGTCTCCAAGTGAGATATCTTCCAATGGAGATCTAGAGGACCTTTCCCTCTCATCATAGTCAGTGTTTTCTGTGATGGATCCCTGTGGGGAATCCAAGTGCCTCTTCTTGCATGTTCTCTTATGAGGAACCTCCCTGGTGGGATGTGCATGGAGGTATCAGAAGAGAGGGGGAGCTCCATAGGTGGAATGGTTTGGAAGCACTTCTGGGATGGCTGTCCCTGAGGTGGAGAATGTGAAGGCTCAGACACAGGATCCAGAGAAGAAGCAAGGTATGGCTCTAGAGATGGGAGAGTAGACACTGCTCTTGACTGAGAGAAGACCCTCTCCACCACCTTGAAGGCACAGGGAGCTTGACAGAAAGTGCAATCCCTCTAGAGCCCAGACTTTCACAGCAGATAACCCCTGAGACCCCCAAACCTCTCTCTGAGGGGGAAGGTGGAGCTGAGCTAAGCACTGAGACTCAGAGAGGAAGAGATGTCTCTGAAAACTTTGGATTCTAACTCAACCCCTTGGATCCAATGCCGACACTTTGGCTCCAAGAGCCTTTGTGCTCCAACAGGGTCTGAAGTGATCGGGACAGGGAAGCAGTTGGAGTCAAAACAGGAAACAATGTCGAGTCCGATGGGTCAACTCTCAGTACCCTTGGATCTGTGGGCTCCAAAATGGGTGGTCAAATTGGAGAAGGAGTAATCAGTGGAAGAAAGGCAGGTTGACGGCTCATGGATCTGGTGTGGGATAAAGCTGGTGAAATCTCCATAGGGATCTGCATTCTGAGGAATTTCCTCATCATATCTACATCTGCATTAGAAAGACTATGGGTGGACCTAATAGAAGATGAAGTAGAGGGCGGTCTAGAGGACTTCTTTGGAATTTCTTGGAGATAGGGTGACCACAGCCTCAGAGACACCAGTTCTGGAGAGAATCTATGAACACAGAGCCAAGCAGATACAGCCAAGGATTGAGTCAGATCTGAAGACTTCAGATCCCAAAATTTTGATATCTTCTTTGGAGGTTCAGAAGAAGATGAATGAGAATGAGTCTGGGCAAGAAAGCACTTGTGGTGCTCCCTGGGATCCTTGGCTTTCTTAGCGGGAGTTTGAGCCAATGATGAAGTACCAGAAGTAGAAGTAGAAGCAAAAGCAGGGAGCAGACATTTCAAAATAAGCATATTCCTGCGATTGCTACTGGCTCTGGTATTAAAACAACACAAATATCTCAGGAAGTATCCAAACGTGCTGGGCCTAGGCAATAAATGCACTTCCTGTGGGCATCTGAGTTGGGAATCTTATGCCCACAGGAAGTGCATTTTTTGAAATCGGTGGGGTTTTCAGCCATACCAGTTAACAGAAAGAGAACAGCAATAACAGCAATAAGAGAAAACTTTTTTGTTTTAATCAGAAAGGAAAAGGAGAGGAAGAAAAAGCTACTAACAATAGTAGTAACAAGATATACCTACTGGTATAACTAGAAATAAAGAATCACCAAGACTACCAATGAGTTATGAAAAGTAATGTAAAAGGGTAAAGAAGAAATATATAGAAGACAGAAAGTGGAATTTTTAACCAAAAACTGACAAAATATAGGTTCATAGGTAGGTACTAGGCTATTGGCCCTAGGGCCTACACAAGCCCAGCCAAAAAGGTACCCTGGCTTTTGCCACCCAAGAAAATTATTTTCCTCTGCCACTGTTGAGCAGAGCCACAGAAGTGATCCTGGGGTGAATTTCCTATTTCCCATCCAATCATCAAGATTTTTCTTGAAGAGTGCTAATGAGGAGCTTTGTTTGATATAGATAGGTAGTTTATTCCAGAGTATGGGAAGTCTCTGGGACAGGAATCTATCCCTCCAGCATGTTCTGTTTATTGTGGTGACAATGTTTAGGTCTCTAGAGTGTGTAGCTCAGTGGGATTGGGATTTCTTTAAGTGCAGCATGTCCAACAGCTCTGGGTTTGACATAGCTTTGTATGTTAGGCAGAGATCACCTCTGAGTAGGCGATATGCGACAGAGTAAAGCTGGAGTTTTTTGAGACTGTCTGCATCACTCACAACCCCAATGGAGCTCAAGAGTCCAAAATCTTAACCTTCTTAAAGAGCAGCAATGAGATCTGAGGTGTTGTGGAGGACAGGGACATTATGGGTAAGGGAGGAGCCTGAGATTTGGATCCTAGAATTTGTAGAAAGTGGCTGATGAATGAAAATGTCAACATCAGCTCAAATGATTTCCTTTTACCAAATGCTGGCTATATTTAGGGATGTATTCATCTGTGAGAAATCTTAATTTGCCCCTGAGATCAGGGTTTATGATCTTTTGGTGGATGAGGACCCAAATGTGGCAACTTTCTCTCTGTTGGTCTCAGACTTAGAAGATGTTTTTAAAAAGGCTGAATGAGCCTCTTCCTAAAAAAGATTTTAAGAAATTCAAGGTGTGCTCAGGCATGCCTGCTCTCCAAGCCCCCTTATCTCTGGACCTTACTTCTGTTTCCCCATTGATCTTCTTCAATAAAAAGACTAGCCCGGGGATTCATTAACACCTACATTAAGTGTACATTATGAGTACACTGTTGTAAGTAAACAGACAACCCAATCTTAATTCACAATTTCTTCCTTTTCATTTCAGTTTTCCTACTGAATATCAAGGAGGATTGATGAAGGTTACCACAAAATGTTGACTACGTGTATATTAATTTCATAAGCTTTATTTATAGTTTGACTTAGGAATGGGGCTCATTCCCATCATGGCATTAGAAACTCAAAAGACTTGGAAAAATTAAAAAAAAAAAAGTAAAGCAACAGATTATCCCAGGTTTAGAACCATCCAGATCAGCAATCCTAACTATTCTTAGAATAGGTTAGAATGTTGTATTAACACTGTCTACTAATCTGACTCCACCTGTCTGACTTTACAGTATTGACCTAAATGATGCAGTGGGCATGTAGGGATGAGTGAACACCTCCCTCCCCACACCTCCATACCCTTGAGAAATGTGAAGTGCAATGGCCAGTAAATGTCCATTTAGGTATACCCACAGTGGAAAATGAAATTACCAGTTCCCTGGCAACAGCCTTAACATTAGCTTTGTTCAATGGCACCACTTCTGGAAATTTAATAGCATAGTCATTTACCACTAGTGTGCACTGATGCCCATTGCCAGATTTGTCTAGAGAACCAACAATATCCATTACAATATCTTCACATGGTACCTCTATGATAGACATTGGGATCAAGAGACTTTTACATCAGGGATGGGATACACTTTCCAGGCATTCTTCACAACAGAAGATTCTAGTGGAGTTTTCCTACATTCTGGATAAGAAGTCTAGAAGTTTTCTATCTTTTCATTATAACTGACCAGTAATATCTGACTAGTGCTCTTGCCTTAGCTTTATTCATCCCCAGGTAACCTCCCAGCATAAGCCTATAGTCTGTATTCATTGTTAATTTCCTATAAAGTTTTGGCACTAGTAAACACTGCATGTTTTCCCATGCTTTAATTACTTTAGATTAGATGTCATTGTTTAACTCAAAAAAGGGTTAAGAAGTAATATGAACATCCTGTTCAGTATCTTCCCCTACAGCCCTAGTTATAAAGCATCATTATCATCCCTTTGTACTTTTTAAAACTATATGCGGTTTATCTGCAAGTCCACTAACTCAGGATGGCTTTTGTCAATAACTTGCTTTGAGGTAGAAGGTGTAGCTTCTTCTATCAAAAACACTAGTACTGCTGCCTGTTCTACCTTTTCCTCTACAAAGGGAAGTTTTAAATGAAAGAAAGAAGGAAAGAAAGAGAAAGAAAATCACCTTCTGTTGTGCTCTCTTAATATCAGTCAAGACCTCGAGTGTTCCTTTTTCTCTTATATTGCTCTTCCTCTACTTAAGTGTGTGAACGAATACAGCCCTCTCACTTTTATTTTCCTTATTCATGTCACCCTGCCACTGTAAGGGGTATCTTAGAAAATGTATCTTCAGATTTGCGTCTTTCTTGGCTTACACACATCTCTTGTTGAGAGTTTGTCTTAATTTGAATTTTCTGCTTGACACTAGTAGAAATAGACTAAGAACTCTATATTCTCTTAGACTACTCACATTTGGTACGCATTTTATTCTACAGGTCCTCACATAGATGAACTACATCGATTTTGGTCTCGGTTTAAGTGCTCATGCTTTTTGTAAGTCTGTGCTGACTTGCGTCTTTACTAATTTATACTTCAGAGTTCTTTTTTCATTCACCTTCTGTTCCTGTACTTCCATCTCTTATAGTTTTTGGTTTCTCTGACTATTAGTGGGGTATGTTTCTAATAAACAGGATCATTTTCAGTCTCATAACCAAATACTAACTCCATCTGCCTTCTGTAACATTTCCATCCCACTGGTTTGAAGTCTGGATTTCTATATGTTACTCACTGCCTCACTGAGCCTTTCTGATTCATATACTGAATAGGTGTATCAAGCAGCTGTTTTACTTATTTCTTGTTAAGCATGTCAGTATATCACACTGTATTAACAGATTCTTTCTCCTTTCATGTTTTCCATAGTGCTTTAAAATGGGGAAAATTTCCCCTAATATTATACCATAAATCAAATCAGAGGTTAAAGTCACAAGATATAAGATGTTTCTTGGAATTGTCTGCATTTCTGCATGTGTAAGGAAATACACTTTTCTGTCACAATGAATGCACATTGCCTCTATTTTGGCTGTTGTTGATCTTATGTTTATACACCAGGAGGCCCTTGACAAGGGTAATCATGCTTCCAGACTCTAACAGACTTTGAGCCTCCCTCCCTTTATTCAAGCAATACAGTACAATTCACTAGCTTGGTTGTAACTCAGCAGCATATTATCTTGCAAGTTGCAAGAACAGCTTAATTTAAAGCATATTTAAAGCATGAATTTATGTGTTCATATTGCTAGCAGTATCATTATTTCCAGTGCTAGCTTTACAGAACCTCTCAATGTGATCATTCCACCATTTCTGATATAAATTAGCAGACTACTACTTTTTTCACACAGAGTATTGTACCTTTTATTGCAGTTTTAAACTGGGAAGCAGAAAATTCAATTGTGAACATTAAATCATTAAGTAATAAGCTTTCTACTAAAGTTGGTCTTATCAGTGTTCTTGAGATAACTTTGTAATGCTAATTCTCTAACATTACTAGGCAAAGCTCTTTTAAACGTGTTTTTGCTGCTAAGATTTCTAACACATTCAATATACTGCTGCTACCAGAGTTTCATCAGTGGTTTAGTATATACCTTAAATTACACGTGTTCTTACTTGTTTATCAACATTAAAAGTCCAGTTATAAAATGTTATCATTTGTACTTCAGTCCATCACTAAAAGTTATTTCTGAAATTAGTCATCATCCATGTAATCAATTCCTCCATGTCCGCATTTTCACTGATTCTCCTGTCAGGTGGGATGACAGGAGTTTTGTGTGATCTATTTAATGCGCTGATAGCAAAACATTCAAAACCTACCAAATAGTATTCAGAGTGACCCTTCCTGGTAAGTTTCTTAATGGGAAGCCCACTCTTGCAGTTAGCAGTTACCTTGGACAAAACATCCAGCTGTTGCTGTAGTCATTTATTCTTTAATATTGTACCCATTTGTTGACCAGGTAAGCCCACTGGACAAATTGTGGACAAACTGTCTTTTTACAGGGGGGGCACATAACCACCACTGGGTTGAGAGCCTTACTCAGAGTCACAACAGGGCCAAATCTAGCACTAGCTAGCTGAGCCAGCTGCTTATGGCCTTGTTCTGTCTGGAGGCCCAGCCATACATTACTCAAAAAGAAAGAAAGAAAAGTTTTCCTACAACATTAAAAAAACACTACTGCTTTCCTATTCTACTCTGTGTATGAATAGTTAAACATACTGCTGCTTTTAGGTTTTCTGTTTGGTGTGCAACAGCTCCATCCTTTTCACTGGCAGATGCTTTTAGCTGTTAAACCAGTGAGACTGGAGCTGGTAAGCCTAGCAAATGAAAGCCTTTATAAGGAATATTTAATCTCATAGCAGAATGAGCAGCTGCTTTTATTAAATACAAGAAGAAATTTACAGCATGATGGAATTTCTTTATATTGTTTTTCTTCTTTTTTGCAGCATTAGAAATATTTTGCTTTGCTAATGGTGCACAACAGGAGAAGAACTTGTGTGTGTGAGAAGAAGCGAAGAAAGGAAGTGATTTGTCTTTCTTTGCTATGTAGAGGAAAGGACCTGACTTGTCTTTTGCTTTTTTGTTAATGGTGAGCTATGAGATAGGGTGTGTGTGTTTGAAATGTCCCCACTTAGAGAGGGATGTTTAGTTAAGTGACTTGCTCTGAGTCATACACAATCAAACCTGGTGCCTTATTCCTCTACTTCAACTGCCAGATCTCCAAGAAGTTTTTCTTTTCCTTTGGTAAATCACTGAGGATTAAATTCAGTCAATGTCAGTCATTCATGGTTTATGTGGTTCACAACATATATGTTGATGCAAAATCTGATAACTTTTTTAAGTGACTTAAGAGTAGTCTGCTTTTATTAGGCTCCAGTTTTGCGGAACATTTCTGATTTTGCCTCATATTTATGCCCTGTCATTGAGCAAGTCATTTAACCAGATAGTGCTTGGGGTCACTAGGAATTTGAGCTAGGTCCTCTGGACTTTAAGTCTAACAACTAGTAGCTATGAACCAAAGAAGTTATGGCATAAATGAAGGAAACTGTAGTAACCAGGAGCACCATCACATGAGACATATTCTTTGGATATGATTCTTGGTTTCCTTAATGTTGGCAGTTTATTTATTATTTATCTGTGAATAAATTGGACAGCATGAAATCTATGATTTTAAAGTTAATATTTTAACTCTGAATACATTTTAATTTAGCTTTTTTGCAGCCACACAGGTGTGAAATGCACTTAGTGCAGATTATGATGACTAAGGCTATAATTTGTTAAAGAGCTCCTTCTGTAGTTCATGGTTTGATTCCCTCAGCCTTAATTTGTCTTCTGTGTAACTACCAAGTTACTTCACCACTACTCATGGGCTGCTCCTGAAAAGGGACACATGTCCAATGAGCTGTTCCAGGTGTTTTGGAGTGTATTTGAGCAGTTGCATTATAGATTTGTCTTTTGAATTCTTGCACATGCACATAGACATTAGTTAGTACTTCATTATATGCTATTTGCGTATGAATTCCAGCATGTTTCTTATAGATGGATTTTCACAAATTGTGAGTTTCAAGGGAAGAGCTTACTTTTGCACATGCTAAGTCTGTTTTCAATGTGAAAGTGTTTTGTTTTGGTTAGAAAAAGTACCAATATTTCTTCTGTAAAATTTGAAACTAATGTTTTAAATGAAATGCAAATCTCTGTGATACTAAAAGTAAAGAAAATTATATGCACACTGATAAATTTGATCAGTGTTTATGGTAACAGCCAAGTAATGTGATATTGAGATGGACGGTGGTGGCCTGATTCATTACCCTACATCAGGCCACATTTGTCCATCTGCCTCTGCAACAGTAATAGTTCTCTTAAATGTGGAATTATTCAGATGACTTTTATATCTGCAGAGATTGTGTATATTGATTTGACATATGTTATCAGGTGGTTAATATTTCTTATACTCTCATAAATATTCTTATATTCAAGCTGTTCTACCTGGCTGGCTCTGATGGTATGATGTTAGTGATCTTTATTCAGTTTCATGTATCCATATAAAGCCACCGATAAAGTAAATGTAAAAATAAGAGGTGTAAGCCATCACAAAGTGACTGCAACTGATGGTGGGGTGTTGGGCTCTCTGTGGATGAAAGTACCTTATGCTCTTTATGATGTGGTTATTTTTAAACAGTGTTTTATATGGCTTTGCAGGACTGGACACACGTGCATGTGTGTGTGTGTGTTAAATAGAAATATTTTTATACAGAGTTTATGTGAAACAAATTTGAAATATGTGACTTTAGCCATTATCATTTTATTATTTTTTTATACAGACTTTTGAGAAGCTGCAATCAAGAATGAAGCTATAATTGCTGGGTTTGACAGATGCCTGTAGATAAAACTGACTGCTGAGCAGAAACTTAAAAAGTCACAAGTCTGTCTTTCTGGAACTAGCGTGCATTAGTATAAAGCAAACTGGAATACTTTACTGAGGTCATTTTTATTATAGTCAAGACATGATGTGTCCATTTAGTGACTATAACTGCTGAGTACAGATATTGGTGGATTATAATGACAGCTATTTTAGTCAGGTTTTATGCTTGAAATGTTCTGAAATTAGTGCTTTTGTCATTATTTGTTCACACGTTTTATTTTACTGCTTTATTGGAAAAAAACATTCAAAACTAAAAATTAAAAATGTGCTCTAACAAATGTTGCTTTGTTACACAACAAATTTGATTTAAAACAATCAGGAAGGTGAAGCACAAAAATACGCTTTTATGCATGGTCATGAAAGCCTGTGCAGGGGGCCCATGGTTTGGAAATAGCCCAGGACCAAGATACACTTAATCTTCCACTATCCAGATGAATTTTTAATGAACGAGAGTTTCAAATGCATTTTTCAATGAATGTGAGTTTCAAGGGAAGATAAGTTTACTTTGCACATGCTAAGCCTGTTTTCAATGTGCAACTGCTTTGTTTAGCAAATGCAAAAAAGAAAATAGTCTCTCCACACCGTCAAGCCAAATAAAATTTATTAAAAAACGACAAAGCTTTCGGATATAAAAAACATCCTTCCTCAGTGTCTTACACAAAAGAAAAGTTAAAACCAACATTTATACTAGTAGCACATGACACAGCCATTAATTGATTAAGGTGAACACCCAGTTCTTAAAGATACAGAAACAATGATAAAAGGGATAAAAAATATATACATATCTTCCTCTCATTTTTTTTCTAATTTTCCTTTGTTTATTTTTTAGAATAGGTTTTAGTGTAAATTGTTTATTTAAGCCCAGGTTTTTATCTGCTTACAGCCTCACTATGCATTCATGTTCTTTCATGTTCACATTATTAACATGGTCTCTACGTCTAATACCCGGGTATACAATAGATATGAAGTCAAATTCATGAGCAGCACCCATTGCAGAAATGTGGCAAGCCAGTGAGTTAGTTGGTGCATTCCTAAGAATCTCCGATCTATGGTCAATAATTCTAACCTTCAGGCGCCTGACTGATTTGCCCACCTAAAATCCTGAACATTTCTTGCATGTGGCAAGATATATAATACCAGTGGTATTACACGTCGCTGTACAGTGAAAAATTAATCTCCTGCCACTCATAGGATGTATAAATTCTGGGCACTGATTAATACTCGTACAACATGAAAAATTGTAACATGGAAAAGTGCCTTTATTATTTCTTTATTTACTGTCATGTGGTGCTGTGGTAGCATTTTCGCCTCCCAGCAAGACGTTGTCCCTTTCGATTCTCAGCTAGAGCGTCTTCTGTGGAGACATGCGTGAATGGGGTTACCTTCGTTTAAGGTTGTGCGTTAGGGCCGGCAACTCAGCACGTAAAAATCAACTGCCAATCATTAGCGGACCGGAGTTCCGCTGTGGCGACCCCTAACCGGGAAAAGCCGAAAGACACAACAACAACTGTCATCCACAACACCTATGGAGTTGATTGTGCCAGACAAATACTAGTTGAGCATGGTTTGGTTAATGGTAGAAATTCTGAGACAATTTGTGAACTATTAGATCTGGTTCTAGAAAACAGTGTTTTTGTTTTTAATAAGCAAATTTCCCATCAAGTTTTGGGTACTGCTATGGGCACTGCCATAGCAAATACCTATGCTAACTTGACTCTGAGCAGATGGGAAGAAAACTTTATATATGGTGTAAGTAACCCCTATGCTAGGAATGTTTCATTCTATAAGCGTTTTGTGGATGACATTTTCCTAGTTTGGCAAGGTACTATGTTGGATCTACAAAACTTTTATATATACTTGAATGAGACTATTGAATTTCTTAAATTTGAGATGACGTTCTCTGACAAATCCCTAAGTTTCTTGGATATACAGTTGATGTTTACAGATCATGGTTTACAAACTAGTGTCTATAAGAAGGATGTCCAAGTAAACAAATATCTCCATAAAAAAAGTATGCACGCGAGGAGAACCTTCAAGAGTATCATAAAAAGTCAGTACTTAAGAGCCAGTCAACTTGGTACAGAGCTGGAGGTATGTAATGCTCAGATGCAGGAAATGACTGTAAGTTTTTTGGAGAAGGGGATACAATATGACAGAAATAGAGACAGCTACGAGGGATGCTTTTACACTAAGGGACTCTGTAGCCAGACCCTACTTTTCTGTTAAAGAGGATTCCAATACTGACACTATGAGTCCTGGTAATAGACAACCCCTTAGATATCTCATGACATACAACAGAATGAGCAGAACAATTGAGAATATTATAAGAAAAAATTGGTTTGTTCTGGAATCTATACCCAGTCATGAGAAATGGCTCCCAGACCAACCTATGTTTACCTATCGTAATTGTAATACTTTGAAACAACTTTTATGTTACAAAGATTTTTCTTTGAATAATACACAAGGAATTGAAAAATGCACTTTTCCATGTTACAATTGTTCATGTTGTACGAGTATTAATCAGTGCCCAGAATTTATACATCCTATGTGTGGCAGGAGATTCATTTTTCACTGTACAGCGATGTGTAATACCACTGGTATTATATATCTTGCCACATGTAAGAAAGTTTCAGGATTTTATGTGGGCAAATCAGTCAGGCGCCCGAAGGATAGAATTATTGAGCATTGATCGGAGATTCGTAGGAATACACCTACTGACTCACTGACTTGCCACTTTTCTGCAATGGGTGCTGCTCATGAATTTGACTTCAGGGTCATATCTATTGTATACCCAGGTATGAGACACAGAGACCATGTTAGTAATGTGGATATGAAAGGATATGAATGGATAGTGAGGCTGGAAGCAGATAAAGACCGGGCTTAAATAAACAAGTTACACTAAAACCTATTCTAAAAAATAAACAAAGGAAAATTAGAAAAAAAATGAGAGGAAGATATGTATATACTTCTTATCCCTTTTATCATTGTTTATGTATCTTTAAGAACTGGGTGTTCACCTTAATCAATCAATGGCTGTGTCATGTGCTACTAGTATAAATGTTGGTTTTAACTTTTCTTTTGTGTAAGACACTTAGGAAGGATGTTTTTATATCCGAAAGCTTTGTCGTTTTTTAATAAATTTTATTTGGCTTGACTGTTTGGAGAGACTATTTTCTTTTTTGCTGTTGTTTTAGTGTTGCTCTCTCCACCTTATCGCTTGTTCCACCTTTTTATTGTTTGTTTAGCAAATGGTCATCAGTGTTTGTGCTATAAAATACGAAATAAAACTTTTAAATTAAATGCAGATCTCTGTAGTCATTTTAAAAGCAAAAAAGAAAATAGTGTGCACAATGACAGGTTTGAATATGTCATCCTTAAATTGTCAGGGTCTACATATTAGTTTCCCCTCAGGTGTTTGGCAGTGCTCTGTACAGACTCAGACACCTTGAGTGACATTTTTCCTGTAAAATGAATATATAAGGAAAGAGCTCCAGTACTTGGTAATAATGTCCATCCCTCCTGACATGCCTAAAGATCAGTTCTCTGTGTTTTCACCTATTAACCTGGTGAACTTGGGCATTCTGAGGCAGTGTAGAAACTGCCTCATGTACACAGACAATCCTCTCCTCTTACCTCCCAACACTCAGACTTGTGAGAGATGCACTTATATATCCAAAGTGGAAGCCATGCACACTCAATCCAAGACCAGAATAGCTGGTCAAGAGGAGAAGGTCAACATCTGCACCACACCACATGCAACACATAGCCCTCCAGAACACCTGCCATCACAGCTCTCACATAAAAACACAAACCACACACCCACCTTTGCGGAGGCTCTCAGTAGAATTCTACCCAAACAACAGAGACCTCCAAGGCAGAAACGCACTTGACCACCACAGCACAGCACAAACCACAAGACACATAGCTCACCTACACAGTGTGACCCTCAACCTAAGCCTCTAAGGCAAAACAGCTTGCCCAATACACTAATCATAGGTGACTTGATAGTGAGGCACACTGATGTCCCACTCACTAGGTTGAATAAGGAGGAAGTAATAGTCAGCTGTCTATCAGGTGCCAGATTCCAACACATAACACATGCACTCAGGCCACTCCACAACAAGTATAAGTATGACTCTTGTCACTGTGCATGTGGGTGTGAATGACCTGAGACATACCTCCCTGGACTACATGAAAAGATATATGGAGGAGCTCTCAGATTATGTGGCCCAGGCAGGTATGACCCTAGCCCTGAGCAACATCCTACCGTTACCCAGAATGATACTGCATTACAAGCAGTAAATGATTGACTTCTACAATTGACTAAGTATCTGGTGTCATTCTAAGGGGATCCAGTATCTATCTGCTTGAGATGACATGATTGACAGACCTCGATGCTTTGCCAGAGATGGCCTGCATCTGCACACCTGGGTTTCTGAATACTGGCTAAGGCTCTTGCCACCCCTATAGTGCATTTTTAGGCGATGTTCCAAAGACCAAATTACCACCATAACAGCTATAAAGAAATGCAATCTGAAGGTCATGATGCTCAGTGCTAGAAGTCTAAATCTCAAGATGCACTTGCTAGAAGCACTCCTCAAAATAGAGAACATCGACATTTGTGTTGTAAGGGACACCTGGTTTAAAGCAGCAGCAAGCACCCCTGCGCTACCGGGCTATAACTCATTCCAAACCTTTTGGCCCCAGAACATGGACAAAAGTTCCAAAGGCGATGGTGTCTCCATATTAATAAAGGATATGCACACCTCTAGACTAGTATCCCAGCAAAACGCATCTGAGATACTTCAGGTACAGCTAACATTGGGTAAGATGGTGATTCAGGTTGTAGCCTGCTATAGGTTCGCAACCATGTCCCAAGACTCTTACTTGATGTTCCTAAGCACCCTGGAAGCTATTAGGGTCCAACCCAACACTCTCATATGAGGTGACTTCAACTACCCCTCCATCAACTGGGAAAACTACTCATGCACCAATACACTGGCCCAACTCTTCCTGGAATTCATCAATTCCAATGTCCTGGACCAGCTTATTCTTACCACCACTAGAGGAAGCAATATCCTTGACCTGATTATTACTAACATGGGCAACCATTGCTCTACACCAATAGTCAACTCCTCCCTGGTTAGATCCGACCACAAACAAATCACCATGGAAATCCACATCTCACCTATACCCCCCGCAAAGGTAACTACCATGAAAACCTCTTCAAAGCTGACTTTGGACTCCTAAAAACAGAGGTGACTAACTTCATGGCACCCATGTCATTGGAAAATAGATGCATGACTGCCAAATCATACACCAATGCACTGTAGGAACACATACATAAATTCATGGAACTAGCCATACCCAACAGTACCAAGATGCTTTCCTCCAAAAAAAGGAAGCCAATCTGGTGGTCCCTTGCCATTAATAAACTCTACAACAGAAGAAAGAAACTGTTGCAGAAAAAGGTGAAGTCCCAAGACTGGAAAAACTCTCTTATTAGCGTCAACAAAAGTTGAGATCCCACATGAAAACCTCTAAAGCCAGCTATGAAGGCAGAATTGTGTCAGACACTAAAAACAACCACAAAACCTTCCATAGTTATATCAAGAATCTTCACGGCAATACCCAGGTTTGTTCTGAGTTACTGCACAATGGTACCTCCTATACTAAGTCAACAGATATTGCCAACATACTGGATGACAGATTTAGTGCCAACTTTACCACCCCCCCAAAGCACTAATTACAATACCAGAGGAATGCCAGGCACTCAGCATTACTGTAGCACAGGTTAAAACTGCATTGTCCAAGGCCAAGAATACAGCTTCCATGAGACCCGACAATATCCCTGGCTGTGTTCTACATGAACTACAAAATGGACATGCACCACATCTTTGTGCCCTGTTCAATCACAGCCTCACTTCAGGCTTTGTCCCTACTGAATGGCGCACTGCTACAATCATCCCTCTCCATAAAGGGGGAGTGACTACAAACCCTGGGAACTATCACCCCATTAGCCTGACAAGTCTGATATGTAAGGCTATGAAGTGCATCATCATGGACCTAATTAACAAAGATAAAGGGAATCTCCAAATTCTAGATCCCATGCAATTTGGTTTTGTGAAAGGTAGATCATGCCTGCTCAACCTGGTTGACTTCTTTGAGTCAGTCACCAGAGCTGTGGATGAGAGTAAGGCAGTTCATACAGCCTACCTCAATCTGGCCAAGGCCTTTGATACCATTCCCCACTCAGGAATTATTGATAAACTCATCAAACTAGGCATCAACCCCTATATCATTAGGTGGGTTGCAAATTGGCTCACAGATAGAACCCGCAGTGTGAAAGTAACGGACTCCAAGTCAGACTGCCGACCAGTCACAAGTGGAGTCCCACAGGGATAGGTCCTGGGTCCTCTCCTGTTTGGCATCTACTTCTTAGAAGTCCAGGCCAACATGGAGGGACAATGGCTGACCAAGTTTGCAGATGACTGCAAGCTAGGAGCCATTATTAACTCCCCAAGTGATGTAGACATCCTACAGAAAGGCCTCACTGAGACAAATGACTGGTGTCAAAACCATGGCTTTAAGCTTAATGCCAAAAATGCGTTGTCATCCCCTTTGGAAAAAACTTAGTTCCCACTAATTACCACATTGATGGGAGCCCACTGAACAATGAAGGCATTATAAGAGATCTGGGGACACAGGTTGACAGCAACCTCTCCTTCGACCACCACATTGCCACTGTGGTCAGAAAGTCCTTCTATGTGGCACATCTCATTACCAAGGATTTTGCATCCAGGAAGAAAGAGGTCATCATCTCTCTCTACTCTTCCCTCATTAGGCCAATCATCGTGTATAATGCCCAATTTGGCATTTACCTCACTGGACACGTGCAACAGCTGGAAAGGCCAGATAAGTACCTCACAAAAATGATCCTAGGCCTTAAAAACATGTCCTACATGGACAGACTCAAAAAATTCCAGCTATTCTCTGTCTCATATTGTCTACTAAGAGACAATCTCAGCTCGACTTACAAAGCCATGTCTGACCCAGCTCTGTTAGAAATGCTACAGCTAAAGAAATCCCAATCCCTCCGCACCACATGCTCCAGAGACCTCAACCTCATTACCACAATCAGCAGAACATGCTGGAGGGACAGGTTCATAACCGAGAGACTGCCCATGCTCTGGAATAGACTTCTCAAACAGTAGGTTAGTAACCATTCTCTGTACTGATATGGCAGCAACTGAAAAATAGCACATCATTGGATGATATTCTACCTAAGTGTACTCTAGCATTATGATATA
Organism: Protopterus annectens; assembly: GCF_019279795.1. NCBI lineage: Eukaryota > Metazoa > Chordata > Ceratodontiformes > Protopteridae > Protopterus > Protopterus annectens. Next base: position 1,327,708,986 of record NC_056747.1, read on the forward strand.
TTTAAAGCCACGTCTATGTTATGCATTAAACTCTTCCTCTGTTTTCCAAGTGTGACCTCACCTGTTGCCTTATGACATTTACGACATTTAGCCTTCTGCTTAGGTGACGGTGAAGAATGGCTGGCACGACATTTAGCCTTCTGCTTAAGTGATGATGAAGAAGGGCTGGCTGGTATTAAAAAGCCATTGTTGCCATAAACAGCTGTTTAAACAAAGAAGTGTAAGAATGAGCACTGCTGATGCACTTCAGACATTTACCTAAATGTTTTACCGCTCTTAACATCAGCAGTGAAAACATTAAAGACTTACATCTCTGATCATTCAGATAAATAGTTTAGTGTCAGGGGACCATCCAAACACAAAACTAATCTTAGAAAAGATTGACCATCTGGCTTTCTGAATGAATTTCATTATCAGGGGAAAGGGAGGAAAAACATATAGGAGACCTGAGGGATAACTGTGGACCACAGCATCCCTCAGTGACTGAGTCAGTGATGAGATTAGGACAAAGTAACTGCAGCATTTGTTGTTCAGGTATGATGCAAATAGGTCACAGCAAGGTTGGCCCCAGCAGCTGAAGACTTGGTTTGCAACTGATTGATTGAGAGACAACTTGTGAGGTAGGAAAATGAATCTGCTAAGATTGTGCGCTAAAACACTGGATGTCTCTAGGATATGTGTTTCTGTCAGAAAATGATGGCAAGATCACTCAATGCCACAGTCGTATGGCTTCCCACCATAAGGGATAAGGTCAAGTTTCCCCTTGTTTGTTGATATACCAGACTATTGTCATGCTGTCCATCTGGATCAAAATCACACCTTCTGGTAAAGTCTTGACAAGCCTGCAGCACTAAGAGGACTGCTCTCACCTCCAGAATGTTGATGTGAGGACTGGCCTCTGTGTGTATCCAAGTACCTTGTACCTTGGACAGTCTTCCCTTCATAATGCCACCCCAACCCTAAAAGGAAAGTGTTGGTGGTAACTTGTTACAGGAAGTGGAAGACAGAAGCAGTGGCCCTGTAATAATGCTGGGGATATTAGCCACCATCACCTGATGTGGGACTTACAATTGGGAGTTAGCTGAACCAGGGTATTTAGGGCATGTGAAACTTGGGACCATTGAACTACCAAGGTCCACTGAAGGACTCTCATATAATACCTGGAAAAGGGGATCAATATGATTGTTGATGCCATAAGCCCTATCAATGTTACTTTAAGAATGGTAACCTGTTGAAGTGACAGAATTCTGGACTCCGGGAATTTGGAAATTTGATTTACTGGGTCCAGATGACATCCAATAAACTCTAGGTTCTGAGTGAGTGTCAACTGACTCTTTGCTTGATTTACTGTGACTCCCAGACTATGAAGTAAATGGAACAAGAGGTCCATCTGCTGAGTTATTAGACCCCTACTTGGTGTGGTGAGGAACCAATCCCAAGAGATATGGGAACACCTGGAACCCCTGCAGTCTGAGGTAGGCTGTCACATCTGCCATGCATTTAGTAAATACCAAGAGAACTTTGATGAGTCCAAAGACAGTGCTCGGAATTAGAAATGATTGACTTCCAGCCAGAAATGGTGAAATCACCTGGACTGCCTGCTTATTTTGATATGATAACAGGCATCTTGGTGATCTCTTGAGCACATCCTGACATCCTTCTTCATTAGAGGCAAAATGGACTAAATCACGACCATCCAGAATTTTGTCTATTTTATAAAGTGATTTAGATGACTTGCATCCAGTATATTAGCTTAGGTCTCCTAGAATTTTTGGAACTAAAAAGAACTGGAATAGACACCAGATTCTAGCTAGTCTGGGGGGTCGTGCTGGATGACTTTTTTTCCCAACTGTCTTAAGACTTCTGTTGATCTAGATTTCAGCTGATTAGGTGGCACTGTGGGAATAATTTTTTTTCTTTCATGGAGGGGAAATAAAGGGAATAATGTGTCCTCTGGTAATCATCCTTAACACACATGAATCTAGAGTGATGGCCTACTGGGCTTGAAGGTGTAGGGATAAGTGCCCCCAACTGCTTGCAGAGTGCAGCAGTTGGACAATAATTCCTCAGTAAAAGGATAGCAAAATCCTTGGTTTTGTGGTTGGCCTCTGCCCCTGGGATGACATCCATTAAAACTGCCCCCGTCTTGGGAGGGTCTGTCTGCAGGAGTGTTCTGGTTAAAAGCTTGGTATTTTCTGACCCACACCTTCTTCCCCTCTCTTTGATTGCTAGAAAAGGTATCTGAGTGGTAGGCAAGTGGGTTTCTATGGCAGACAGTGTGTTATCATCCTGTTCACTCCTGATGAGAGAGTCTCCTTAATCTTAGGTCTGAAAAAAAAGTCTAACCATCAATCTGGGTGTTAACGAAGGACATCTTGAAGCCTTCTGCAAAGTCACACAACCACATCCAGGTATGTTGGCTTATTGCTATAGTGGTGCCTGCTACTCTAGCAATACTACTGGCTGTGTTAGACAGCAGACGCATGGATACTTTAGACATGGATCGCAAAGTAGACAACAAGAGCTCCAAATTTCTTTGGATATCCAAAGGCAGGTTACCTGAGAGGGAACTGGTGAGATCTTTAGTCAAGTCCCTTTGTAAGTCTGTCACATGTGCAAAATAATTCAGCACTCTAATAGTAAAAGTCGCTGAAGCATAAACCCATTCCCCAAATCTGTCTAATGCCTTTGATTCTCTATTGGGGATGGACAGATGTACTCTCTTGGGAGAGTTCTTTCTTGGTAGCCACCACCACAACCATGGCATCTACCAGGGAATCACTACTCCAATGTACCCTGTCTTTAGGAGCAGCTAGTATTCTGTTTTTTTAGGAATAGGCTCTATCATGTCAGGATCCTTCCAGGCCTTCTGAGCAACCAAATCAATGAGTGCATCAGTGGGTGGGGCAATTCAAAAATGTGACCAAACAAGATGTCTTCCAGGGGCGATCTTGGGGAACCTTCCCTTCATCCAAGTCCATGTCTTCAGTGACTGATTCTGGAGAGAAATCCAAGTGTCACCTCTTATCTGTCTGGTTTCTGAGTACCCGTCTCTGTGGCACTCTACAGAAGGATCAAAGTTAGACTGGGAGGTGAGCATCTTTGAGACTTTTTTAGAGCTGACTGTCTCCATTGACATGAAGGCATGGAGTCAAAAGTAGTATCCATTCGTGTGTGGGATGGAGCCAAGCAAGATGAAAGTATCTCCTTCTCTAGGCCTGACAAAAACCCTTTCAAAAGCCTCAAAATATGAGACAGAGATTGGATTCTAAGAAATCTCCCTGCAACCTGAAGTAGGAGAGAAAAGAATCCTCCAAATTGTGATACACCCTGGCTCTGAAGCTGACATCACAGTTGAGCTATCATGTGCCCAAAATCTAAGGGGAAGGGATGGATCTGAGAACTTTGGACTCAATCCATCCCCAGAGGTCTGACACTGACGCTTCTGCTCCGAGACTCATCTTGACCTGATGGAACTGAAGTAGAGAGATTGGGATGCAGTCTAAATTATGAAGACTATCAGCTCCGATGTAAGCACTCCGGGAGTGCTCTGGGCTCGAAAGCTTCTGTTTTGAAGGATGAACTGGGATTTGAGACATTACTGGACTGATAGTTAGTGCCATTCTTGAAGCATCCTGATGTGAATGGTGCTGACAGGGCCCCTAGCTGGATCTGCTTTCAAAGGAATCTATTTATCATTCTGTCAAAATCCTCCTCAGTGAGACTCCAAGAAGAATGGATCTATACAAACAATGAAGCCAAAAAGAAAGACTTGGATAGACATCTCCCTTTTAAAATAAGAGAGTAGAGTCATGGGCTGACCAGCTTTGAGGAAAAACAAGAAGTTATGTACTCACCATAACGTTTGATGTATGTAGTCCATCTTGCCTCACATTCTTACCCGTGGGTTCAGAGCCGAATATCGGCTCCGACCTGGCCAAACTTTTCTAGCTCAAAGTCTTCTATTGGTTGGGCTAAGAAGGTATCCATGTTGCACTGCTCCATATACCCAGATCTTAGTTTGCTGCGAACACCACACTCATACCTCATGCATAACAACATCCAAGAAAAAGGAATAAACCAAAGGTGAAGGGAGCTCTAAAAACCAGCCCTAACCTCCAGATCCTCCAGGAAGGGGGAAGGTGGGAGGGTAAGTAAGAATGTGAGGCGAGATGGACTACATACATCGAACGTTATGGTGAGTACATAACTTCTTGATGTTATGTAGTCCAATCTCACCTACATTCTTACCCATGGGACAGCGTCCCCAGCACCTACATCCTGGGTGGCTCAGAGGAAGATACTCCTGAGTACTGTGGAACCAAAGGAAGACCTGTCCCTAGATACCATGTCCAGCTTGTAATGAGTAACAAAGGTGTGTGGAGAAGCCCAGGTAGCTGCAGCACAAATATCATCCATAGATAATCTGGCCTGATAAGCTGTAGAAGTGGATACAGCCCAAGTAGAGTGAGCCTTGACTAAAAACAGCAGGTCTTTACCCCCTGAGGAATAAGTGAAAGAGATGCAATTTGATATCCATCTGGATAAGGTGGTCTTGCAGACAGGGGACCCAATTCTGTTCTCCGAAAAAGAGACAAACAGTTGATCAGATTTTCGGATATCTTTGGTTCTGTGCAGATAGAAACGTAACTGCCTGTGTACATCCAATTGATGAAATCTAAATTCTGCCTTGTTTGAAAAATGGGGAAAGAACATTGGTAACTCAATAGATTGATTAAGATTAGATATGGATGCCACTTTAGAAAGAAAAGAAGGGTTTGGCCTAAGAGAAACCCTGTCTTTATAAAAGATCAAGTATGGAGGTTTAATAGAAAGAGCCTGAATTTCTGAAACACATCTAGCTGATGTGATGGCTATTAAAAAGGCAGTTTTCCAGGTCAAGAATTTTAAGTCACAGGTAGCTGCAGGCTCAAAGGGTGGAGAAGTAAAGGCTTGCAGAACAAAATTTAGATCCCAGGGTATGATAGGTTCTTAAACAGGAGGACGGAGTAACTGGGTGCCTTTCAGGAAAGCGTTACAGAGTCTGTGAGCAATTAGACTAGGCTCATTAGCAACATGAAAGTTAGAAATTGCTGCCAATTGAACTTCAATGGTAGCGGACGCTGAGCCCTGCTGGAAACGCGTAGACAAAAACTCCAAGACAGAGGCAATTGGAGCTGTGTAAGGGTCAATTCCTTGGGTACGAGCCCAAACAGAAAACCTCTTCTATTTGCTGGAATAAATCTTCCTAGTAGAGGGCTTATGAGAGGAAGATAAAATATGAACTACCTCTGGTGAAAAATGATGAAGCCTAACTAACGACGAAAGTGGAGTAGCCAGGCTGTCAACCGGAGGGTCCGCGGAGAGGGGTGGAACTGTCCCGACATGTGTGTCAGTAAGTCTGGTTGAGGGTCCAGAGTCCAAGGTGTGTCCACAATGTAGGGATGGAGAAAGGGGAACCAGACTTGACGAGGCCAGTGTGGAGCAATCAAAATCATTCTGCTTCCCAAGGCTACAGCTTTCTGAATCACTTTTGATAGCAAGGGAAACGTAGGGAAAGCATAAAGCAGACCGGAGGGCCAATCGTGGACTAGAGCGTCCCTGGGCGACTCCCCCTGTGGGGGGATCAGCGTGAAGTAGCTGCTGCATTTGGCATTCAGGGGGCTGGCAAAAAGGTCGCAGCAAGGGAGACCCCATCTGCTGAAGATTCGTTCTGCCACTACACAATTCAGAGACCACTCGTAAGGCATTAGAATAGCTCTGCTTAGCCTGTCTGCTATCACGTTGGACTTCCCCGGAATGTGCGTTGCCACCAGAAACCGTTGGGAAGATACTGTCCACTGCCACACTCGCATGGCCTCTCTGCACAGTGCATATGATCTGGTTCCTCCCTGTTTGTTCAGATACCACACCACTGACATATTGTCCGAGTGCATTGCAATAGTCCCGAGAGGCAGAAAGCTCTGAAGTGCCTGCAACGCAAGTGGCACCACTGTCATCCCTAGGACATTGATATGCAGATGTATCTTGTGATCTTGCCATGTGCCTTGGACTGTCCTGCCGAGATAATGCCCCCCCCCCCATCTGGGAGACATCCGTGGTCACTGTGGCAACCGGGGGAAGTGGAACGAAGGGTTTCCCCTTGTCCAAATTGCTGGTGCAAAGCCACCAATTAAGATTTTGTTTGTATCTGTCCGTGAGCAAAATAGTGTGGGAAAGTCGAAGTTTCTGGAGGACCATTGAGTGAAGAGGAGCCATTGAAGGAGCCTCATGTGCAGTCTCACTAGAGGGACTAACATGATTGTTGCTGCCATAGTCCCAGCAGCTGGAGAACCCATCTTGCCTTTGCTTTCCTCAAGGGTAGCAGGGCGTGCACTTGTTGCTGTAAGACTCTGATTCTTTCCTGCAGTAGAAAGGCTCGCATTTGAATGGTGTCTAAAAATGACACGCTGTGAGGGCAACAAGGCAGATTTTTCCCAGTTCAATGTTATGTCTAACTGTTGACAGAGAGTGGTGGTAGCATCCCTGGTTTGGATTAGTAGATGCCTGGTGGGGGCAGTGAGGAGCCAGTCATCCAGATATGGAAACACTTGGAATCCTTGATGTCCCAAGTGAGCTGTCACCACTGCCATACACTTGGTGAACACCCTGGGGGCTGTGGTGAGACCAAAGGGCAGGGCTCGAAACTGAAAATGACTGGCTCCCAGCTGGAAGCGTAGGTGACTCCCGGATGCCCTGTCCATTTTGATGTGGTAGTAAGCATCATTGAGGTTTATGGAGGACATCCATACTTTCTTTCCCAACAATGGGAGAATTGACTGTAGAGTGACCATACAGAACTTGGACTTTTGTAAGTAGTTGTTTAGTTGACTGAGATCTAATATGGGTCTCAGGTCCCCTGATCTTTTCGGCACCTAAAACAATCATGAGTAAGTCCCTAAAACGATCTGGTCTGAGGGGACATGCTGGATGGCTCCTTTCTCTAGCAGTTTTGAAACCTCTGAAGCTGCGTGATCCCTTTGACTGGGTGGAACATCCGGGATTTTTCTGACTGGATGGGGATCTGACAAAAAGGGGATGACATAACCTCCGGAAATTATTTGTAATACCCATCGGTCCTGGGTGATGCTTTGCCAGGCTTCCGGGTATAATGATATTCTGCCCCCAACTGGCTCCGGAAAAGCACAGTCGGGTATCCCATCAGGAACGACAGTAGGGAGAGCTGTGAAAGGAATCGCGGTCTCCCGAATTGCAGGGGCCCCCTCTGCCTCTAGGGCAGCGTCTCCCTGAATAACCTCCCCCTCCTCTGCCTCTGGAGGGAGGCTCACCGTGTGCACCGGGAAAGAATCTCTGTGATTTTTTGAACCACATCTCCCCCCCTGGGCCTTGGGGTAAGGCCTAGAGGGAAGGGAAAAATGGAACCCTACAGCAGACAGAGTCTTTCCCTCTTGCTCGCACCTGGTGAGGGTGTCTTTCACCTTGGTTCCGAAAAAAGAAGAACCAACAAAGGGGGTGTCAGTGAAAGAAGACTTGAAGGCCTCCGCGAAATGACAAAGGCGCATCCAGGCTTGCCTCCTAAGGGTGACTCCTGAGCTTGCTGCCCTACTCGCTCCCTTGGCTGCATATGAAATGAGCCGCATGGAGGAGTTAACGATGGAGTTGAGGGTAGAGACCTGGGCATTAACCGTCTGGGCCACCGCCTCAGGAACATTACCTGTGAGAGTATCTCATATCTCCTTGATGAGATCTCTCTGGAGCTGAGTGAAATGAGACAGGTAGTTCAGCGACCGTAAGGTAAAGGTTGCTGATGAGAGGGTACGCTTCCTGTACTGGTCCATGGTCCTAGACTCCTTGTTAGGAGGATGGATGGAGGAAGAAGTCTCAGCTACTTCCTTTTGAGTGGCCGCCGCCACCACCATGGCATCCACAGGGACCCCTTTGAACAAAAACTCCTTACCCGGGGGAGCAGACAGAAATTTATTGGGTCTCCTGGGTACGGGTTCCACAGAATCAGGTTTTTCCCACACCCTCCGACAAATTAAATCCAGGAGCTCGTTGAAGGGTGGGGACACCCAGGAGGCAGAGGGCTGAGCACCAAAGGCCTTAAGGAAGACCGAATCCTGCTCAGAGGGGGCTTTGGACGGCCAGTCACCTCTTTGTTTCAATATCTCCAGGATGTCGGAGAAAGAAACATCGTCAGAAGATTACTTGGGGGACCCCTCCGATTCCTCGAGGTCGGTATCTGAGGTGAGAGACTCATCCTGGGAGTCTATGTGCTTCCTCTTGCACGTTTTCTTCCTGGGGGGCTCCTCAGGCAAAAACTCTGAGGGGCCCTCAGAAACTTGGGGACCACTCATGGGGGTATCCCTAGGCCTTGGGGTTCCGCTGTCTACTGATAGGTGGCAATCAGAGGCTCTCACCGGAGTGGTAGGAGACAGAATGATGACCCGCATGATGTGGCTGAAGATCTGGCCAGCGCACTCCGCATGGCCTCTAAAACTATGCCCCCTGAATCCGAGGACCGGCCAGCCTCCAAGATCATGACAGGAGCTGGGGTTCCACGAGCCAAGGCACTGAGAGGGAGACTCAGAACCGAAAGGTGTCCCGAGGTGTCCCCCTGGGGCCCGACTGAGGAATCCCGAGTCCCAAACCCTGTGGACTGAGCCGACGGGGTCGGAGCTGACATCGGCACCGATGAGCCCAGAGGGGCCATCGGCACTGACCTAGGAACATCACATGGAGTGGAGCATTCTGGCTCTGATGACAGAGATGCACTCGGAGGAGGAATTGAAGATAACGGAACAGGCTCCGGAGCCGACTGGGATGGAGCGGAGAACAAATTAGCCAAAACCGGTGACTGCAGGAGCCTCTGCACCACCCTATCGACATCCACATCTGAAAGTGTCCTGGAGGATTTGGAGGACAGGGAGGGAGATCTGGATCTCCTCTCAGGAGACACTGGTCTAGCACCGGGCGATCAGCTCCGAACAGGTTCCAATATTACTGGAGCTGACGCCGGTTCCATCAACACCGACACTTCCTGCGGCCCAGAGGACAGTGGAGCCGAGGAGGTCGAAGCTAGTATTATCACTTTCTCCGGTGGCTCCGAGGAGACTGACGGAGCCTGAGATCTCTTTCCTGACTTAGTGGATTTTGACTTTGAGCTGGAAGCAGAATCCATGGCCTCTTCGAACGAGGGTTTTAAGAGTCCCTTAAAGGATTAATTTATTCTTTCTTTCTTGGAGCACCCTGGGACTAAAAGCATGGCAGAAGCTACAGGACTCCTGCAGGTGGATTGCTCCCAGACAATAAACACATACTGAATGTCCATCGGTGATGGGACATCTTGTAACCACACTTAGAGCACTTCTTAAAACCCGAAGGTTTGTGCTCCTTGGAATCCTTAGACATCTCGAAATTATCACCAACCCCACCCAATGAGAAGTCACTGCCTGACTGGAAAAACACCACTACAGGCACACAAAAAACACCAGACTAAGCGCGGGAACGTAGCTGAACAAAAATCTCCACAAACTACTGAACACATAAAGTCAAAGGGACACACACTAGGACGACTAGGACTAACAAATCTCTAACTAAAATGGTTGTTTTGCCAACTGAAGACACTAAAACCTCTAATTTAAACGGTTTTAGAAGCCAAGAACGAAAACAGAGACAAGTAAGGTGACGGACTAGGTCCTCTAACTGAAACGGGCCTAGCCCATTGGAACAGCTAGTGGGATACCACAACAAACAATCACACAACAATTAAGCCCAAAAGACACTAAGGAAGTAGCTATTAAAACAGCTTTTGTTTTCAGCAAAATCTCTCAAGAAGAATTAGAAAAAAGGGTACTTAGCCACAGCCAACAGCGAGGCCACATCCAAGCTACACGAACAGCAAACGAGATCTGGGGATATGGAGCAGTGCAACATGGGATACCTTCTTAGCCCAGCCAATAGAAGACTCCGAGCTAGAAAAGTTTGGCCGAGTTGCTCCGAACCCACGGGTAAGAATGTAGGCGAGATTGGAATACATAACATCAAGGTGACAAAGATGGAGAATGGATCTAAGGAGTTCATGGATCTTACTGTTTAGGTAATTTCTGTGCCAGACCATCTGGTACTAATGGGTTGCGTGACTATTTCCTGGCCTTCTATGGCCTTTTCTCAGGAGTCTTGTCTTTGTTTTTTTCTTTATCTTCTTCCTTCTGCGTATGTTTTTCTGTAGATTTGGAGAAGAAGGTGGCTGATTAGAAGCACCTGACTGAGCAGGTAACAAAGCTTGTACTAAAGGAAGCGCAGGCTTCATTACCCACCTCCAGGTGTGCCACACCCAGACAATTAACACACAGGGAGTGTGGATCTTGCAGCAGTATTTTATGCTTGCAAGCAGTACATTTTTTAAAACTTTTAGCAGGCATCTTAAACATAAAATACAAGATGTGTTATCCAATCTTTCAAGCAACAAACATAAACTTATACACAAACTTAAAGACATTAACTTTCTCAATATCTACGTAGATATCTACATGTAAATATACAACAATGTCAAAGACCAAAATTTCTAAGCAAAATCTAAACTACCTAACAGAAGTAAGGGGAAAAAGTTATTTATGATTTTATACATATATATATATATATATATATATATATATATATATATATATATACACACACACACACACACACACGCACACACACACATGGGAGCCCTTCATTTGTTCGAACTTTCAAATGTTCAAAACTCATATGGCCGACACCATATCAGCGAAGGTTTGAAAGGCCGACAAATGATAGCGGAGTTCCCGCTACAGTGCGGGACTGGGAGATTCCCCTTTCCTGCATTGCAGTGCGATCTCAGAGTGGGAATATTTAATTAGAAGGGGGTGTGGGGGGTGCAGTTTTACTGTGTTTACAGGTAGGTAAATGGTGCTATTTCAGGATGTCAGTCTTTCGGAATGTCGATCATATGGTGTGGGCCGTATGAAAGCCGGCATTCTGAACGGTCAACATTCTGAAGTAGACCCACACACACACACACACACACACACACACACACACACACATATATATATATATATATATATATATATATATATATATATATGGATCCTCTTCTAAATCTCAAATCTCAAAATGTCTAAATTTAAAATACTGAAACCAAAATCTTGAAAGCTCAAAATACTGAAACTCAAAATATCGAAAAAAACACGGGACACCAACACTAACTATATTTCCACAAAACTACATACAGAAACATATTAATCTTCTCCACATCCCCTGCTACTTAAATATATCAACTCCAAGACTGCACTTCACTACACTAAAGATGAGTTATGTTGTAGTATAGCAAATCTGAAGTGAACATGACTAAGGTTACAACACGCAGTCATGAAGCATGTAATGGTATGTTTGCCATTTTCTGCTGTGGAGTGCAATCTCGGAGTTGATATATTTAATCAGGGGGCACGGGGGGGGGGGCTTGCCTCCCTGCTTATAGTTGAAGAAGGCTAGTATGATTTGTCTTTTATATGTTTCTCTTTGTCGTTCTGCTGCAATAAGGTCAGTGTTGGTGACCTGTATTTTTTCGATATTTTGAGTTTCAGTATTTTGAATTTCAGTATTCTGAGTGTCAGTATTTTGAGTTTTCAGTATTTTGGATCTTTTAAGATTTTGGTTTCAGTATTTTGAATTTAGAGATGTTGAGATTCAAGATTTAGAAGTGGACCCATATATATCTATATCTATATATATATAGCTATAGCTATATCTACAATGGACAACAAATACAGCTGAAGATAAAGAGGAATTTCACCTTTCAGCATGACAATGACCCCAAGCATACATCCAAATCAACAAAAGAATGTCTTCACTAGAATAAAATTAAAGTTTTGGAATGGCCCAGCCAGAGCCCAGGTCTAAATCCAACAGAATAATTTGTAGGGTGACCTGAAGAGGGCTGTGCACAAGATATGCCCTCACAATCTGACAGATTTGGAGTGTTTTTGCAAGGAAGAGTGGGCAAATATTGCCAAGTCAAGATGTGCCATGCTGATAGACTCCTACGCAAGATGACTGAATGCTGCAATTAAATCAAAAGGTGCTTCAACAACGTATTAGATTAAGGGTGTGCACACTTAATGCAACCAGTTTATTGTACATTTTTTATATTTTTCCCCTACCAGATTAGTTTGTTTTTCAATTGCATTGTACAGGTTATAGGTTACATTAGAGGTGGGAAGAGTTTTGAAATGATTTATTGTGGTCTCATTTTTTATATCACAAAAACCTGGCATTTTAACAGGGGTGTATAAACTTTTTATATCCACTGTATATATTTCATCATATATTTGTTATTGTTGTTTTTTTTTATTTTTTTGGTTGAGGAGAAGAAAGAAAGAGATATATAACAAATATCTCTGGGGAAGAGAAAGACTGAAAACAAAAACGTATATAAACTTATCTAGATTTGACAACAATCTTTGTAGTAGAGCCCTTGAAGCACATGACAATTCAGGATAGGTAGAAAATTAGATCAGAGGTAAATTGTGAGGGAGACAGGGAATGATGGGTAGGGGAGGAGTAAGCACCCTGGATTCACAAGTTTAAAGGTGCTGATGCCGAATCCAGGTTGGAGCCAGGAACTCAAAGGTTGAATCAGATGAAAGACAACAACATTGGATCCTGTCTTTTTTGTCAGCTCATCTCGAGATGACTGACAGCTTGGGTGCACAGAACGTGCTCTGAAGCTTTGGAATCTGGCCAGCTGTTATAGACTTGACAAGATATAACCCATATAGCTAATGCTACTGAAGCAGAGATCAACATGATGGACATCATCACAGAATGTAAGAGTGGACCAATAAAAGACAACAATTGTGAAGTACACGCAGTGTGCAGAATGGCTTTGTGGATTAATGCTTTAGGCAGTAGATCAATACGATCTCATTGAGCAAAATTTGATTTACTCAGTCTTCATTTACATACAGAGCACCTCTGACATGAGTCCTTTACCACATGGAAACAATCAGTACCCTAAACAAACAGCTACCATGGTTCTCTTAACATCAGTTACCAAGTTAATAAATTCATAATGAACCTGTGAATTAGACACCTGAGGGCACACAGGTCCTGCACAGAAACAGTATTCCGGTATAATCATTTTATAAAAAACAATAAAGCAGTAGACTGATGGTATATCAGCATAATGAACATGAAAATTAAGCATTTGAGGGTACACAGGTCCTGTAGAGAAACAGCATTCTGGTGCAATCATTTTATCAAAAGAATAACGCATTAGACTGATGGTAGATCAGCATATAACAAAAACTGTTTTTCAAGGACCAAAAGACAACAATTCACTGAATGGAATAAACAGTCAGTATAAGTATACTTATTTACTCTTACAATTATTTAAAAAAGTCTACATTCATCCATTTTAGGTTCAAATTTTATGAAAAACACGTATCTTCATCTGTCCATTTTAGTTTCAAATTTCATGGTTCACTGATGAAGCTGTTAAAAGAAAAAATAGAATTAAAGAAACAGAAAGACAGTAAAATAAAAAGCTTGTTTCTTGTAGCACAGCAGACTCTATTAATGTATTTCTTAACTATTATTAAACTATTACTAGCTACACTGCACAGCAGATAGTTCTTTATGTTTACACTCCCTCGAGTAGTTAAATACAAAATAGCAATATGCTGTAAAATGTTTTGTGCATTTGTTTTGTGTATAACAATAAAATCCTGTTTTCTGCACTGCTATTAAGACTAGCTGTAATCTGTTGACAGTGGGTGTAAGTGTATATGCTTTTCAATAGTCTGCACATGAAAATAAGAGGCAGAGAGGAATCGAATCATTGTTGGAGTTGAATGTTAAACTTAAACTGTTTAAAATACTGCAAAAATATCTCTTGCAGCTTTTCCTGTATCCCGCATTCCAATGATATATTTACCTTGGATTCCATGGATCCCCATGGCTCCACTGTTTGTTTTAACAGCTGATAAATGAGACAGCAGCTGGAAATTGTGCATTAGATGTGCTTCCACTATGAGTGGATGAAAGCAAATGCACACCAACTCAAAAAAGGAGGGAATTCTCCCTAAAAGACAATCATCCTTTGGAGGAACTCTGACCATTAGTGGGTCAAATCTTGGGAAACTGAAGCTTGAGCATTCAGTCTTCAACCACCAGTAGGTTATCTGGACAGGCGATACATGACAGAAAGATACCAGGCTTACTCTAGCTTACGTAAATGACCTTAACTCAAAATCACTAATGAAATACTGGTCTGCTG